>NC_090727.1:68789264-68820637 GCF_036898095.1 Palaemon carinicauda | reverse complement strand
TGTAGAAGCCTAAATATTTCATCTGTGTCAGTTTTAAACCTCATGATTCCATAATAAACATAATGAAGCAAACTTTTTCCCTATTGCTTTGGGAAACGTTGTCATACACAGCTGAATATCAACAATGCTTCGAGGACATTAATCTTTATTTTAGATGACGTCAGTCGGTGCCGGGAAGACTTTATTGTTATTGATGTACAGGTATAAGATACGTGTTTTATGCTTTTCAGATATATAAATATATATATATATATATATATATTACTATATATATATATTTATATATACATACATACATTTATATAGTATATATATATATATATATATATATATATATATATATATATACACATATACATAACACTGTCCATGGTGGCAGCTTTTCAGTTCAACCATGACGTTAGGTTGTTAAAATTATCCGAATCAATTTGCATAAAGGATTAATTACTCATAGTCTGCTGTATATAGATAAAAAATTATGAATGTGCTATATCCTTTCAAAATAACGTTAGACTTGATTTAAAGGAAAAATAATATTGAAAGAAACCATTCAATATTTTTTAAATGAAGTTGTAACCAAATAATCAAATAAATGATAGGAGAAAAAGAGCTTAAAGTTGATAAATTTTTCTTACAATCCTAAAATTTTGAACTATTGATAAAAAACCTGTTTTGAAAACCATTAAAAAAGTCAATATAAAAAAAAATATGTGTCATTTATTAAAAAGTTAATGAGTGCCCTTTTTTCTAGCTCAAAATTAGATTCATTTGGAGTTTAGATAAATAAAATATTAAGAAAAAACTTCTTGTTAGCCTTATAACCTCCCAAATGACTCTTCATACTCAAAATTCAATAGAGATATCCATTTCATCCAAAGAGAATCATCTCAATCTTTGAATGCCAATATATAATTAGGACTTTGAAGTGAAGATGATTGCCAACAGCTGGTCATATTTAGGAGAGAGAGAGAGAGAGAGAGAGAGAGAGAGAGAGAGAGAGAGAGAGAGAGAGAGAGAGAGAGAGAGATAAAACAGGCAATGAACAATTGAAAATTGAGAGGAAAACATTATCATATTTATATCTAAAAAAATTTACGATAATTTGTTAAAAGCATCGTGCACAAAACGTTGTTCTTTGTTCATTCGATAAACCTTATTATAAGTAAATATATGAATAATGAAGAATATTACTCTGAGACAAACTACTGCTTAACTACACATTCGAATGGCCAGTATCATAGTTCTGGATCTAGACGGTCGTCAAGATCTGGAGGCAAATCGAAGTTGGGTCAAACCACCACATAGGAAGTTGGTTGTAAATTGTGCTCTCAGTCGCCAATAGATGGCATCCAAATACACTTTCGAAGAACTTTGGTGATTTAATTTAAATAGAATGTGGATTACTAGTTGTCTTATGAAATATATATGTCTATTTTCTTTTATTTACGTAAGTCTGCATTTAAATCGATATCTAGTAACTAATTTTATATCTATAACCCCTGTATTCTTTTATAATATATATATATATATATATATATATATATATATATATATATATATATATATATATATATATATATGTATATATATATATATATATATATATATATATATATATATATATATATATATATATATATATATATACTGTATATACATATGTGTATATATGCATATATATATATATATATATATATATATATATATACATATATATATATATATATATATATATATATACATATTTATATATACACAAATATATATCTATATATATCCTATATTTATTTGATATTTGATTGCAGATTTATCTGTTAACTTGCAATCTTACTTGGAAATATATGTGCATTCTCTCTCTCTCTCTCTCTCTCTCTCTCTCCTCTCTCTCTCTCTCTCTCTCTCTCTCTCTCTCTCTCTCTTTATATATATATATATATATATATATATATATATATATATATATATATGTCGTGCCTAATATGAGAAATTGCCTAATTTGTAAACTAGGCAATCGATTTGCCTAATATGTATATTAGGCAGTGGCGATGCCTAACTTATAAACTCCTTTTTAAACTACGCCTAATTCATAAACTAGCAGCCTAATTCGTAAATTAGGCAGCCTAGTTTATTAGATAGTCAATTTGCTTAGTTTGTGTATTAGGCAACTTTTGTTTGATTTCCAATATATAATATAGCTTTTCTTCATTATAACTTATATTGTTATTATACACATCAACAAAGGTATTAACCAATTATTAACATTTGCAATCTGCACAATTTATCATAAAATACATGATGCTTACATAGAAAAAAATGGAAAACCAAAACAACCATCAGCCAAAATTTAAGTTGATAAATAAAAACGTTAAGAAATGCTAAAATAGTAGTTTTTGCAATGACATATTCTTCTTTCATGCAATCCCCCTGACAGGAACACTTTGAGAAACTTTGACCACCATGCAATGAGTGCAGTGTGGTGATTTGTCAAAATGGAAGAATTGTGTGTCTTAATCATGTTTCTTCTTATTGCATAGCCAGCTTTCATATGCTGGTTTCTTGATATCCAACTGTCTATAATGCCATGGTTCATTCCGGTTCGGTAGGTGTCATTTTCGGATGTTGCATCTTTTTGACAGGCATCCAACCAAGATAATTGACTGCTTATTGTTGTATATGCATTGGTTATCAAAATTGAATAACCCCTTCTAACATACCTGGAATCATGATACAGTAGTTTATTAGTTAAGAATAGTCGTATCCCATCATCTTTGCAGATTTGTCTTCTTGTTGGATAGGATATAATCAGAGACTTCTTAAAATACGTTTAATCTTGCTAGGGTCTATATTACAGCTCTACTCTCTGACTTGTTGTGACTCTCGAGTGAGAATATGTAAACAAAACTCGTACACATACACAGAGAAAACAAAATTGAGCATCGCTCTCAAGAAGATCGAATCCTACTGCAATACAAAAGTAAGAAGAATCACATCCTAACTTTAGGACAGTTTATGAATGATTAAATCCTTCATAACATTCGCTACTACGCCTATGAGCTGTGCTGAAACACGTTCTAACAATGCAATACTGTGCAATCATTACTCTTAATACCCGTAGAGCATTTAGTATTACAGTACAAAATATATAACACTTATGTTTTATGATGTTTCTCCTTCTGCATCATATCAACTTTCAGAAACTGTAACTTATATAGGACCTCGCATTTCTTCCACTTTTTCGTGAATTTCATTACTGTTGTTGTCTTTATTGTGTTCCGAACCGATGGTGGCTTCTTGATCGTCAACTTCTGCATCTGTAATTTCGGACAATAAGTGCTCAAACTCATCGTCTCTTTTAAGCTTCTCAATGACATCTTTTGGCAGACTTGACCTTTCCTTACCCGATGTCCCTTTCTGACCACAAAAAAAAAAAAAAAAAAAAAAAAAAAAAAAAAAAAAAAAAAAAAAAAAAAAAAAAAAAAAAAAAAAAAAAACTTCCAAGGGTGTTCTATGTCGATATGTTTTTTTTTTTAAGCATAAAAATCGTTGACCAACCCAATGAGTCGAGTCATTGTCAGTGGTCCGAGCTATCAGCATCTGCTTGACATCGCAGTTAGATCTCTCAATACTTCCTTAGGGCTATGGATGTATTGGAGTTTCGTGAACAATGTTCATTCGCGGGAAAATTAACCTAATTTCATTGATGACAAAAGCGCGGCAGGTAGGATCATCCAACAAAATATGCCAATTAGATTGTAGGCTGCTGTTTTTGCTGTTGCCTTGGACTTCATTGTCTTAAGAATCAGGAATTTTGAGAAATTATCATAAGAGTTTAAAATGTATTTAAATCCACGGTCAGGGTTTGATTACATCACGATGAGATCGACTTGTCCTCATTAAGCAAAATTTTGTTTTTTCAAAGCTGTACAGCAATTCCGTTATTTGGTTTTATTTTCTTTTTTCTGGCATGTTTCACGGTTAGACACAAATGACTATTTTCTTTTTTTGACCGATGTTAAAATACTTCTCAATCACTACGTGACGCATCTTTTAGAGAGAGAGAGAGAGAGAGAGAGAGAGAGAGAGAGAGAGAGAGAGAGAGAGAGACTTTGCTTAAAACTATTTATTTTTAAAATCTACAAAAGATTTTTGCAAATATAGCTTCTTGTGCCTTTTATGTCTTTTGATAACTCATGTTTAAAAATTGAATTACACTAAAATTCAAAGTAGCAGTCATGTTTGTGCTAATGACTAAAAACTTAGTATCAATTTAATTATCAAATACGAATATTATAGAAAAATTCATACCGGCAATATTGGTAACCAAACAGATGCTAATAGTAGCAATTAGATGCCATTAATATCAATAAAGAAATATCTGGAGAGAGAGAGAGAGAGAGAGAGAGAGAGAGAGAGAGAGAGAGAGAGAGAGAGAGAGAGACTCGCCTTGATTTTTTTTTTCATTCCACCAACTTTGTTTCTTCAAATTTTTTTCTTTAGGTAATAAATCTTCTTCGAGGTTGATCTAGCCAGTTCAGCTAAAAAACCCTGGTACATTTCAGTATCTAGTGACATGGAGTGTCTTCTAGACTTGATTCAAATCTTTCTCTAAATCAAGTTAATGAGGAAAAATTAGAGACTTTTTATTAGAAACACTATAAATAAGATATAAAAAGACTTCAGGTATAACAGTGAAATATTAAACGGCTGCCTAACTTACAAACGAGATGATTTGCTTATTTAACGAAGTAGGCTACCTAATTTACAAACTAGGCTGCCTAGTTTATAAAATAGGCATAGTTTTAAAAGGAGTTTACAAGTTAGGCAACGTTAGTGCCTAATATACAAATTAGGAAATTTGATTGCCTAGTTTACAAATTAGGCAGTTCTTCATATTAAGCACGACATACGTATAAATCATCATCATCTCCTCCTACGCCTATTGACGCAAAGGGCCTCGGTTAGATTTCACCAGTCGTCTCAATCTTGAGGTTTTAAATTCAATACTTTTCCATTCACCATCTCCTACTTCACGCTTGTTAGTCCTCAGCCATGTAGGCCTGGGCCTTCCTACTCCTCTAGTGTCTTGTGGAGAGCAGTTAAACGTTATTTATATACAATTAACATAATTCTTTTTAGTCAAGCTTAGCTCTCCCCTCATGTAAGGGGGAGAAGAAGTAGTCATACCCTGGTGAGAAGGAGATGAACATGCGCCTGAGTGCATATCTATCTAAATATCTAGCTGCCATTTTTGACGGGTCGCAAACACTAGTATACAAGAAGAATCAATCTTAGCTCACATTCGTCAACCAATACAGCCTCAGCTACTTTGGACATAGATAATGCGACCTTATACTGGTCTGGTGCTTTGGAATAATTCAGTGAACTGACCAGAGCGAGAAGATTACTACTTACTACAGTCTGCTGCACCCTACTACTCCTATTTAACACTAGCCAGCTAACTGCCTTCAAATGTACAGCTGGAGACAAGAATTCCTGGTACACCTCACTCTGAGGAAGTACACCCTGTCAGCTTCTTTAAAGGTTGCTCATGAATGCACAGGAAAGGGACAGTGACAGTGCCCTAGAGATTGGCCGTATATATAAATGGTCCGCGCCTTAGACCCCTCTCCACCATAGCTAGGAACAGGGAGAGCCAGGCAATGGCTACTATATGACTCAGTAGGTAGCCGTATAGGCTCCAACAAACAGAGGCAAGGGACAGTGATAATGCCCTAGAGACTGGCCCTATATACATATGTTCAGCACTCAAGCTGTCTCTCCACCCATGCTAGGACCAGGGAGGGCCAGGCAATGGCTGCTATATGACTCAGCAGACAGACCTACAGTTAAGGTATCCCCAATCAGAAAGGGTGCATTTACTTAACCTTGGTCAAATCTGGTACGAGCTGATTAACTGGTGAATAAAGGTTGAATTTTCATTGAGATTCAATCAAAGAAAGGTCAGGTATTTAAGGACTTTGACCTCGTTTCTAGAACATGAAATTTCGAAGAGCGATTGTTTATTATTATTATTATTATTATTATTATTATTATTATTAATAGCTAAGCTACAACCCTAGTTGGGAAAGCAGGATGTTATAAGTCCAAGGGCTTCACAAGGAAAAATAGCCCAGTCAGGAAAGGAAATAAAGAAACAAATATTATTGCTCTTATCATTATTACTAGTTAAGATACAACCCTACTTGGAAAAGCAGGATGTTATAAGAGCAAGAGCTCCAACGGGGAAAAAATAACCCAGTGAGGAAAGGAAACAAGGAAATGAATAAACCTCAAGAGAAGTAATGAACACTTAAACTAAAACATTCTAAGAACAGTCCAGCAGAAAGAACAATATATTCGTCCCTCACACTAATTCATATATATATATATATATATATATATATATATATATATATATATATATATATATATACAGTATATATATAATTTGCTACCCATTTCCTCCCGTCAGAGGTAATTTTAACATAATATAATAAATTATGTAATATAATATAATATAATATATTTATATTAATGTAAAAAATTATAAGCTCGACATTTCCTCACTAAATAAGTCAATGATATTACTAACGTCATATATATCTGTAAAACACAGCCACAGCTTATCCGGTGAATTAATACGAAGCTGTTGCGTCTATTTGCCTAATGTTAGGAGATGAAACTATATATGCCTCAGTCTTACCAGATCTTAAAGAAGAAGGTACTACACATGTTGCATAGCCAAATACACTTTCTTGTAGTGCCTGTAACCTCACATTCCTTGTGAGCTAAGGATGGGGGGTTTAGGCAAGACATCGTCCTCAGACATGTCCTTAGTCATGTCTGGGGTTTGGCCATATTCATCACCAAGCCATAACTGGGCAGTGGGGCTTGGCAATGGAGTAATTGAGGGAGATTTTAGTAATGACTGTTCAGAGAGAGCCAACTTAGTATGGGTGGCCATGACAAGCACAGCTTTGCTGATACACATACCCTCATAACCACGCTGGGCACTGGGGTTTGGTAATCTAGTAATTGAGGGAGACTTTAGTATGATAGTTCATAACGAACCAACCTAGTATGGGTGGCCATGACTAGTACAGCTTTGCTGATCAGGGCAATACATAAACCTTTTCACCGCGTTAAGGTATGTCAACTCAAATACACAAACATATACATACAGGAAGAGTAACTCTATGCTCAGTAATGGTGTGACACTTCCTTAGAGCAAGGTGTGCCAGGAATTCATGTGTCCAACTGTAAGTTGTAATCATATTTATCTCAGTGAAGCGAAATTTTCATTCCCAGTTTTAACCTTTCAATATTTTCTACATTTGAAGGAATATAATCATAATCATCTTCGCTAATTTCATTATGGCGAAGGTTATGTTTTCGTAAGAGTGTATTTATTTGTATGTCTGTGTTTGTGATTTGCATAACTCGAAAACTATTAGATCGAATCTCATGCAATTTCATGGGATGATTGGCCATGATCCAAGGACAATTTTATTAGATTTTTGGAGTGATTGGGCCAAAGGCAAGGCAAGGTCACGAAAATGTCAAAAACTTCTTGTTTGCTATATCGTGGTCAATTTGTTTCTGAGTTGCATGAAACTAGTGCCAAATGTGCATAATTTAATTGCTTATCTTATGATATACAACATGATATAAGCGGAGGTATGCGCTCTACCGAGTGCCTGTTCTAGTTATGCCTGTACATATCTGGCAAATACCAGACTGATAATATTATTATTATAACATTTGTAATGATTATTATTATCATTAGTAGTAGTAGTAATAGTAATAGTAGTATGTCATCGTTGTTATTGTAAACCATTCAGAAAAAAAAATCTAATTTAAAATCCTGAAGATAAATGAACACAGAGTCTATGGAGATGGCACCAGAGTAGTAGTAGTAGTAGTAGTAGTAGTAGTAGTAGTAGTAGTAGTAGCAGTGTAGTAGTAGTAGTAATAGTAGTAGTAGTAGTAGTATGTCATCGTTGTTATTGTAAACCATTCAGAAATAAAAACCTAATTTAAAATCCTGAAGATAAATGAACACAGAGACTCAGGAGATCTCCTCCGAAGGTCAGAGAATCAGAGATATCGAGCTATCCGGAGTTAATCTAAATAATGCATCTGGACGATACTTGTACGAGACATGTTTAATACATAGTGGCACTTTCAACGATGGGAATGAATTGCAGTGAAGGAATCGTAATTTGATACGATTGGAAGTGAGGTAATCGTAATTCATTGCAATTAAAAGTGAGGGAATCGTAATTCATTGCAATTAGAAGTGAAGGGATTCGATTGCAAGTGAAGGAATTGTAATTCATTGCGATTAGAAGTGAGGGAATCCTAATTCATTGCAATTAGAAGTTAGGGAATCATAATCCATTGCGATTGGAAGTGAGCGAATCGTAATTCATTGCGATTGGAAGTGGGGGAATCGTAATCCATTGCAATTCAAAGTGAGGGGATCGTAATTCATTTTAATTGGGTAACTCATTGTAATTGGAAGCGAGGGAATCGTAATCCATTGCAATTCGAAGTGAGGAAATCGTAACTCATTGTAATTGGAAGCGAGGGAATCGTAATCCATTGCAATTCGAAGTGAGGAAATCGTAATTCATTGTAATTGGAAGCGAGATAATCGTAATCCATTGCAATTCAAAGTGAGGAAATCGTAATTCATTTTAATTGGGTAACTCATTGTAATTGGAAGCGAGGGAATCGTAATCCATTGCAATTCGAAGTGAGGAAATCGTAACTCATTGTAATTGGAAGCGAGGGAATCGTAATCCATTGCAATTCGAAGTGAGGAAATCGTAATTCATTGTGATTGGAAGCGAGATAATAGTAATCCATTGCAATTCAAAGTGAGGAAATCGTAATTCATTTTAATTGGGTAACTCATTGTAATTGGAAGCGAGGGAATCGTAATCCATTGCAATTCAAAGTGAGGGAATCGTAACTCATTGTAATTGGAAGCGAGGGAATCGTAATCCATTGCAATTCGAAGTGAGGAAATCGTAATTCATTGTAATTGGAAGCGAGATAATCGTAATCCATTGCAATTCAAAGTGAGGAAATCGTAATTCATTTTAATTGGGTAACTCATTGTAATTGGAAGCGAGGGAATCGTAATCCATTGCAATTCGAAGTGAGGGAATCGTAACTCATTGTAATTGGAAGCGAGAGAATCGTAATCCATTGCAATTCGAAGTGAGGAAATCGTAATTCATTGTAATTGGATGCGAGATAATCGTAATCCATTGCAATTCAAAGTGAGGATATCGTAATTCATTTTAATTGGGTAACTCATTGTAATTGGAAGCGAGGGAATCGTAATCCATTGCAATTCGAAGTGAGGGAATCGTAACTCATTGTAATTGGAAGCGAGGGAATCGTAATCCATTGCAATTCAAAGTGAGGAAATCGTAACTCATTGTAATTGGAAGCGAGGGAATCGTAATCCATTGCAATTCGAAGTGAGGAAATCGTAATTCATTGTAATTGGAAGCGAGATAATCGTAATCCATTGCAATTCAAAGTGAGGAAATCGTAATTCATTTTAATTGGGTAACTCATTGTAATTGGAAGCGAGGGAATCGTAATCCATTGCAATTCGAAGTGAGGGAATCGTAACTCATTGTAATTGGAAGCGAGGGAATCGTAATCCATTGCAATTCGAAGTGAGGGAATCGTAACTCATTGTAATTGGAAGCGAGGGAATTGTAATCCATTGCAATTCGAAGTGAGGAAATCGTAACTCATTGTAATTGGAAGCGAGGGAATCGTAATCCATTGCAATTCGAAGTGAGGAAATCGTAATTCATTGTAATTGGAAGCGAGATAATCGTAATCCATTGCAATTCAAAGTGAGGAAATCGTAATTCATTTTAATTGGGTAACTCATTGTAATTGGAAGCGATGGAATCGTAATCCATTGCAATTCGAAGTGAGGGAATCGTAACTCATTGTAATTGGAAGCGAGGGAATCGTAATCCATTGCAATTCAAAGCGAGGAAATCGTAATTCATTGTAATTGGAAGCGAGGGAATCGTAATCCATTGCAATTCGAAGTGAGGAAATCGTAACTCATTGTAATTGGAAGCGAGGGAATCGTAATCCATTGCATTTCAAAGTGAGGAAATCGTAATTCATTTTAATTGGGTAACTCATTGTAATTGGAAGCGAGGGAATCGTAATCCATTGCATTTCAAAGTGAGGAAATCGTAATTCATTTTAATTGGGTAACTCATTGTAATTGAAAGTGAGGGAATCGTAATCCATTGCAATTCGAAGTGAGGAAATCGTAATTCATTGTAATTGGAAGCGAGGGAATTGTAATCCATTGCAATTCGAAGTGAGGAAATCGTAACTCATTGTAATTGGAAGCGAGGGAATCGTAATCCATTGCAATTCGAAGTGAGGAAATCGTAATTCATTGTAATTGGAAGCGAGATAATCGTAATCCATTGCAATTCAAAGTGAGGAAATCGTAATTCATTTTAATTGGGTAACTCATTGTAATTGGAAGCGAGGGAATCATAATACATTGCAATTCGAAGTGAGGGAATCGTAACTCATTGTAATTGGAAGCGAGGGAATCGTAATCCATTGCAATTCGAAGTGAGGGAATCGTAACTCATTGTAATTGGAAGCGAGGGAATCGTAATCCATTGCAATTCGAATTGAGGGAATCGTAATTCATTGTAATTGGAAGCAAGGGAATCGTAATCCATTGCAATTCAAAGTGAGGGAATCGTAATTCATTGTAATTGGGTAACTCATTGTAATTGAAAGTGAGGGAATCGTAATCCATTGCAATTAGAAGTGAGGGAATCGTAACTCATTGTAATTGGAAGCGAGGGAATCGTAATCCATTGCAATTCAAAGTGAGGAAATCGTAATTCATTGTAATTGGAAGCGAGGGAATCGTAATCCATTGCAATTCGAAGTGAGGAAATCGTAACTCATTGTAATTGGAAGCGAGGGAATCGTAATCCATTGCATTTCAAAGTGAGGAAATCGTAATTCATTTTAATTGGGTAACTCATTGTAATTGGAAGCGAGGGAATCGTAATCCATTGCAATTCAAAGTGAGGGAATCGTAACTCATTGTAATTGGAAGCGAGGGAATCGTAATCCATTGCAATTCGAAGTGAGGAAATCGTAATTCATTGTAATTGGAAGCGAGATAATCGTAATCCATTGCAATTCAAAGTGAGGAAATCGTAATTCATTTTAATTGGGTAACTCATTGTAATTGGAAGCGAGGGAATCGTAATACATTGCAATTCGAAGTGAGGGAATCGTAACTCATTGTAATTGGAAGCGAGGGAATCGTAATCCATTGCAATTCGAAGTGAGGAAATCGTAATTCATTGTAATTGGAAGCGAGATAAACGTAATCCATTGCAATTCAAAGTGAGGAAATCGTAATTCATTTTAATTGGGTAACTCATTGTAATTGGAAGCGAGGGAATCGTAATCCATTGCAATTCGAAGTGAGGGAATCGTAACTCATTGTAATTGGAAGCGAGGGAATCGTAATCCATTGCAATTCGAATTGAGGGAATCGTAATTCATTGTAATTGGAAGAGAGGGAATCGTAATCCGTTGCAATTCGAAGTGAGGAAATCGTAACTCATTGTAATTGGAAGCGAGGGAATCGTAATCCATTGCAATTCGAAGTGAGGAAATCGTAATTCATTGTAATTGGAAGCGAGATAATCGTAATCCATTGCAATTCAAAGTGAGGAAATCGTAATTCATTTTAATTGGGTAACTCATTGTAATTGGAAGCGATGGAATCGTAATCCATTGCAATTCGAAGTGAGGGAATCGTAACTCATTATAATTGGAAGCGAGGGAATCGTAATCCATTGCAATTCGAAGTGAGGAAATCGTAACTCATTGTAATTGGAAGCGAGGGAATCATAATCCATTGCAATTCGAAGTGAGGAAATCGTAATTCATTGTAATTGGAAGCGAGATAATCGTAATCCATTGCAATTCAAAGTGAGGAAATCGTAATTCATTTTAATTGGGTAACTCATTGTAATTGGAAGCGAGGGAATCGTAATCCATTGCAATTCGAAGTGAGGGAATCGTAACTCATTGTAATTGGAAGCGAGGGAATCGTAATCCATTGCAATTCGAAGTGAGGAAATCGTAATTCATTGTAATTGGAAGCGAGGGAATCGTAATCCATTGCAATTCGAAGTGAGGAAATCGTAACTCATTGTAATTGGAAGCGAGATAATCGTAATCCATTGCAATTCAAAGTGAGGAAATCATAATTCATTTTAATTGGGTAACTCATTGTAATTGGAAGCGAGGGAATCGTAATCCATTGCAATTTGAAGTGAGGGAATCGTAACTCATTGTAATTGGAAGCGAGGGAATCGTAATCCATTGCAATTCGAAGTGAGGAAATCGTAATTCATTGTAATTGGAAGCGAGATAATCGTAATCCATTGCAATTCAAAGTGAGGAAATCGTAATTTATTTTAATTGGGTAACTCATTGTAATTGGAAGGAAGAGAATCGTAATCCATTGCAATTCGAAGTGAGGGAATCGTAACTCATTGTAATTGGAAGCGAGGGAATCGTAATCCATTGCAATTCGAATTGAGGGAATCATAATTCATTGTAATTGGAAGCGAGGGAATCGTAATCCATTGCAATTCAAAGTGAGGGAATCGTAATTCATTGTAATTGGGTAACTCATTGTAATTGGAAGTGAGGGAATCGTAATCCATTGCAATTAGAAGTGAGGGAATCGTAACTCATTGTAATTGGAAGCGAGGGAATCGTAATCCAATGCAATTCGAAGTGAGGGAATCGTAATTCATTGTAATTGGAAGCGAGGGAATCGTAATCCATTGCAATTCGAAGTGAGGGAATCGTAATTCATTGTAATTGGAAGCGAGGGAATCGTAATCCATTGCAATTCGAAGTGAGGGAATCGTAATTCAGTGTAATTGGAAGCGAGGGAATCGTAATTCATTGCATTTAGAAGTGAGGAAATCGTAATTCATTACGATTGGAAGTGAGGGAATCGTAATTCATTGCAATTAAAAGTGAGGGAATCACAATTCATTGCAATTAGAAGTGAGGAAATCGTAATTCATTACGATTGGAAGTGAGGGAATCGTAATTCATTGCAATTAAAAGTGAGGGAATCACAATTCATTGCAATTAGAAGTGAGGAAATCGTAATTCATTACGATTGGAAGTGAGGGAATCGTAATTCATTGCAATTAAAAGTGAGGGAATCACAATTCATTGCAATTCGAATTGAGGAAATCGTAATTTATTACGATTGGAAGCGAGGGAATCTGAATTCATTGCGATTGGAAGCGAGAGAATCGTAATTCATTGCGATTGGAAGTGAAGGAATCGTAATTCATTGCTATTAGAAGTTAGGGAATTATAATTTAGTGGGATTGGAAATGAGGGAATCGTAACTAATTGTGATTTGGAGGTGAGGGAATCGTAATTCATTGCAATTAGAAGTGAGGGAATTGTAATTTATTACAATTGGAAGTGAGGGAATCATAATTTAGGGGGATTGGAGGTGAGAGAATCGTAATTAATTGCGATA
Organism: Palaemon carinicauda; assembly: GCF_036898095.1. Taxonomy (NCBI): domain Eukaryota; kingdom Metazoa; phylum Arthropoda; class Malacostraca; order Decapoda; family Palaemonidae; genus Palaemon; species Palaemon carinicauda. The sequence continues at coordinate 68,807,019 of NC_090727.1, read as the reverse complement.
GGAATTTCTTTATAGTTTTCAAGTTACGGAGAGAGAGAGAGAGAGAGAGAGAGAGAGAGAGAGAGAGAGAGAGAGAGAGAGAGAGAGAGAATGTTTCACAATCATTTTGAATATTAATCAAATCTGATTATAAGAATAAGAATAACACTGAGAGAGAGAGAGAAAGAGAGAGAGAGAGAGAGAGAGAGAGAGAGAGAGAGAGAGAGAGAGAGAGAGAGGAGGTTCACAATCATTTTGAATATTAATCACAATCTGATTGTGTGAATAAGGATAACACTGAGAGAGAGTAATAATAATAATAATAATAATAATAATAATAATAATAATAATAATAATAATAATACATACATACATATACCAAAGGCACTTCCCCCAATTTTGGGGGGTAGCCGACAACAACAAGAAACAAAACAAAAAGGGGACCTCTACTCTCTACGTTCCTCCAGCCTAACCAGGGACTCAGCCGAGTTCAGCTGGTACTGCTAGGGTGCCACAGCCCAACCTCCCACATTTCCACCAGAGATGAAGCTTCATACTGCTGAGTCCCCTACTGCTGCTACCTCCACGGTCATCTAAGGCACCGGAGGAAGCAGCAGGGCCTACCGGAACTGCGTCACAATCGCTCGCCATTCATTCCTATTTCTAGCACGCTCTCTTGCCTCTCTCACATCTATCCTCCTATCACCCAGAGCTTTCTTCACACCATCCATCCACCCAAACCTTGGCCTTCCTCTTGTACTTCTCCCATCAACTCTTGCATTCATCACCTTCTTTAGCAGACAGCCATTTTCCATTCTCTCAACATGGCCAAACCACCTCAACACATTCATATCCACTCTAGCCGCTAACTCATTTCTTACACCCGTTCTCACCCTCACCACTTTGTTCCCAACCCTATCTACTCGAGATACACCAGCCATACTCCTCAGACACTTCATCTCAAACACATTCAATTTCTGTCTCTCCATCACTTTCATTCCCCACAACTCCGATCCATACATCACAGTTGGTACAATCACTTTCTCATATAGAACTCTCTTTACATTCATGCCCAATCCTCTATTTTTTACTACTCCCTTAACTGCCCCCAACACTTTGCAACCTTCATTCACTCTCTGACGTACATCTGCTTCCACTCCACCATTTGCTGCAACAACAGACCCCAAGTACTTAAACTGATCCCCCTCCTCAAGTAACTCTCCATTCAACATGACATTCAACCTTGCACCACCTTCCCTTCTCGTACATCTCATAACCTTACTCTTACCCACATTAACTCTCAACTTCCTTCTCTCACACACCCTTCCAAATTCTGTCACTAGTCGGTCAAGCTTCTCTTCTGTGTCTGCTACCAGTACAGTATCATCCGCAAACAACAACTGATTTACCTCCCATTCATGATCATTCTCGCCTACCAGTTTTAATCCTCGTCCAAGCACTCTAGCATTCACCTCTCTCACCACTCCATCAACATACAAGTTAAACAACCACGGCGACATCACACATCCCTGTCTCAGCCCCACTCTCACCGGAAACCAATCGCTCACCTCATTTCCTATTCTAACACATGCTTTACTACCTGTGTAGAAACTTTTCACTGCTTGCAACAACCTTCCACCAACTCCATATAACCTCATCACATTCCACATTGCTTCCCTATCAACTCTATCATATGCTTTCTCCAGATCCATAAACGCAACATACACCTCCTTACCTTTTGCTAAATATTTCTCGCATATCTGCCTAACTGTAAAAATCTGATTCATACAACCCCTACCTCTTCTAAAACCACCCTGTACTTCCAAGATTGCATTCTCTGTTTTATCCTTAATCCTATTAATCAGTATTCTACCATACACTTTTCCAACTACACTCAACAAACTAATACCTCTTGAATTACAACACTCATGCACATCTCCCTTACCCTTATATAGTGGTACAATACATGCACAGACCCAATCTACTGGTACCATTGACAACACAAAACACACATTAAACAGTCTCACCAACCATTCAAGTACAGTCACACCCCCTTCCTTCAACATCTCAGCTTTCACACCATCCATACCCGATGCTTTTCCTACTCTCGTTTCATCTAGTGCTCTCCTCACTTCCTCTATTGTAATCTCTCTCTCATTCTCATCTCCCATCACTGGCACCTCAACATCTGGAACCGCAATTATATCTGCCTCCCTATCATCCTCAACATTCAGCAAACTTTCAAAATATTCCGCCCACCTTTTCCTTGCCTCCTCTCCTTTTAACAACCTTCCATTTCCATCTTTCACTGTCTCTTCAATTCTTGCGCCGGCCTTCCTTACTCTCTTCACTTCTTTCCAAAACTTCTTCTTATTCTCTTCATATGACTGACCCAGTCCCTGACCCCACCTCAGGTCAGCTGCCCTCTTTGCCTCACGTACCTTGCGCTTTACTTCCACCTTTTGCTCTCTATATTTTTCATACTTCTCTATACTATTACTCTGCAGCCATTCTTCAAAAGCCCTCTTTTTCTCTTCCACTTTTACCTTCACTCCTTCATTCCACCATTCACTGCCCTTCCTCATGCTGCCTCCAACAACCTTCTTGCCACATACATCACTTGCAATCCCAACAAAATTTTCTTTTGCTAACTTCCACTCCTCCTCTAAATTACCAGTTTCTCTTACTCTCACCTCGTCATATGCCATTTTCAACCTTTCCTGATATTTACTTTTTACCCCCGGTTTTATTAGCTCTTCAACCCTCACTAGCTCCCTTTTACATCCACCTACTCTATTCCCCCACTCTTTTGCTACAACTAATTTTCCTTCCACCAAAAAATGATCAGACATACCGTTAGCCATACCCCTAAACACGTGCACGTCTTTCAATCTTCCAAACATTCTTTTAGTTATCAACACATAATCCATTAATGCCCTTTCTACTACTCTTCCATTTGCCACTCTTACCCATGTATACTTATTTTTATCTTTCTTTTTAAAAAAGCTAGCACTTATTACCATCTCTTGTTCAACACACATATCTACCAGTCTCTCACCACTCTCATTTTCACCTGGTACGCCATATTTCCCAATGACACCTTCTACCTCTCCAGCACCCACTCTAGCATTTAAGTCACCCATAACAACTACATAATTCCTTCTACCCAGTCCTTCTACACACCTAGTTAATTCATTCCAGAACTCATTCCGCTCTTCTTCACTTTTCTCACTACCTGGCCCATACGCACTGACAAACGCCCAACATTCCCTACCCAACCTAACCCTTACCCACATTAACCTAGATAATAATAATAATAATAATAATAATAATAATAATAATGATGATAATAATAATAATAATGATAATAATAATAATAATAATAATAATAAGCTTTATTCCAATATTTACATTGGCTATTACAATAACTACAAATTACATTGTAGTTTACATTTAAAATTTAGATATTTACATATGCCTTCATAAAAATTTACATCATTATAAAACATAAAAATATAGATTTACTTTATACAAGTTTAAGAACAATAAAGAATTTGTGACATATATAGGTATATCATAAAAGTATTTAAAACATTGAAAATTTTGCATATAAAATATGAATTTTTTATAATAGTACTTGAGGCTTAATAAAATTCTTACATTGATAAAATATTTGCTATAGAAGTTACATATCTCTCTATAATATTAAAATTATCTTTAGCATGATTATAACATCTCGATTTCAAAATTGCTTATGAAATACAGGTACTTATAAAACTAGAGTTATGAACATTTATCTTAAAATAGAATCTAAAATACATAAATAGTCTGCTAAAATAGAGTAAAAAAAGTAAAAGAGCTCAATTAAAATATATATAAAGTTTTACTATAAAAATTATTTGGACAATAGATACTTTTTCAAATTCAGTTTAAAAGAGTTAATATTTTTTTTTTATCTTTTATTATGAAAATACAATTACATTTTCTTAACATACATTTTTTCCTTTTATAAAGAAATATTCCTTAACAAATTATATTTTACATTTTTATATATACATTATAACATCTATTATATGGTAAGATTACATTTTTATTTTATCATTTTTCTAAATATGTTTTCAAGTTAGAAACATACTGATTTGTGAAAATATTTTTAACACGATTCTTAAATCCAATAATATTTACATTAAATGTATTTAACAGTCTATTCTTTATACACTTAATAATTTGCTGTTCAGCACTTATTCCCAATTGTCTTGCCATCCAGATACTTGAAATAAAATCTGCTATTATTACCATTGCTGTATTTTCATCTCTGTTTGAATTTGCTTCAAAATCTAGTTTTATAATCCTTAACCTGTTATTAGTTTTCAATTTACAACATTTTCTAAGCAATTCGAATACCCAGGACAACAAATTCTTAACCAAAGGACAGAAATATACCAAATGCATGTTAGTTTCTATGTATCCACAACCGCATTCCTTAACATCTTTTATTTTCATCATAACTAGCCTATCATTTGTACTTAAAATTTCATGAACATACTTAAACAAAATTTCTCTACTTTTATTTTCTATATACTTATTATTTACATGTTCCCAAATTAGTTTCCAGTTGAATAGTGGATACAATTTTTCAATATTTGGAACATATTCACTGTTTTTCATTAAATGTTCATATACCACTTTCGTACTTATCTGGGGATAAGAGGTCATCTTAATAACACTTCGTAATATATTTATCATACTTTCATAAAAACTTGGTGTAAAAATAGTGCAATCCTGATATTGGCATTCATTTTCTATAAGGTAGGTTGCTCTGACTTTACAATAATAAATAATTATTTGGTAACCAAAACTACGATCTTTTAAACATTTTAGAAATGTACTAAACATGATTGACCTTGCTTTACACTGGATGTCAATAATTCCACAGCCACCTCTTAATATTGACAAAAACATAGTTTTCCTTGCAACAGGTTCACAGTTGCTGCTCCACAAATATTTGAAAATACTTTTCTGAATTCGTTTTACATAATCTACTGGAGCTGGGTATACATGTACCGTATACCACAATTTTGCAAGAATTTTACAATTTACAATTATTGCTCTCTGAAACATTGTTAATTTTCGGCTATGATAGATCCCAATGATTTTATTTATGTTACTTTCTAATATATTCCAGTTCAAATCTAGACTCTGTTGATAATCGTTGCTATGATATATGCCTAAAATTTTACAACAACTTTTCAATACTTTTAAACCATAATCTATCCATGCTACCCTCTCTTTCCAGTTACAAAGACCAAAAATGGAAGTTTTACCTCTATTGAGAACTGCACCTGAAGCGTTCTCATACTCTCTGATAACATTGAAACATTCCTTTAGTGCCATATCACAAGTAATAATTATAACAGAGTCGTCTGCATAACCTAGCAATAATACATGCAAATCATTTGGCAATTGTAAACCATAATTAAACAACCTCTTCTTAATCATTCTGTAAAATACTTCCTGATAAATGATAAACAACATCATAGATAATGGACAACCTTGCCTTACAGATTTATTGACAGGAAAAGGGTCAGAGATATGACCATTTATACATAATACACTTTCAGCACCTGAATATAACATTTTAATCCAATTAACAACATCATTATCAAACCCAAAGCTTTGCAGTATTCTAAATAGAAAATTATGATCAACACGATCAAATGCCTTTGACCAATCCAAGTTCATCAAGGCTGCATTAGTGTTACTTTCATTTAGATAAAATATTAAATCTCTAATAAAAAAGTTCAAATTGTTGATTGATCTATTTTCAACACAACAAAATTGTTCCTGTGATATTATCAAATGTAACACCTTTTTAATCCGTCTTGATATAATTCTTGTTATTATCTTAAAATCAACATTTAACATTGTCAAGGGTCTCCAGTTATTAATTATATCTAAATCCCCTTCTTTAGGTATAATGGATATAACCCCATTGTTCATCTTTGAAACATTCTTGTTCCGGAACACAAACTTTATCATTTCAATAAAATCCCCTTTAACAATATTCCAACATTTCTTATAAAACTCAACCGGCAATCCATCTATCCCCGGGCTTTTGCCATTTTTCATGCCCCGAATGGCGTCTAACACTTCTGTTTCACTTACAGTTTTTGTTAATATTGTATTATGTTCATCTCCTATAACTTTCTCTATAATATTCAAGAATTCATTTTGCCTATCCATATCACATTCTTCTTTCCTGAATAAATTCTCAAAATGTTCTCTCACATAATCCATGATGGCTTTTGGGCTTGTTATTTCACTCCCATCATCTCTCTTTATCTTACTTAAAAAACCTCTTGCCCCTTTCTCTCTTCCAAGTAGATATGCCGATACCTGCTCCCCTTTCAAATGGTTTTCAACTTTAGCCCTTACCTTTATACCTTCACATATTTCATTTTGAATATCATTTATTCTTGATTTTAACTGATTAGCAATATCAAGATTACCAGGCTCTACACTAGATTTCCCCATTTCTTGCATCAAGTTATAATTTAGCAGATTTAACAGACCGAATTTTTGCTTATTTACTTGTTTTGAGCATTTCATGAAGAAATTCTTAAGTTCATTTTTTGCAAATTCCCACCACAAAATTATATTGTCAAAATTATATTTCTTTCTTCGAATAAATTCCCAGCATATAATAAAATTATCTGTGGCGATATCATTTTCAAGTATACTACAGTTCAATTTCCAGTATCCCTTCCCTATTTTTACAATATTTGCTAATCTTAAAGATAATTTAACAGCACAGTGATCTGACCAACTCAAAGGAACTGTATGAATGTTAGAGATATTATTTTGGAAGTCTTTGACATAAAATCTATCCAGTCTAGAACCATAATTCTCTCTCAGAAAAGTATATTCAGTTTGGTGATTTATGATAAACCAAGCATCCTTCAATTTTAAACTATTTTTTAGGTCCAGAAGCGATTTTGACAGAAGATCATTATCAGGATTTGAGCAATCTCTCATGCTTGTAATGCTATTCCAATCTCCGCCCATTATTATATTGCTAATATTGTTTCTTAAGAAATATAAAATATCATTGCCAAACAATTTTTCTCTTTCTCGTTTTTTATCACTGCCTGAGGGTGCATATACATTCAAAAGTTGAATTCGATCATTTGAAACTCTACATACCGCACTTAAAATAAAACCATTTACATCAATTTCTGAATTTAAAATTTCCACATTGGATGTATTATTAACAAGTATAGCTAAACCTCCTTTAAGATTTTGAGAATAATTTATGAGGATCTGACAATACTTTTCTAGGTATTCAAATTTACTTCTATCTTTAATATTGTGCTCTTGAATAAAAATGATATCAAGTTTATACAAAAACATGAAATTAATTAACTTCATCTGCTTATTTACATTATTCAATCCATTTACATTTATTGTGGCAACATTTAACATGTATGTATTGAATGTCAAGGTGTTGAAGGGGAAAAGGTGAACCTAGAAACAAAAAACTTAACAATGCTTTGGTTTCTTAGAACGATTTCTATACATGTTGTCCGAGGAATCACTTTCATCCGAAACATCAACATTTTTCGTGTCCATTGCCTTATCCTTTTTAAGAGTTATTCGTAATTCATTGCCAACACCCTGTTTAGTATGCCAAGTCCCACTTTCCTTATCAACATTGGGTAGAACCGGAGTTTCATCTAATTCCAAATCTGCGATTTCTCTTTCCTCGCTTACAATCACACATTCCTCGGTAGTATTTTGACACTTATTAACATTTGTATATTCCTCCTCATTGTCTCGCTCATTTATATTATCTACAACATTTCCTAGATTTATTGCATTTTCTTTAACGTCTTCATCTATTGCATGGTGAACCATTGCTTCCACTAATGTAGTTTTCATTTCACATGTTCCAATCTCCTGTGATTTAATAGTTCCTTCACACTGATAATACTCTTCTGTGTCATCGTCGCAGTCGTCATTAACAGGCTTTTCGTTCTTCTCGTTTGGTATTCCCTTCCTTTCTTCTACAACTGGAAGAGCGGATTGGGGATTTTCGACTTGTTCCCCTTCATCTCCAATTTCTACTACAATATCTTCATGTTCCTGGATCTTTTTTCCTTCTCTTCCTGATAAGTCCTTTCCGGTCTTTCTCTTATTTTGGTTGATTTCTGGGAATTCTTCTTCACTTAACATGGGTCTACTCATTTCATACTCACAATCCTTTATCATGTGTCCTTCTGCTCCGCATCTATAGCATGTACGTAGTTGTCCATTATAAATAAAGGACATAGCATAACCATGGGTTGTTATAGAAGAAGGGATATTTTCCTTTAACCGCATTGCAGCCGTCCGAACACCTGTTAATAATCCTTTAAAGGGGCCATATGAAAACCTGTTTTTTCTTACATTCTCAACTTTTCCATATCTTGACAAAACTAGAGTTAAAACATCATCTGGCATTTCGAATGGTGCATTCCTTATTGATACGTATGTTATGGATGAACTTAGATTCTTAACTTGAACGGTTCCACTCTTGTCTAAACTGAATTCCTTGTCTTCATATCTCTCCATCAGTTTCTTAAATACGCTAGGTACCACTTTTACTATTACTCTATTTCTACTCACTGACTGCACACCTATCACTTCATCCAGGGCGAGTCCCATGCTCTTAAAAAGAGCATCACTCACTATTTCCATAGTTGGATAAACTGTAAACTGTAATCCAAAGGAGTCCGTCCTCCTCAGCGGTGCCGAAAACGTCCCCATTTTCCTGACGTTTATTTTCCCCCAATAGATGGCGGTAGTGTCGCCAAACCCCGACCGGGATTCGGGATAGCCAGTTAGTTTCGACCGTGTTCACTTATAATAGGGCTATAAATAGTTCAATACACCGAAATAACACCAATAAACACAGTCACTATATTCAACCTCTATTCATGGGTTACTCACTACATTTTGAGGCGTAGCCTTCCTATAGAACACTGGAAAAACTACTCAAAACAGAGAGCGGTCCAAACGTCGTCTGAATACAAACACGACACTCTTCTTCCCAAAAGAGTTAATATTAGTTGATGCTTTTAGTTGGTTTGCCAGTTTGTTCCACACTGATGGACCCCGCACAACAAATGCTCTGCTTCCTAGATCAGTGTTGGTTCTTGAAACAAAAAGGTCATCATTAAATCTAGTTTGTCTGTTACGTCTATCTCCAACTCTTATTAGATTAAAAAGCCATGGTGGAATTAGATTATGTAAAATTTTAAAGATCATGACACATAGATCAAAATCAATCTTCTGTTTGATTGTCAGCCATTGCAAGTTATTTAAAATTGGAGTTACATGATCATACTTCTTGGCTTCCCCATCAATTACTTTAGCTGCAAAATTTTGAAGCCTCTGTATCCGCTGCAGCTGCTGCTTACTTGTCGAGCCCCAGATCTTTAAACAGTAGTCAAGAATGCTCACGGCAAGAGACCGAACAACCATTCCCAGCATTTCACTATCAAATCGGTCCTTAATTCTATTTAAGTATATTAAAGTACCGTTTACCTTCCTACAAACTTCATCTATATGACTGTCAAATAGCATATACTGGTCAAAATATACCCCAAGATTTTCTACTTTAATGCTTTTCTCAATTGCAAATCCATTGAAATTTATTTTTGTGTCTACAGGAATTTGGGATATGAACTGCCTAGAGCCAGTGAATATACATTTAGTTTTAGACTCATTAATATTTAATCCATTTATTTGAAAACAACATCTCGCCATTTTTAATATTCTTTCTGCTCTTACTATCAAGTTATATAGTTCATTTATAGTTCCAGTCATTAGAAGTTGACTGTCATCTGCGAATTGAACCAAGATGCAGTCTCGCACAGCAGTAGCCATATCATTTATATAAATAAGGAAAAGTATTGGCCCCAAGATAGATCCCTGTGGAACTCCGAATTCTACTGGTTTAGGGGAGGATATAACATCGCCTAATCTCACTGACTGGTAACGATTTTCTAGATAGCTTTTAAACCAGAGAGGGTAAATTTTTAATTGTGTACATTTATGAAGTAAAATATTGTGGCTAACGCTATCGAAAGCTTTAGAAAGATCCAATACAATAAGTAAAGATATCTTTTTGTCGTCGATATTTCTGTAAATAGCTTCAGTAATTTTCAATAACGCAGTTTCAGTAGAGAGTTGAGACCTAAATCCATGTTGAGTGTGAGACTGTAAATCATTTTCCTCGAGATATTTTATGAGTTAAATTGACACAATCTTTTCTAGAATTTTAGATATGATGGGCAAAAGTGATATTGGTCTGTAATTCTCTACATTATCTGCATCACCACTCTTAAAAAAAGGGCAGAACGTGGGACAACTTCCAATCACTTGGATAAAGGCAAGTCACTATAGATGTATTTACTATGACAGTTAAGTAAAACGCAATTATCGGTAAGGCGTCCCGAATGAAACGGAGGGATATCAAAGCACATCCATAGGCTCCCGTGTCATTAAGCTCCCCAACTATTAAAATAACTGTTTCGACATCAACTGGCTGGGGCCTAAAAAAGTCATTAAAATTTTCACTAACTATATTCGACTCATTTCTTAAAAGTTGTGAAGTATTGTTCCTATCTAGATTTTGCTGAGATTTTTCAAAGGCTGTCCTACCAACACTTGAGAAATACTGGTTGAACTATTCTACTTTTTCTTTCTTATCATTATAATCAGGTAAAAGGGCATTATTATTTTTGGGGATCATTTCCCGAACTATTTTCCATTTATTAGGCACATTGCCATTAGGGAGAGAGAGAGAGAGAGAGAGAGAGAGAGAGAGAGAGAGAGAGAGAGAGAGAGAGAGAGAGAGAGAGTTTCACAATCATTCTAAATATTGATCAAATCTGATTGTAAGAATAAGAATAACAGAGAGAGAGAGAGAGAGAGAGAGAGAGAGAGAGAGAGAGAGAGAGAGAGAGAGAGAGAGAGAGAGAGAGATAAATCACCCAATGAATTAGAGAAGTAATTATAACGTATAATTTATTACCTTAATATATATATTCCAGTCGAATCGTTCAGAGCCCCCTGAAATTAGTTTGATTTCTTATCTATAAATTAACCAGCTATTTAATACAATTACTATAAATTTAAAAGTCGAGATAAGGACATTTGTAATTAAAAATAACAGTTTCTACTGGAAATATCAATCGTTCAAAATCATTTGGTTCACAGTTTGGTAGATCTTGGAGGAATTTTTTTTTTCACAGTTTAAAAGTTTAAAGGCCACTCATGAATGGCAGGGGAAAGGGAAAATGACATTGCCCTAACAAGCAGGACAATACCCTGGAGACTGACCATATATAGCGAACACATGATCAGCGCCCAAACCATGTCCAACTTATGTTGTAGCTTAATAACTAGCGGAACCCGTGTAAATTACACGAAATGATATTTTCAATACTAATTATCTTGTTCCTAACCTATACATGTTTGAATAAAATGTGATAAGATTTGACTTGTATATTTATTTTAAAAAATGAGCAATACGTGAAACAATTTACAAAACTTCTTTATATACAATATTTCTAGTGAAGGTAGTTCCTCTTCTCTGACCATGAGTAGAATGATTCTGAGGACATATTTTCACTCTTACACTGTTCATAGGCCTTATCCATGAGTAAAGCAAGATTGTGGTAGGTAGATCCCAACCTTATCAAGGTCTGTCCTTGAGCTTTATTAATGGTCATTGAATATGATAGGCGGACGGGAAATTGAGTAATGTCTAGGAAGATTTGAAGCAATGGGTGATCAGAATTATGAGAAATCTTTAACAATAGGAATGGATTAGTCGTTAAACGAAAAGGCCCAAGATTAATTTCATAATCTAGGTTATGGAAATTGATAGAACTTAATTTTTTGTCTAATATTTAAAAAAAAAGTCAGGTGCTAAAGACAAAATTAGGAACACTATATAAGATGTGCTTTGGTTATGTAATCAAAGTCTAATGTGAATTTGTAAGAGTATACCATGAAATTATTTCTGTTTTCTTTAAAGCATGACACGAGTATACCATGAAATTATTTCCGTTCTCTTTAAAGCGTGACACACGCTATCGTATTAATATATATATATATAATAATAATAATAATAATAATAATAATAATAATGATATATACCACGGTTTTCCACTTTCTTGGGTTAGAGTTCTCTTGCTTGAGGGTACATTCAGGCACACTATAATATTTGTTTTTATTTTATTTCCTTTGTTCACTGGGCTATTTTCTCTGTTGGAGCCATTGGGCTTATACCATACTGCTTTTCAACTAGGGTTTAGCTTAGCTAATAATAATAATAATAATAATAATAATAATAATAATAATAATAATAATAATAATAATAATAATAATAATAAACAACTCGGAAAGACTAACCCATACGTCCAATCTCCGTGACACGAACTGACTAGTCCACTCATTAGTTACCATAAATAAGCTTCAACTCCCTCAAAATCAACTCTACTGAATATTACATATATTGAATGAAATTCTGAGAGGGCCAAGCACATCACTGGCAAACAATTGCACCTGTTAATTAATTATGTTTGTTAGGAGGTTGACGGATGCTACCCAGTTCCTTGTTGACGTATGCAAACAGCTTATTCACCTCGGCTGTTATCTTTGAACGCTTGCATGATTCGTAACATTCCCCCCTTACCCCTCCTTTTGGCATTCAGGAATACGCTGCCCACGCTCGGTGTCTGGAATTGGCTTTTGGATGGGGGTGAAGGTACCCACCACCCCATTCAGTGTGAGGGTCCCTCCAACCCCCGGCTGGCACCATTCAGACAGGAGATTTTGCTGTCATGAAAAAGGTGTTCGGTTTTCCAAGAGAACTTGTTGATTTAATATCTGAAACAGAGTAAAAATAATTCCGAAATTACATTATTTCATCTTTGGCTCTATAAGTTTCTTTCATTTGACGTTGAAATAAACTTTAATTGAAAAAAAAAAAACTTATTTAATTCTTTAAAATATAGTAAAAATAGTTCAGAAATTATATTGTTTCATCTTTGGCTCAATAAGTTTCTTTCATTTCATGATGAAATAAACTGTAAATTGATAAAACATGTTGATATAATTTTTTAAACAGTAAAAATAGTTCCAAAATTACATTTTTACAACTTTGGATCCATAAGTTTCTTTAATTTGACGTTGAAATAAACTGTGAATTGAAAACAGAAATATTTATTTAATTTATTAAAGAGTAAAAATTGTTCAGAAATTACATTGTTTCATCTTTGGCTCCTTAAGTTTCTTTCATTTGATGTTGAAATAAACTTTAATTGAAAAAAAACTTGTTGATTTAATTTTTTAAACAGTAAAAATAGTTCCAAAATTACATTGTTCCATCATTGGATCCATAAGCTTCTTTCAGTTGACGTTGAAATAAATTGTAAATTGAAAAAAAACTTATCGATTTCATTATTTAAACTAAAAATAAATTCAAAATTACATTGTTTCATCTTTGGCTCCATAAGTTTCTTTCATTTGATGTTGAAATAAACTGTATATTGATAAACCTTGTTGATTTAATTTTTAAAACAGAGTAAAAAATAGTTCAGAAATTACATTGTTTCATCTTTGGCTCCATAAGTTTCTTTCATTTGATGTTGAAATAATCTGTAAATTGAAATGAACAAAATTCTCAAGCAAATTTGTTCGTACGACATACATATTTTTCTTGCTTATATATAATTCCATCTACACAGATAAAAAAACCGCAATTTTAATCAGAAATTCTCCGTCAAAACATACTTCTCTCAGCCGTATTTCAATAAAATACAGGCGACCGTAATCTTTACCCTACTTTGTCATTATCTTTTATGGGGTGGTGGCAGTAATCTCACTACTTCACGTCAATATATCCGTATTTTTAAACGATAAATGCCTGGCTACATTTATTCCATGATACTTACCTTTTATAAGGCATTTTTCAACATTGTAGATAAACGTCGCCAGAAGAGTGAGAGGGCGAATACTTATCAAAACATGGAGATGGAGATGACGTCTACATTTAAGTCATAATCTTAAATCTATCATGTAGACAGGAATTCTTCCTCGCTAAAGGGGTTAACTACTGGAATGAAATTGCTCAGTGTCTATTTTCCTCTTGGTAAGGGTAGAAGAGACTCTTTAGCTATGGTAAGCAGCTCTTCTAGGAGAAGGACACTCCAAAATCAAACCATTGTTCTCTGGTCTTGGATAGTGCCATAGTCTCTGTACCATGGCCTTTCACTGTGTTGGGGGTAGAGATCACTTACTTGAGGGTACACATTCGGGCACACTATTCGATCATATTTCTCTTCCTCTTGTTTTTTTCCAAGTTTTTATAGTTTATATATGATATATTAATTTTAATACTGTTACCGTGCTTAAATATAAATTAATTGTTAATTACTTTTCTTGTAGTTTCCTTATTTCCTTTCCTCACTGGGCTATTTTCCCTGTTACAGCCCTTGGGCTTATAGCATTCCGCTTTTCCAACTTGGGCTGTAGCTTAGAAAGTACTATTACTACTACTACTACTACTACTACTACTACTACTACTACTACTAATAATAATAATAATAATAATATGATTAAATTGTTCAGGTGAAAGTCCCTATCTGTAATGGGGTAAAAAAACAGTTATTCCAAATACCTCCTGAGTCCCTTTTGTTTATGCACGTTGAATATATGATTAATCTCCTATCATTAGTAAACATTCTCTCTCTCTCTCTCTCTCTCTCTCTCTCTCTCTCTCTCTCTCTCTCTCTCTCTCTCTCGGTGATGAAATCCCCTCAATAAATTAAGCTCTGGCAAGGTCTGTATCCGACGGTGTATTCGCTATTGTCAATATTCCCTTATTCATCATGTTGTTCGGTAGCTTCACCTGGCTTCAGATCTATCTTGCCTTCCCTGTTATTGTTGTTATCGTCCTTGCTGCATGTTATTCTACCCCTTGCTTATTAATATCTGCAAGCAAAGAGCAGCCAGAATTCTAGGCCAGTGTGTAGGATGGGTGTTCGGAGTGTAGAGTCTTAAATTGTTTACATATGGTCTACTAGTTTATGATATCTGCAGAAAGCAGCAAGAATTCCGGGTCAGTGCGTAGAATGGCTGTTCGGATTCTAGTCTTGAATTCTGCGTCTCGTTGAATGGTCAATTGTCTATTTTTCCTTGTTGGATCCCTTAGGCTTATAGCATCTTACTTTTCCAACTAGAGTTTTGGCTTAGTCAGTAGTAGTAATAATTAAATAATAATAATATTAATAAAAATAATAACAACAACAACAACAACAACAACAATAATAATAATAATAATAATAATAATAATAATAATAATAATAATAATAATAATAATAATAATAATAATAATAATAATACATTTATAAATAACAAAATGACACTATACAGCTAAGGGTCAAATTACACCCACACAAATGAATATATTCAAACTAAATCAACCACCCATTGACTGAATATGACCTTTGAAGAAAACAGATTGAATTTGTCATATGAATGTGAGTATTTACACCATTGTATTGCGATCTATTCAACAGAATAGTGCTGGTATACTGTTGTAACATTATTTTCTCTTTCGTGAATTCGGTGATAGAAATTTGTCCAATACAAAAAATGTTTTGTTGCTGTTTAATACCAGTCTCTTGTTACCTTCGTCAACGAAGTTGGGAGGACGTTATGTTTTCATTCCTGTTTGGCTGTTTGTCCATTTGTCTGTTTGTTTGTGAACAACTTCCTAGCTACAATTTTACTCAGAGAGTAGTGAAACATTCAGGGAATAAATGCTTCGCTGAAATGTGAAAGTGATTCAATTTTGAAAGTACTAGGTCAAACGTCAAGGTCAAGGTCGAGCAAAAGGTCGACCGGATTAACACTAACCTCAACCACAAGTTCGCACATGGTTGCCATACAGACTTTAAATATGCCAACAGTCTAAATTGATTCAGGGAAAGGCAAGCTGGTTTCGAAAAATAAGCGGCCGCAGCGGAGGTCTGCACTCTCAGAGTGTTTTTCTAGTTTTAAGTTTGGATTTAACACATAGCAGTATCTCTTTATGTGGAATCTTGTAGGGGTAAAACGAACAATTATTTGGATTTGTGTTTTTGGAATTTCAATACAGATTACATTAAATATAAATCAAAGTTAGTGAAGAAAAAAAAATATGAAAGCTCCCTTTCATAATGGAGGTTCTTCATCAAAGTACAGTTAACGGCAAAGAATCTGTCTTGGGGAATAGGAATATATGCATGGCTGACGAAAAAACCGACCTTTGACACAGCCGACAAAAAACGGATCTTTGACACAGCCGACAAAAAATGAACCTTTGACACAGTCGACAAAAATGGACCTTTGAAAAACGGGCCTTTGAGACAGCTGACAACAAACGGACCTTTGACACAGCCGACAAAAAACATTCCTTTAATACAGCCAACAAAAACGGACCTTTGACACTGCCGACAAAAAAGGGACCTTTGACACAGTTGACAGAAAACGGACCTTTGAAAAACGGGCCTTTGGCACAGCTGACAACAAACGGATCTTTGACAGAGCCAGCAAAAAAAAATTTACCTTTGACATAGCCAACAAAAAGAAAAATGACCTTTGACACAGCCGACAAAAAAAAATTGACCTTTGACACAGTTGACAAAAAACGGACGTTTGAAAAACTGGCCTTTGGCACAGCTGACAACAAACGGATCTTTGACAGAGCCGACAAAAAACAAATTTACCTTTGACATAGCCGACAAAAAGAAAAATGACCTTTAACACAGCCGACAAAAAAAAAAAAATTACCTTTGACATAGCCGACTAAAAAGAAATTGACCTTTGACACAGTTGACAAAAAATGGACCTTTGAAAAACGGGCCTTTGGCACAGCTGACAACAAACGGATCTTTGACACAGCCGACAAAAAACTAAAAATTATCTTTGACACAGCCGACATAAAAAAAAATGACCTTTGACACAGCCAACAAAAAAAATTTACCTTTGACACAGCCGACAAAAATAATTGACCTTTGACATAGCTGACACAAAAAAATGACCTTTAACACAGCCGACAGAAAAAATTGACCTTTGACACAGCCGACAAAAATAATTGACCTTTGACATAGCTGACACAAAAAATTAACCTTTAACACAGCCAACAAAAAAAATTGACCTTTTACATAACTGACACAAAAAATTTACCTTTAACACAGCCGACAGAAAAAGTTGACCTTTTACACAGCCGACAAAAATAATTGACCTTCAACATATCTGACACAAAAAAATTGACCTTTAACACAGTCGACAGGAAAAATTTACCTTTTACACAGCCGACAAAAATAATTGACGATTGACAAGCCAACAAAAAAAAATTGACCTTTGACACAGCCGACAAAAAAATTGACCTTTGACACAGCTGACAAAAAACCGACCTTTGACACATCTGACAAAAAAATTGACCTTTGACAGAGCCAACAAAAAAATTGACCTTGACACAGCCGACAAAAAAATTGACCTCTGACACAGCCGACAAAACGAACTGTTGACACAGCCAACAAAATACGGACCGTTGACATGGCCAACCAAATGCGGATTGTTGACATGGCCGATTAACAACGGACCGTCAACATAGCTTATTAAAAAAATGGACCATTGACATGGCCGATAAATATACGGATCGTTGACAAGGCAGAAC
>NC_090727.1:68774264-68779264 GCF_036898095.1 Palaemon carinicauda | reverse complement strand
TCCCCTTCCATTTGAACCATCTTTCTGGGGAAAGGCAGTAAATTATATATTTACATCCTTATTTAGTATATACATACACAGTATAAAGGCAGTCCTTCACTCCATGCTTTCTCTCTCTCTCTTTCAGCTAGCATGCTGGCCGGGCTGTGCCGGCAGGGACTAGCTATGCTGGCTATATGCCTGTTGGATTACAGTTTATACAGTAGTCAGTATATTTGCAGTATAGTATATACTGCAGATAGAAAACTATTGTATATATTATACTAGTAGTTATTTTCCAATATATCTTGGGTATCCTTGCCCAGGTGTTTGCTGAGATCAATCCTATATTGAAAGAATAGAATTTCTTCAATATTCTGATTAGAAATCAGTTTACGTTTCACCTTATAATATCAAATAAATCAAAGGGCCGGTGGTAGTACACTTTCTATCCTTTAAGGTTAGAACACTTATCTTTGAGCTTCCCTGATCAGGAAACTCTGTGGTTTTAATATTGGAAGGGAAGGCCACAGCATATGGGCTGGGTAGGATACACAAATATATGTCTTTTATATTTTCTAGTCCAGTTGGCGTAATGCCGGCTGGACCGTGCCACCAGATGCTAGCCATACCGACAGCACACTGGCTGAACTACAATATATAATTAAACAGTAGCCGGTATTTTGCAATATAATATATACTGCAAACAGAAAACTATAGTATGATTATACAGTAGCTAATTTCTAACATATCTTGGGTACCCTTGTGCAGGCTTCTGCTGAGACCGATCCTATATTGAAAGAATAGAATTCCTTCAATACTTTGATTAGAAATCAGTTATCCTTACACCCCAGTATTAAATAATTAGAAGGGGCAGTGGCAATGTACACTTTTTCTACCCCTAAGGGTTAGAACCCTTTCGTTCGAGTTTCCTTGATAAAGGAAACTCTTTAAAGTTAATAGTGAGGGGAGGTAACAACAATTGCTTGCAAGGGATACACAAGTATGTGTCTCCCACTATCCCTTTCTAGCTTACTATCCTAAGCTATAATAGTTAAAAGATGACTATTACATATTGCTTATCAGGTGAGATAATCAATTGTATAGTTATTCTGCTTTCCTTTCTTTACAGGAGGAACCCCAGATGAAATGTGTTGCAGTGTTCTGCAATATTAAGACTAAGTACTTTTACGGTCATAATACATGGAGGTTTCATGCCCCCGGCAATATTATTTCCGAATCCCTGCAATAGTGGGACCCCCAAGTTTGTAATATCTGTCGGACCTTAGTGTCCGAAGGTTTTGATTATCCCAAGTCAATGGAGTCTAGGGATGCACCTCGTAAGAAACTATGCAATTGGGTAAGAGGGTTCCAGAAGATCTCTCCAGGACCATACCTACCTAATGATAGGATGCGTAGCTTACTGTTCCCAAGCTATAATAGTTAAAAGATGACTATTACATATTGCTTATCAGGTGAGATAATCAATTGTATACTCATTCTGCTTTCCTTTCTTTACAGGAGGAACCCCAGATGAAATGTGTTGCAGTGTTCTGCAATATTAAGAGTAAGTACTTTTACGGTCATAATACATGGAGGTTTCATGCCCCAGGCAATATTATTTCTGAATCCCTGCAATAGTGGGACCCCCAAGTTTGTAATATCTGTCGGACCTTAGTGTCCGAAGGTTTTGATAATCCCAAGTCAATGGAGTCTAGGGATGCAGCTCGTAAGAAACTATGCAATTGGGTAAGAGGGTTCCAGAAGATCTCTCTGGGACCATACCTACCTAACGATAGGATGCGTAGCTTACTATTCCCGAAAGCAAGTAAGGAAATAGTGGTGCCCCAGGCACGATTAGCACCTCCCTGCATCCAGATAGCCTTTGGGACGGAGGGCAGGAAGCCACCCCGCGAAGAAATTGACAATGTCGTGTCGGAATTGCCTCCGTCTGTACTGGCTCTGGAGCCGTTAACCTTGACATCTTCACCTTTTACCCCTCTATTAGATAAAATGAACCAGTTACTGTCCCATATTTCGGGTCTAATGGAAACTTTCGCAAACAAGGCGAAATGGAGGAAGCAAAACTCAAGATAGAGGTCTGTGAAGCTCCACTTGTCACCCCCCCAAGGGTCATACAAGCGACCCAGAGACCAAGACCTTCCGACATGCTCCAAACCCAATCCCTGGAAGTATGCGGAGCCTATGCCGATGTATAAGATGGGAGCTGTTTCTTTAGACGAAATCCAGTTTTGGCCAAGCTTTAACGCTTTCCCTAATTGCTTCATTCGACTGAAGCATGAACCAACGTCAGGAAAAGAAATGGAACCGAAGGAAGTCATGATTCTCGACCATGAAAAGGTACTGGCTATCTTGTCAAGTAGCCTGAGAAAGGCAGGTTACTCAGTGTCGAAAGTGTTCGCACTAAGTAACAGACACCCTACCTTTCTTGCTCCTGCTTCAATAACATTACCCTTTAAGTGGAAGGCATTTAAATTAATGCCAAGGCAGTGGAGGCAGGCAAACCATGTCCTGCACTCGAGGAGTGCAAGCCTCTGTCACTAGCCTTACCCATGCAGGAGAAGGATTGGAAGGAAGTCCACTTAACCTTTTCAGTAGGGAAACTAGACGCGGACGTCGCTGGACGACAGTTTAGCGAGAATCTCCCTAAACTTTCTGAGTTTCTTTTGTGCAAGGAACAAGAGACAAAGGAGAAACTTGCAGCCTCCCTATCCCTACAAAACTGCGTAGAGTTGTGTTCAGCCCATCAAAGTACTCCAGACATGCTCATGGTCTTGGCCAAAATGCATATGGCCACCTTAGTAAAAGACCTATATGCCTTTATGAAGGCTAGGAGAGCCTGCAGGGAGTTCGTGTTCTCTGCCGTAATAGTGAAACATGAAACCAGCAAGCTGATATCTTCCAACATCTGGGGTAGAGACCTCTTTCCAAACGAGGTAGTCAAAGAGGTGATTGAGAAAGCCACCACGGAGAATATGAGACTTCTCCAGAAGTTGGGCATCTCTTTAAAGAGAAAGTCTTCCACGGATGTGGGTCCCCAACCTAAAAGGAAGACGGAAAAGTCTAGATTTTTTCCTCGGTCTGTTCAACAACATCCCACAGTTTCTATGACCGCGGTGCCGCAGGCAGGAGGTGGAGGAAGTAAACCTTCTGATCAGTCAAAGCAAAGAGACGCTTCTAGTAGGAGTGAGGTTCCTTCAGGATCGCTGGACCTTCGATCCTTGGGTCCAAGGCCTAATCAAGATGGGACTACGATGCAAAATAGACATGCCTCCACCATCATTTCCTCAACTCTTCCTACACTCCAACCCCGTTCTAGAAGAGTATACCTTAGAGCTCTAGAGCATACAGGTGGTAAGGAAAGTAAAGTCCATCGAATTCCAGGGAAGGCTGTTTGGTGTTCACAAGAAGGACTCAAGAAAACTCAGAGTCATTCTGGACTTGTTGCCACTCAACAAGTTCAAATAAAACAGCAAGTTCAGGATGTTAATCCTTCTGAACATAAGGACCCTATTTCAAAAAGGGGTGTTCACAGTCTTGATAGACCTGAAAGGTGCCTATTGGCAGCTTCCAGTCAGTCGCCCCCTCTCCTCCTACCTAGGATTCAAGTTACAGAGGATAGCGTATGTCCTAAGAGCCATACTCGTTGGACTAAACACAGTCCTAAGTATGTTCACGGAATTGGCGAACACAGTCAATCCATAACCATGCCTAGAAATGGTTCAGGTAACAAAGTACCTGGACGAAAGGCTGGTGAGGGCAGCACCCGAAGCGGCTGGTCTGCGAGCATCCAAAGAAGTAATGCAATTCCTGGAATATCGGGGATGCAAAATCAGCTTCGAGAAGTCTCGAATCTCTCCAGCTTAAAGACTTCAATGGTTGAAAAACCATCGAAACCTGAGATCACACTGGCTCTCCTTTCCCTTAGGGATGTAAAAGGAGATCACAGGGTTGGTCAAGAGGCTATGGTAATCAGTAAGGATTCCAAGACGCTAACAGGAAAGAGTTCTGAACTCTCTCCAGTTCGCAGTAGTGACAGACCCAGTGCTAAGAGCACAGCTGAAAGATGCGTTAAGAGTCTGGAGAATATATGCATCAAACGCTTGAAGAGATCTAAAATGACCGATATCAGTCTTTCCTTGATTGTTTCTCAACCAATGGTCAAAGGCCAAAAGCCTATTGAGGACTGTGCCCTTGCAACTACCTTGACTATCGAAGATTATCTGCATGGATGCCTAGTCGGAAGAATGGGGTGTTCACTCCCAAGGCTCGAGAGCGTCCCATATAGTTTAGGTGATGTTAGCCATCCCTTGCCTAAAAGGATGGCACCTATCAGCAGTTCACGTACAATCGATCCGCAATGTGATAGCGGATGCTCTACTCAGGCTCAAGCCGATAGAGTCAGAATGGTCTACAGACGCAGACCTATTCTCTTCCAGATGGGAACAAGTCCCTGAGCTGCAGATCGACCTCTTCGTGACGAGCGTCATCAAGAAACTACCTCGATATGTATCCCCATACGAGGATCCTCTAGAGGAGATAACGGACACCACTTCTCTAGTATGGAAGGGATGGACTCAGGAATTCCTATTCATCCCTTCCAATCTCCTGCTGAATGTCCTCAACATGTTGAGATCCTTCCAGGGAGAGGTAGATCTGGTGGCTCCCAAATAGCCCAAGAGCAACTGGTTCCCTCTAGTGAAGGAACTGAGGCTGAGGCTGGCCTTTGTACTGGACCCAGCACTATCTCAGAGGGTTCAGAAGTTAATTGCCTTCGATTCATCACAGAGAACCCAACCCCTTCATTTCATGATTTTCTCGCCGTAGCGGTTAGGTAAAGATTTCGGATCTCAGAAGGCAATATAGAATTCTTAGAAGAATACAAGTCTAAGTCAACTAGAAGACAATAACGAGTCATCTTGGAAAAAAGTGGGTTGTTTTTGAAAAAGCAAAAGGACCGAAAGAAATTTCAATGAACTTCTGTCTGTCCTTCTTTGTCC
>NC_090727.1:68754264-68769264 GCF_036898095.1 Palaemon carinicauda | reverse complement strand
CTATTAGTGTTCAACCAGCACCCAGTAAATACAGATAATTCTGTTCGCACCCTCCCTACGCGTTCAATTAGTGTTCAACCACCACCCAGTCAATACAGATAATTCTGTTCGCACCCTCCCTACGCGTTCTATTAGTGTTCAACCACCACCCAGTCAATGCAAAAAATTCTGCTCCCACCCTCCCTAAGCGTTTTATTAGTGTTCAACCACCACCCAGTCAATACAGAAAATTCTGCTCCCACCCTCCCTACGCGTTCTATTCGTGTTCAACCACCACCCAGTCAATGCAAAAAATTCTGCTCCCACCCTCCCTACGCGTTCTATTAGTGTTCAACCATCACCCAGTAAATACAGATAATTCTGTTCACACCCTCCCTACGCGTTCAATTAGTGTTCAACCACCACCCAGTCAATGCAAAAAATTCTGCTCCCACCCTCCCTACGCGTTCTATTCGTGTTCAACCACCACCAAGTCAACACAGAAAATTCTGCTCCCACCCTCCCTACGTGTTTTATTAGTGTTCAACCACCACCCAGTAAATACAGAAAATTCTGCTCCCACCCTCCCTACGCGTTCTATTCGTGTTCAACCACCACCCAGTCAATGCAAAAAATTCTGCTCCCACCCTCCCTACGCGTTCTATTAGTGTTCAACCATCACCCAGTTAATACAGATAATTCTGTTTGCACCCTCCCTACGCGTTCAATTAGTGTTCAACCATCACCCAGTAAATACAGATAATTCTGTTCGCACCCTCCCTACGCGTTCAATTAGTGTTCAACCACCACCCAGTCAATACAGATAATTCTGTTCGCACCCTCCCTACGCGTTCTATTAGTGTTCAACCACCACCAAGTCAATGCAAAAAATTCTGCTCCCACCCTCCCTACGCGTTCTATTCGTGTTCAACCACCACCAAGTCAATACAGAAAATTCTGCTCCCACCCTCCCTACGTGTTTTATTAGTGTTCAACCACCACCAGGTAAATACAGAAAATTCTGCTCCCACCCTCCCTACGCGTTCTATTCGTGTTCAACCACCACCAAGTCAATGCAAAAAATTCAGCTCCCACCCTCCCTACGCGTTCTATTCGTGTTCAACCACCACCAAGTCAATACAGAAAATTCTGCTCCCACCCTCCCTACGTGTTTTATTAGTGTTCAACCACCACCCAGTCAATGCAAAAAATTCTGCTCCCACCCTCCCTAAGCGTTCTATTAGTGTTCAACCACCACCCAGTAAATACAGAAAATTCTGCTCCCACCCTCCCTACGCGTTCTATTCGTGTTCAACCACCACCAAGTCAATACAGAAAATTCTGCTCCCACCCTCCCTACGCGTTCTATTCGTGTTCAACCACCACCAACTCAATACAGAAAATTCTGCTCCCACCCTCCCTACGCGTTCTATTCGTGTTCAACCATCACCAAGTCAATACAGAAAATTCTGCTCCCACCCTCCCTACGCATTTTATTAGTGTTCAACCACCACCCAGTAAATACAGATAATTCTGTTCGCACCCTCCCTACGCGTTCAATTAGTGTTCAACCACCACCCAGTCAATACAGATAATTCTGTTCGCACCCTCCCTACGCGTTCTATTAGTGTTCAACCATCACCCAGTAAATACAGATAATTCTGCTCCCACCCTCCCTAAGCGTTCTATTAGTGTTCAACCACCACCCAGTCAATACAGAAAATTCTGCTCCCACCCTCCCTACACGTTCTATTCGTGTTCAACCACCACCCAGTCAATACAGATAATTCTGCTCCCACTCTCCATACGTGTTTAATTGGTGTTCAACCACCATCCAGTCAATACAGATAATTCTGCTCACACCCTCCATACGTGTTTTATTCGTGTTCAACCAGCACCCAGTCAATACAGATAATTCTGCTCCCACCCTCCATACCCGTTCTATTCGTGTTCGACCACTGTTACCAACAGCTAACTTCCGTCCGTACCTGACCCCTGGGCGAGGGGAGATTCCCGAATACTAAAGGAGGATGTTGGGAGTCATGCAAAGTATTCAGGGGAACAGCAGACGGGAACAAGGGCATTTGCATATGCCAACTGGGAAGTTGGTTTCGCCAGTAAACTTGTAATGAACATGATTCTAACCATGTCAATTTCCGATGCATTGGCTCCTTTCAGTGATTGGTTTATATTTTACGTTTTTAACTAGTTTTAAGACTTCTTTTATGTATTTTCAATATGATTAAACTGTAACATTTATTCATTAATTGCACTGGGTGTTATATGCCTGAAAACAATGTGAGATTTAAGGTTCAATTATGTGTATATAGTTTATAGTTTACAAGCAATTTGAGTAAATCACTGATCAAGAAAGATTTTTTGGTATAGTTATAGCATCCTGTTCTTCCAACTAAGCATGTAGTTTAGTTAATAATAATAATAATAATAATAATAATAATAATAATAATAATAATAATAATAATAATAATAATAAGACATCCACAACATCAGTCGACGATCAACGCCCCTAGATGATATGTAAATAGCCACCATTTCATAAACAAAGGGTGCGTATCTTAAATCCCAGGACCAGCATGAAGCAAGCCATTTCTCGAACTGATACTTCCAGCCTTATAAAACAATACAGGTGTCATTTCCACTAATGACGGTGTAATCAGGAATGCAATTATGAAATCAACTCCCCTGTTATGAAAACGATTAAAAAGTGCGCTGATGAATTCACGACTTTTGTGACATTTTTCTTTTTATTTGCCTGAAATGGAAGTTTATTCGGGTCAAATAAACTTTATGACCTTTATGTGTATATTTTTTTTCGTCTGCAATTTTTCCCCTTTTTTTATGCCTGAAATGAAAGTTTATTCGGGTTAAACAGACTATGATCTTTGTGTGTATATTTTTTTTTTGTCTGCTGGATGCACATAAAAGTTGTATATAAAAGTTTCATATTTTTTTTTTTTACATTTCTTGTTTAATTAGTGTAAGCAACACGTAAAAAATGACGGCTAAATGTTTAGATAGATATGCACACACACACACACACACACACACACACACACACACACACACATGCACTGTTAAAAATTTGCCGTAAAAAAAAAAAAACGGTAAAAATCCTGGAATAAATGTTACCAGGAATTTACCGTTTTAAAAACGTATATATTGACGTTAAGGAGTGATAATACGGTCATCAACCCGTTAAAGATAATAACAAAGTAGGGATAAATTCCGGTCGCCTGTATTTTACGAAAATACGTCTGAGAACAGTATAGTTTCACGGAGAATTTTCAATTAAAATTACGTAATGGCGTTGAAGGCAGGCAACAAAGAATTCCTATTTCCTCCAATTATTAACATGAAATTTTTCATGATTTAGAAGGCATGTGATAAGCAAAACTTTTAGAAGGAAACTCCAAGATCAAACCATTGTTCTCTAGTCTTAGGTAATGCCAGAGCCTCTGTACCATGGTCTTCCACTGTCTCTTGGGTTAGAGTTCTCTTGCTTGAGGGTACACTCGGGCATGCTATTTCTATCTTGTTTCTCTTCCTCTTGTTTTTATGAAGTTTTTATAGTTTATATATGATAAATCGAATTTAATATTGTTAACAATCTTAAAATATTTTATCTTGATTGTTATTACTTCTCTCGTTGTTTGTTATTCCCTTGTTTCCTTTCCTCACTGAACTATTTTTCACTGTTGGAACCCTTGGGCGTATAGCATCATGCTTTTCCAACCAGGGTTGTAGCTCAGTTAGTAATAATAATAATAATAATAATAGTAATAATAATAATAATAATAATAATAATAATAATAATAATAATAATAACATCTAGAAAGAGTAAATTTCATACCTAAACAGATTTGGGTACTCCACTGTTCCATTTATACAATCGTATGACTAACCTTAATGCCATTCCTCTGTCTTGATCACTTCAATCGACTTTCAAATGAACTGATATCGAAAACTCAATGGAAATAAAAAGTTTGACTCTGAATGATCATTTGATAAATAACACACTCCTACTTAATCAAGGGATACTGGATATAGAGACTCATTGGATTAAGCTGCGTGAAATAAAATAAGAGAAAGTCCATTAGCACTGATGATGGCACAATTGTGATATTAAATTTCTCCCCGCCCACAATTTCTCCCCATCGTTATCAAAAGGATTCTGAATTGTGAACAATTTCGAACTTTAATGCAATTGGCTTTTTTTTTTTTTTTTTTTTTTTTTTTTTTTTTTTTTTTTCTTACAAAGGGAAGAGCGATCACTCAAATTGAGTTAAATCGATACATTCAAGGTTAATCTTTCTTTTTTTTTTCCAGATTTACTGCTTACTACTTATACTAGACTAGTGTACGTGACCCGTCAAAAACGACGACTGCCTATTTAGAGATATGCACACACACACACCCATCTCGCTAAGGTATGACTACTCCCTCGCCCCCTACTGGAGGGACGTGGAGCAAGGCGTGACCGTAAAGAAATACAAACACAAGTCTCTCATCGTACACGGTAAAAGAAATCCTCAGAAAACACAACAGTAGCTCAGAAAAAAATATTAGCTTAGAAAATACGACAGTAGCTCAGAAAACACAACATTACGTAGGAAAATACAAAAGTAGCTCAGCAAATTTAACGGTAGCTAAGACAACTCAACAGTAGCTCAGAAAACTCTGCAGTAGCTCAAGAAACACACAGTAACTTAGAAGCGCAACAGTAGCTCAGAAAAGGGAAACAATACCTCAGAAAACAAAACAATACCTCAGAAAACACAACAGTAGCTTAGTAAACTCAATAGTGGCCCAAAAACTTAACAGTGGCCCAGAAAACACAAAAATGGCAAATGAAGTTAACAGTAGCTCAGGAAACAACAGTAGCTTAGAAAACACAACAGTACCTAAGAAAATATAAAAGTAGCTCAGTAAACGCAGCAGTAGGTAAAAAAAAAAAAGTCAACAGTACCTCAAATAATAAAACAGTACCTCAGATAATACAAATGTAGCTCAATAAATTCAACAGTAGCTAAAAAAATTCATCAGTAGCTCAGATAACTCAGCAGTAGCTCAGAAAACGCAACAACAGCTAAAAAAAACTTTACAGCAGCTCATAAAACTCATTAATAGCTCAGAAAATACATGTAGCAGGTTGGTCAAGGCACCAGCCACCCGTTGAGATAATACCGCTTGAGTTATTGGGTCATTTGATTGGCCAAAGAGTACTATATTGCATCCCTCTCTAGTCACAGCTCATCTTTCCTTTGCCTATGCAAACACCGAAGTCTGGCCTATTCTTTACACATTCTCCTCTTTCCTCATGCACCTGACAATACTAAGCTAACCGATAATCCACTCAAGGGGTTAACTACTGTACTGTAATTGTTCCGTGGCTACTTTCCACTTGGTAAGGGTAGAACAGACTCTTTTAGCTATGGAAATCAGCTCTTCTAGGAGGAAGACTTGGGTATTGCCGCAAATCCCCCCATCATTAGCTCACAAGGATAGTAAGGTTACGACAACCAAAGGAACTAACGAGTTTGAGCGGGAACTCTATAGAGTTAGAGTTCTCTTACTTGAGGTCACAGACTTATAGGCTCCCCCAAATCCCCCTATCCTTAGCTCACAACGATGGTAAGGTTGCAGCGACCAAAGGAACTAACGAGTTTGAGCGGAAACTCTTTAGAGTTATAGTTCTCTTGCTTGAAGTCACACTAAGACACACTATTCTATCTGTTTCCCTATTTACTTTCCTCACTAGGCTATTTTCCTTGTTGGGGCCCTTGGGCTTATAGCATCTTGCTTTTCCAACTGGGATTGTAGTTTAGCTAGTAATAATGATGATAATAACAATAGCTGCAGGGGAAAGAAAAAGATTCCTCTGTTATAGTAAATTCTTGAACATTACCCACCATAAGGGAAAAGAATGTTGTGTTGAAGCGCCTACAAATGTTTACGTTGGTAATGCTTTATGTATAATACAAAAGCGAGGCAAAGCAGCTTTGCTAATGCATTGTTTATGGTAAGCCGAGAGAAAATCTATATGATCTGACAGACTCAGCTTTATACGTATTCCCCTGACACTCTTTGCTTATTGTTTTGAGTAAAAGTCTTCAGGATTTTAGATGACCTGTCTACTTTGATTATAATAATGGTAATCATAATAAGGATAATAATGATGGATATAACAAATTTCCAAAATACATGTTTGGTCCCTTTATCAATTCTGACTTTAATGGCAGGGGCAAGGGAGAGTGAATATGGCTAAGACCAGGGAGGGCCAAGCAATGACTGCTGATGACGAAGTAGGTAGACCGGCCACCCATTCTTAGCTCACAAGGATGGTGAGGTTGTAGACACTACAAAAACTATGGAGCTGGAGCAGGTCTCGAACCCCAGTTCAGCAGATTTCCTCTCTCTCTCTCTCTCTCTCTCTCTCTCTCTCTCTCTCTCTCTCTCTCTCTCTCTCTCTCTGTATATATATATATATATATATATATATATATATATATATATATATATATATATATATATATATAAGTTGCTAAATTTTCATCTCATTCGTATATTAAATATAATGATTAAATCTATCAAATTCGTGGAAATGTTCTTTTTTCATTTTGAATCGTTCATCAATTTAATAAAATTCGACATTTTGAATAATTAACAACTTGAGAAACACACACACACCAACCGAAAACCTGTAAAAAATAACTTTCGATATGAGATTAGAAATTGAATCATCAAGCAACAGAAAACATATATATATATATATATATATATATATATATATATATATATATCAACATCTCCTCCTACGCCTATTGACGCAAAGGGCCTCGGTTAGATTCCGCCAGTCGTCTCTATCTTGAGCTTTTAATTCAATACTTCAATCATCATCTCCTACTTCGCGCTTCATAATCCTCACCCATGTAGGCCTGGGTCTTCCAATTCTTCTAATGCCTTATGGAGCCCTGCTGAACGTTTGGTGAAGTAATCTCTCTTGGGGAGTGCGAAGAGCATGCCCAAACCATCTCCACCTACCCCTCACCATGATCTCATCTCATCATAGTTTCATTTCTAATCCTATCCTGCCATTTAACTCCCAATATCCTTCAGAGGGCTTTGTTCCTATAGGGAATTTTGAGAAATATCTATAGTCACGGCCTGTTATGAGCAAGAGCCCGTGTCTCACACACAGAGTCCATCAGCTCTTTTAGGATACTCCAAAATCAAACCATTGTTCTCTGGTCTTGGGTAGTGCCATAGCCTCTGTACCATGGTCTTACACTGTCTTGGGGTAGAGTTCTTTTGCTTGAGGGTTAACTCAGGCACACTGTTCTATCTTATTTCTCTTCCTCTTTTTTTTTAAGTTTTTATAGTGTATATATGAAAGATTTATTTCAAAGCTATTGTTGTTCTTAAAATATTTTACTTCAATTGTTAATTAATTCTCTTGCAGTTTCCTTATTTCCTTTTCTCACTGGGCTATTTTCCCTGTTGGAACCTTTGGGCTTCTAGCATTCTGCTTTTCCAACTAGGGCTGTAGCTTATTAAGTAATAATAATAATAATAATAATAATAATAATAATAATAATAATAATAATAATAATAATGAAGAGAGTTTGATTATTATTATTATTATTATTATTATTATTATTATTATTATTATTATTATTATTATTAATATTATTATTATTTAATAATAATAATAATAATAATAATAATAACAACAATAATAATAATAAAAATAATATCAACAATAATAATAAAAATAATAATATGAAGAGGATTTGATCATCTAGATGGAAAAATAAAGGAGAAATATTGTAGGGTTTTTATCCTTTTGATTAATATAGGAGAGATAAAATTTCCAACCTCCAACTGAGACAAACAAACTAATTTCCGGCCATTTTTCAAAACTTATGAAAATTAATCAAAACATATTGCCCCCATTAATTGTTATTGGGATCTAAATCCTTTTATAATTCAGTCTTGGCTTGAAAAGACTCATTTTCGACAATTTTTCTATTTTTTTTTTATATTAATCAAAATATATTATCTCCATTAATTTTGGGGGGATTTGAAATCATATTATGAAAGAAATTTAATGTCTTGGCTTGATCTTAAGGAGGTTAAATGTCTCCTGGGTGATTTATGTGACTTTTAAAGTTCACTAGATATACCGAAGTTTAGTAGTGAATATCTTTTTATATTCTTTCTATATAAATTAATTTTAATAGTCAAGCTATCTCCATCATGAGGCTCTAGAAGTTTTATTCCCGTTGAGATGATCTTTCTAATCGGGTAGTTGAATCACTAGAACTTCAAAAGTTCAAATTTGCAGCCAATGTTTTAATGTTGAAGAGGCTGACATGATTCTCTTTATAGTTAATATATGACACATCTGTTTTGACGTTGTTACTGTTTTATAGTATTTTATTTTAAATGTTTATTGCTTCTTATATAGTATACTTATTCCCTTATTTCTTTTACTCACTTGGCTATTTTTCCCTGTTGGAGCCCTTGGAATGATTGCATCTTGCCTTTCCAACTAGGATGGTAGGTTAGCTAATAATAATAATAATAATAATAATAATAATAATAATAATAATAATAATAATAATAATAATAATAATAATAATAAAAATGATAATAATAATAATAATGAACAATAATAAATAACAAGAATAATAATAATAATAATAATAATAATAATAATAATAATAATAATAATAATGAATAACAATAACAATAACAAGAACAATAATAATAATAATAATAATAATAATAATAATAATAATAATAATAATAATAATAATAATGAGGATGTTCGTGATAAAAATATTCAAATAATAATAAAGTTTTCGAGAGAGAGAGAGAGAGAGAGAGAGAGAGAGAGAGAGAGAGAGAGAGAGAGAGAGAGAGAGAGAGAGAGAGAGCCTTACCTTACCTTATTGCCTTATTTTTTGTTTGGGTTCCCCCAGGTCCCTCAGTGTGAGGCACCTCGTATATCCACCAGAGAGTTGCTAATACATCTTCCGGTGTATTTTGCATCTTCCAGTCTTGGATGGTCTGGGATGCATCTTAGGTATTTATCGAGCTGCTTTTTAAACGCATCTACGCTCACTCCTGATATGTTTCTTAGATGAGCTGGCAGCACATTAAATAGTCGCTGCATTATCGATGCTGGTGCGTAGTGGATTAATGTCCTGTGCGCCTTTCTCAGTTTACCTGGAATGCTTTTTGGTACTATTAATCTACCTCGGCTTGCTCTTTCTGATACTTTAAGCTCCATGATGTTTTCAGCAATTCCTTCTATTTGCTTCCATGCTTGTATTATCATGTAGCGTTCTCTTCTCCTTTCTAGACTGTATAGTTTTAAAAATTGCAGTCTTTCCCAGTAATCAAGGTCCTTAACTTCTTCTATTCTAGCAGTATAGGACCTTTGTACACTCTCTATTTGCGCAATATCCTTTTGGTAGTGTGGGTACCATATCACATTGCAGTACTCGAGTGTACTACGCACATAAGTTTTGTAAAGCATAATCATGTGTTCAGCTTTTCTTGTTTTAAAGTGTCTGAATAACATTCCCATTTTTGCTTTACATTTAGCCAACAGTGTTGCTATTTGGTCGTTGCATAACATATTCCTATTTAAAATTACACCAAGGTCTTTAATTGCTTCCTTGTTTGTGATTGTCTCATTATTAGGTCCCTTGTATGCATACACCATTCCTTCTCTGTTTCCATAATTTATTGATTCGAATTTATCGGAGTTAAATACCATCCTATTTATCTCCGCCCATTCATATATTTTGTTTAGATCTCTTTGTAGTGAGTTCCTATCTTCATCACAAGTAATTTCTCTACTTATTCTTGTGTCATCGGCGAAACTTCTCACTACGGAGTTTTCAACATCACAGTCTATGCCTGAGATCATAATAACAAATAGCAGTGCAGCTAATACCGTACCTTGGGGCACACCAGATATTACCTGGGCTTCATCTGATTTCTCGTCATTTGCAACCACTATCTGTTTTCTGTTTTGCAGGAATTCTTTTACCCATTTTCCTATCTTTCCCACAATATTATGCTTTCTCATTTTTTTCTCCAATATGTTATGGTCTACCTTGTCAAAGGCTTTCGCAAAATCTAGATAGATCACATCTGTGTCTTTTTCATTTATCATATTATTGTATATGTTTTCATAGTGAGCTATCAGTTGGGTCTGTGTACTTTTTCCAGGTACGAAACCGTGTTGACCCATATTAAACAAATTATTTTTGACCAAATGGTTCATTATTTTCTTTTTTATTACCCTATCATACACTTTCATAATATGTGATGTTAGACTAACAGGTCTATAATTGCTTGCCTCTAGTCTTGATCCACTTTTGAAGATAGGGGTTATATAAGCTAATTTATGTTTAACATATATCTCGCTCATATCTATACTCTGTCTTAGCAGTATTGCAAGTGGCTTCGCGATAGTGTTTGCAGTTTTTTTTAACAAAATCGCTGGAACTCCATCTGGTCCGGCTGCCGATCCATTTTTAATTTCGTTTATAGCCGTGACAATATCTGCTTCATTAATATCTATATCCGTTAGATATTCAACATTTTCTTCTCTCATTTCTGTTTCATTATTCTCATTCGCAATTCTTGGCGTGAACTCACTCTTATATTTTTCTGCTAATATGTTGCATATTTCCTTTTTTTCATTCGTTAGCCGTCCTTCAATTCTTAGAGGGCCTATTTCTATTTTCCTTTTATTCATCTTTTTTGCATAGGAGTAAAGTACTTTGGGGTTTCTTTTTATATTTTGAAGTGTCCTTTCTTCTAAGTCCCTTTTTTCATTTTCTTTCGACTGCATAATCTTTTGTTCTGCATTTTCTATCTTACATTTTATTTCCCTCATTTTCCACACATTTTTTTCTTTTGCAATATTTTTCTTCCACTTTTTAATTTTCTGAAATAAGATCCTTCTGTCTCTTGGTATGCACGTCTTTTGTTTATTGTTTTTTTTCGGTACATATTTTTCAACAATTTTCTCCAGTATTTTGTACAGTATATCCGTATTTACCTGTATATTATCACTTATAAATACATTTTTCCATTCTTTATTCAGTTCTTCATTTATTTCTGACCATTTTATATTCTTACTGTAAAAGTTATATTTTCCATATCCTTCCCAAAGTTTTGTGCTTTTATTAATTCTGTGATCACTTGCTTTGGAATGAACTATCAATTCTATGACATTGTGGTCTGAAATTCCCGTGTTATACACTATTATTTCTTTAACATAATTCACCTCATTCACAAATACTAGATCTAGGACATTTTCCTTTCTTGTTGGAATGTGGTTTATTTGTTGCATATTATGTTCTAATAGCATATCTTGAAGCATTTCAAATTGCCTCTTATCTTCTGCGCTACTATTACTCTCTTTTTTATATGTATACATACAACCACTTTCTTCTATCCGTTCTTTCCAATCCACGAAAGGAAAGTTAAAATCTCCGGATAGGAGTATATTCCAGTCTTTATGGTTTCTACATATATCATCTATTTTTTCTATTATTATGTCAAACTCCTTAGTATTTGGGGGTCTGTAAACTACAATATTCACTAGTTTTTCAAATTGAAATTCTACCGCAATCAATTCACATTCTGTGTTGCTGTATTTTTCACAGACTTTTCCTTGATTTATGTCTCTTCCATATATTGCGGTTCCCCCTTGATTCCTATTTTTTCTGTCTGATCTATAAGTTTGGAAACCCTTTATCTGGTCATCACTGCCAGTCTCTTGGGAATACCATGTTTCACTTATATTTAATATATCTATTTTTTCAATTTGGGTTAGTTCTTCTAGGAACTCTATTTTCCTTTTAGAGTTACTCGTGACTAAACCCTGTGCATTCATCACTATTATGGTTTGTGTCTCATTTCCATTATTTAATATTGGTAATAATATGGATTCTCCCATGCTTCCTTCCTGTTCTGATATGATGTTCTTTTCTTCATTTCTCGGAATTCTGCCATTAAAAAATCCAACTTTTCCATAATATTTGTTCTTTCGCCTTCATACTTATTTTTGTGTGTAAACCTGCAATTATCTCCATATCTGCACCAACCCCTGGCATTATATATGCATTCTTGGTAGTTGGGCTCTATTTGTGGAGCTTTAGGTTGAAAGGCCTTTTTTGGTGCATAGTGCGGTATATACGCTGTCTGCTTTTTTGTTTCTTTTTTTTGTTTCATTTTTGTTTTTCTTTTCAGTTTGCTGAGTTTTCTTACTCTCATTCATAGTTGCAGAGAGAGAGAGAAAGCCCTTCCCTCTCTTAAATCCTCTCTAATTATGAGTCGAAAACGAAAGAGAGGCAAGACAATGAAGAAGATACCTCGAAAGAATAGCGAATAATCAACAACCCAGAGTTCCCTTTCATAGACCCATTATCCTTGCAAAGAATCACCTCCTTCACCAGCCCATTGTTTAACAAGATCTTCATTATCCTCCTGGACTGCTGAGAGAATATTATTGGCCAAATAATGCGCCCACTAGTGTATGCGACCCGTCAAAATTAAGAAATAAAAAAAGAATAAGAAATGATTTCTCCTACCTTCGTCTAATAAACAAATTTAATCTTTTGGCTTTAACAGAGAGAGAGAGAGAGAGAGAGAGAGAGAGAGAGAGAGAGAGAGAGACAGACAGACAGACAGAATAACATTGGTCAAATAATGCGCCCACTAGTGTATGCGACCCGTCAAAAATGAAGAAATAAAAAAGAACTGGAATTTATTTTTCCTACCTTCGTACAATAAATAAATTTAATCTTTTGGCTTTAACAGAGAGAGAGAGAGAGAGAGAGAGAGAGAGAGAGAGAGAATAACATTGGTCAAATAATGCGCCCACTAGTGTATGCGACCCGTCAAAAATAAAGAAATAAAAAAAGAATAAGAAATAATTTTTCCTACCTTCGTCCAATAAACAAATTTAATCTTTTGGCTTTAACAGAGAGAGAGAGAGAGAGAGAGAGAGAGAGAGAGAGAGAGAGAGAGAGAGAGAATAACATTGGTCAAATGATGCACGCACTAGTGTACCCGACCCGTCAAAAATGAAGAAATAAAAAAGAACTGGAATTTATTTTTCCTACCTTCGTCCAATAAACAAATTTAATCTTTGAGCTTTGAGAGAGAGAGAGAGAGAGAGAGAGAGAGAGAGAGAGCAACAAACTACCATATGCTTCTACATACGAGAGAGAGAGAGAGAGAGAGAGAGAGAGAGAGAGAGAACATTATTGGCTAAATAATGCTCGCACTTGTTTACGCAACCCGTCAGAAATGATTGCTAGGTATATTTTGATGGATTTGCACACAGATTGAACCCTTTCCAACCCCTCCAGATTTCCTTACTACCACATGGCAGTTTGGGCAATTTGTGGGAGATTATAATTTCCGAGTGGATGCCACTCAGCGTAAAAGATATATATATATATATATATATATATAAAATATATATATATATATATATATATATGTATATATATATGTGTGTGTGTGTGTATCTATATCTATATATATATATATATATATACATACATATATATATATATATATATATACATATATATATACCTATATATATGAATAAATATATATATATATATATATATACATACATATATATATATATATATATAGATGCATAGAAGAGTTGGAAGACCCAGGACTACATGGCTGAGGACTATGAAGCGTAAAGTAGATGATGACTGGAGAAGTATAGGTTATATATTTTTTTATTCATTGGAATCATATTAATAGATCCGTTCCCTCAAAGAGAAATAATAATAATAATAATAATAATAATCATCATCATCATCATTATTATTATTATTATTATTATTATTATTATTATTATTACTAGCTAAGCTACAACCCTAGTTGAAAAAGCAGGATGCTATAAGCCCAAGGGCTCCAACAGCGAAAAATAGCCCAGTGATGAAATGAAATAAGGAAATAAATAAACAATATAAGAAGTAATGAAAAAATAAAAGAAAATATTCAAAAAACATTAACATCATTAAAACAGATACTAATATATAAGCTATAAAAAGACATATGTCACCCTGTTTAACATAAAAACATTTGCTGCAAATTTAAACTTTTGAAGTTCTTCTTATCCAACTATCCGATTAGGAAGATAATTCCACAACTTGGTCACAGCCGGAATAAAACGTCTAGAATACTGTGTAGTAGTGAGCCTCATGGTGTAGAAGGTCTGAATATTATGCAATGAAAACTTTTTTTTTTTTTAGCAATACTAATACCATATAGTTTTATAGGTTTAAATGTTTTTTTTTTTTTCAATTATCGAAATTATACTTTATAAGTTTAATATTTATTAGAATCATGACAGATCTATTCTCTAGTATGGAAATTAATAGCCAAGTAACATTTAGCCCATAAAAAGTCGTTTCCTTGAGATAGAAATATTAGCAGCAGGTTGTTTTGTAGCCTATATTCTTTTTTCTATTATTTGGAATCATAATAACAAATTCTCATGTGATGTAATAATAACATAAATTCTCATGGTGATGTAACACTTAGCCCTTGAAAAAATAATAATGTAATTTTCAGCTCATAAAAAGTCGTTTCCTTTGGATAGAAATATTAGCAATATGGTGTTTTATAGTCTGTATTTTTTTTTTCTATTATTCAGAATTACAATAACAGATTAATTCTCATGAAATGTCGTGTCCCTGAGATTGGAATACTAACACAATGTTGTTTAATAGTCTCTAAATGTTTTATTTTTTATTAATTACAATAATAATAACAGTTCAATTCTCATGGAATCCCGTTTCCTTAAGATTGGAATGCTAAAAACATGAAGTTTTATAGTGTTTGTATGTCTTTTATATATTATAATTATGATAAATCCATCCACAAGTGTGTCTAGTGTACTTTCTTTCACCTAGGACCTAAAGGCAACCTTAAGAT
>NC_090727.1:68739264-68749264 GCF_036898095.1 Palaemon carinicauda | reverse complement strand
TTAAATCCCAATATACGCAATCTCACCATATTTCAATCCCGATATACCCAATCGTGTCGTATTTAAATATCGATATACACAATCGCATCCTATTTCAATTCTGATATATGCAGTCACGTGATATATAATCTTGATATATGCAATTGCGTCGTGTTTAAATCACGATATACACAAACGCATGCTTCGTATTTCCTTTCCTGCATTTGTAATCCTGTCATATTTAAATCCGGATTTATGCAATCTTGTCGTATTTCAATCACAATATTCGCAATCTCATCGTACTTCAATCCCGATGTTAGCAATTGCGTCGTATCTAA
Source organism: Palaemon carinicauda (assembly GCF_036898095.1). Taxonomy (NCBI): domain Eukaryota; kingdom Metazoa; phylum Arthropoda; class Malacostraca; order Decapoda; family Palaemonidae; genus Palaemon; species Palaemon carinicauda. Next base: position 68,748,947 of record NC_090727.1, on the reverse strand, counting down.
ATCCCAATATACGCAATCTCATCATATTTCAATCCCGATATACCCAATCGTGTCGGTATTTAGATACCGATATACACAATCGCATCCTATTTCAATCCTGATATATGCAGTCACGTGATATATAAATCTTGATATACGCAATCGCGTCGTATTTAAATCACGATATACACAATCGCATCCTATTTCAATCCTGATATATGCAATCACATGATATATAGATCCCAACATACTCAATCGCGGTGTATTTTAATCCCGACATACACAATTGCGTCGTATTTCAATCCCAATATAAGCAATTGCGTTGTATTTCAATTCCGATATATGCAATCCCGTCGTATTTCAATCCCATATCCGCAATCGTATCGTATTAAAATCCCAATATACGCAATCACGACGTATATAAATCCCGATATACGCACTTGCATCGAATTTCAATACCATATACGCAATCGTGTCGTATATAGATCCCGACGCAATTGCGTCATATTTTACTCCTGATATACGCAATCGCATCGTATTTTTAATCGCGTTAATCGCATTCCTGTCGTCATTTAGACAGAAACTAAAGAGCGATTAGAAGCAATGAGATATTCCAGACACTTGATATCGCGAGAAGAAAGCAATGTTTCACTGGGGGGATGATTTGATTTCAACTTTTTCAGGGAAATTTATGAGAAAATAAATAACTTGAATGAAACAAATGATGCTGCGGAACGAATCAAACCTTATTCCATATAAATTGCCGGGTATATTAATCTTAGAGTCATCCTATCAGCAGAGAAGGATTTGATAATTGAGAGCTTTCTATTTTCGTGTTGGTATTGCAGAAGTTTAAGTGAATGCAACGCACGCAAACACTCACATATGTATACACAAAACACACACACACATATATATTTTAGAACATACATAAATACATAAAACACAGGAAAAAATTAAAATATTGTGATTACTTTCGTCTCTGACTTCTTCAAGAGGACTTCTACAATACTCTTGAAAAAGTCAAAGTCGAGACTAGTCAGGGTTCGCTCATTATTTTCATATATATATATATATATATATATATATATAAATATATATAATAATATATATATAATATATATATATATATATATATATATATATTCATATATATATATATATATATATATAGACATATTGATATAACTTGAATAAGAATTACACATTATACATAAAACACAATATATATATATATATATATATATATACATAAACATTATACATTACACACAAAACATCTAGAAACAGGGATTTAAAAAATGTCATTTATAAGCCCACTGACCTGCTGACAAATAGGTTTATGGAATTATACCAGAGGCAAAGAGCATCGTAGTGCCATGCCACTGACTTTGAACTAAAGAAATGTTATCTTTCCTTGCTGGAGTCTGCAGTGATAAGATAACTCTCGGATTAGAGTTATATTCCTCGCTGAAACTGAAGTCTAATTCTCTCAGTTATACCTCGGTTAACACACACACACAGACACACACACACACACACACACATATATATATATATATATATATATATATACATATATATATATATATATATATATATAACTTTAAATTTTGAGTGTATGCACATAACAGGACAAGTATCCAGCAAAGCTAAGAATTGGCTGACTGATTTATCCAACCAGCGTTGCAACAATTATGGTCATAATTATTATTATTATCATTACTTGCTAAGCTACAAGCCTAGTTAAAAAAGCAGGATGCTATAAGCCCAGGGGCCCCAACAGGGAAAATAGCCCAGTGAGGAAAGGGAAACAAGGAAAAATGAAATATTTTATAAACAGTAACATTAAAATATATAATTCCTATATTACTATAAAAACTTTAACAAAAAGAGGAAAAGAAAATAGATAGAATAGTGTGTCAGGGGTGTGTCCTCAAGCAAGAGAACTCTAATCCAAGACAGTGGAAGGCCATGGTACAGAGGCAATGAATAGCAAGAATATGCTCCATGGTACTACTTTGTGACGATAAAACTCAAGACATAACTTTGCACGGGGGACTATTATTTCCAAGATGACAGGCCCTGCCCACTTGGAGGATATGGAAGGGCCTGAATGACTTCCAGGTCACTTAAAGGTTTAAAGGCCGCTCATGAATGGCAGAGGCAAGGGACACTGACATTACCCTATCAAGCAGGACAATGCCCTAGAGGCTGGTCAGCACCCAAGCCCCCTCTCCACCCAAGCTGATGACTCAGTAGATAAACCTATAGGCTCCCCCAAACACCCCATCCTTAGCTCACAAAGATGATGAGGTTGCAATGACTAAAGGAACTAACGATTTTTCAGCCGGAATCGAACCCTAGTCTGGCATTTACTAGTCAGGGGCGTTACTACATAGGCAAATACAACCCTCACCTACCAGGTTTACAATCCACCAGATCAGTGGTAGAATTTTATTTTCCTACTATATGTAAAAGAACTCTCTCAAAGGTCACTTATAAATGGCAGAGGTTAGGGACAGTGTCAACATCCTAGCAGGACAATACCCTAGAGGACTGACCCTGTATACCATATGACTAGTACCTAAGGCCCATCTCCATCCAAACTAGGACCAATGAGAGCCAGGCAATGGATGATGATGACTCAGCAAGTAGACCTATAAGCTCCCCCTAATCCTCCAATCCTTACATCACAATGATGGTGAGGTTGCAGACACTAAAGGAACTATTGAGCTTGACAGGTTCTCGAACATTAGTCCAGTACATTGCCAGGCAGGGATATTTCCAATAGGCCATAACAAGCAATCAGTTTCTAGGTTCACCTTCACATTCTAGAGGTAGAATCTGTTCGTTATAAACCCTTTGCGCCTTTGTGAGCCCAAGCTGTGATTTATGTATCTGGCAGCAAGGCAACTGTCATGGTTGCAACCAGGGTTGAATAATAAAATGGGATGTACTTTACAGACATACCCTATGGTACTGAATTTAACTCAACATTCATAATGAAAACCAAATTTCACCTTTCCATTTTCCAACTACCAAAATAGAAAGAGAACATATAATACATACATGCATTACTTAAATGCATACCTACACACACATACATTATATACATATGCCAGTTTTCATAACTACGCTGGCCATTGCATATTTGGGACGGTGGGAGACTTTTATCTGATTGCTCACAGAAAAAAAAAAACCTTGGTATGGGTGGTCCTAGCTAGCCCCCGCTTTGCTGATCTTGGCGATACACAAACCCTTTCACCACGCTGAGGTATCCCCACTCAATAAGGGGATACACTGTATATATATGTATATATATAAAAATTTATATAAGATTGTGCATAAGCTTTCATGCATCAGTGTTACTATGTAAGCATGGATGTGTTATGCACGTCTAACATCAAAGCTCCACTCGGCTAATGTCCTAATCTGGATCCTCAAATAAACCGAACCCTCAGGAAAGAGACATTTTTGCGGAAGTCGATCGACTCCTCTCGCTGGAATTGATAAACTAGAGACAGCGGCTGGAAAAATAAAAGGATTTTACGGAGCTACCGTTCATCTTCTGACTGTTGGATGCATTATTCTTCTCTTTGTAGAGAGAGAGAGAGAGAGAGAGAGAGAGAGAGAGAGAGAGAGAGAGAGAGAGAGAGTAACGAGGGTTAAGTCGCTTTCTATCTAAAATCATTCTTTTCTCAAGTAAAATTTTTTGGCTTCTGAAAAGGAAAATAAAATTTCACTCTCTCCGTCAAGAGAGGAGAGAGAGAGAGAGAGAGAGAGAGAGAGAGAGAGAGGAGAGTAATGAGGTTCAAGTTGCTTTCTATTTAAAATACTTGTCTCAAGTAAAATTAATTTGTATCTGAAAAAGAAAATAACATTTCACTCTCACTCAAAAAGGAGAGAGAGAGAGAGAGAGAGAGAGAGAGAGAGAGAGAGAGAGAGGAGAGAGAGAACGCTATCAACATCATCTTTCTCACAAATAAAAGCTATTTAGATCTGAAAAGGAATATATTCTCTCTCTCTCTCTCTCTCTCTCTCTCTCTGCCTTTTGATCGAGAGAGAGAGAGAGAGAGAGAGGAGAGAGAGAGAGAGAGATTTTATATCCGTTTTTGACTGAGAGAGAGAGAGAGAGAGAGAGAGAGAGCTATATACATCATCTTTCTCAAATAAAATCCATTTGGATCTGAAAACGGATATATATATATATATATATATATATATAAATATATATATATATATATATATATATATATAGAGAGAGAGAGAGAGAGAGAGAGAGAGAGAGAGAGAGAGAGAGAGCTATCTACATCATCTTTCTCAAATGGAGAGAGAGAGAGAGAGAGAGAGAGAGAGAGAGAGATTTTATATCCGTTTTCAGATCCAAATGGATTTTATTTGAGAAAGATGATGTAGATAGCTCTCTCTCTCTCTCTCTCTCTCTCTCTCTCTCTCTCTCTCTCTCTCCTTTTTGACTGTTGACTTAATGGCTGAATACAAATGAGACGTTCGTAATACCTTTTTCTTTCCAACCTATTTTTCTTCTCAAGCCCGGACGCCAATGCAAGATGTTTGCTTTGAAAACAGTCGCATTTCTGACAGAAAAGGCTGACCTGACAGATTGCTAGTGGCGATAATTCAAAGTTTCCCTGATTTATTCTTTCTTTTGTAGATTTGAGAACATATCCCTCAGAATGATATTGGAAGTTGAATGGCAGGACAGGATTGGAAATGAAACTATAAGAGAGATTACTCGAGTGCCATTTGCGGATCAGATTATGGTGAGGGGTATATGGTTTGGGTATGCTCTTCGCACTCCCCAAGAGATTAGTTCCCCATACTTTTAACTGGGCTCCATAAGGCTCTAGAAGAGTTGGATGACAATGGACTACATGGCTGAGGACTATGAATCATGAAGTAGATGATGAATGGAGAATTTGTTTTGAAGTTATCTTTAAAAATGACGAAAAAAAATTAAATCCGGATCTAGAATCCGAATCCGGATCATCTCCAAAATTTAATGGGGTCGTCCATGGCCTAAGATCTATCTGCGGTGAAAATTTCGTCAAAATCCGTCGATTAGTTTGGACGTAATCCAACCCACAGACACAGACAAATGAAAAAATAAAATAATCCTGCCCACAGACACACAGACAAATGAATAATTAAAATAATCCTTTCCACAGACACACAGACTAATGAACAAAATAATACTTCCCACACACAGACAAACAAATAAATAAAATAATCTTGCCCACAGATATACAGACAAATGAATAAATAAAAAAATCTTTCCCACAGATATAAAGACAAATAAATAAATAAAATAATCCTGCCCACAGACACACAGACAAATAAATAATTAGAATAATCTTGCCCACAGACACACAGACAAATAAATAATTAAAATAATCTTGCCCACAGACACACAGACAAATAAATAAAATAATACTTCACACAGACACACAGACAAATAATACAATAAAATAATCCTGTCCACAGACACACAGACTAATAAACAAAATAATACTACCCACAGACACAGACAAATAAATAAACAAAATAATCCTTTCCACAGACACACAGACAAATAAATAAAATAATTCTGTCCACAGACACACAGACTAATAAACAAAATAATACTGCCCCACAGACACAGACAAATAAGTAAATAAAATAATCCTATCCACAGACACACTGATAAATAAATAAAATAACCCCTGTCCACAGAAACACAGACTAATAAATAAAATAATACTGCCCACAGAAACAGACAAATAAATAAATAAAATAATCCTATCCACAGACACACTGACAAATAAATCAAATAATCCTATCCACAGACACACAGACAAATAAATAAATAAGATAATCCTGTCCAAAGACACACAGACAAATAAATAAATAAAATAATCCTATCCACAAACACACAGACAAATAAATAAATGAAATAATCCTGTCCACAGACACAAAGACAAATAAATAAAATAATCCTGTCCACAGATGCACAGACAAATAAATAGAATAATCCTGTCCATAGACGCACAGACAAATGAACGAAATAATCCTATCCACAGACACATACATACATACATACATACATATACCAAGGCACTTCCCCCAATTTTGGGGGGTAGCCAACATCAAACAAATGGAACAGAAATGGGACATATCCTTTCTACGTTCCTCCCAGCCTGACAAGGGACTCAACTGAGTTCGACTGGTACTGCTAAGGTGCAACAGCCCACCCTCCCCCGTTATCCATCACAGATGAAGCTTCAAAACAATGAATCCCCTACTGCTGCTACCTCCGCGGTCATCCAAGGCACCGGAGGAAGCAGCAGGGCCTACCGAAACTGTGTCACAATCGCTCGCCATTCATTCCTACTTCTAGCATGCTCTCTTGCCTCTCTCACATTTATCCTCCTATCACCCAGAGCTTTCTTCCCTCCGTCCATCCACCCAAACCTAGGCCTTCCTCTTGTACTTCTCCCATCATCTTTTGCATTCATCACCTTCTTCTGCAGACAGTTATTTTCCATTCTCTCACATGGCCAAACCACCTCAACACATTCATATCCACTCTAGCTGCTAACTCATTTCTTACACCTGTTCTCACCCTCACTACTTCGTTCCTAACCCTATCTACTCGAGATACACCAGCCATACTCCTTAGACAATTCATCTCAAAGACATTCAATTTCTGTCTCTCCGCCACTTTCATTCCCCACAACTCCGATCCATACATCACAGTTGGTACAATCACTTTCTCATACAGAACTCTCGTTACACTCCACCATTTGCTGCAACAGCAGACCTCAAGTACTTAAACTGATCCACGTCCTCAAGTAACTTTCCATTAAACATGACATTCAACCTCGCAACACCTCCCCTTCTTGTACATCTCATAACCTTACTCTTATCCACATTAACTCTCAACTTCCTTCTCTCACACACCCTTCCAAATTCTGTAACTAATCGGCCAAGCTTTTCTTCCGCGTCTGCAGCCAGTACAGTATCATCCGCAAACAACAACTGATTTACCTCCCATTCATCGTCATTCTCGTGTAGCAGTTTCAATACCCATCAAAACACTCGAGCATTAACCTCTCTCACCACTCCATCAACATACAAGTTAAACAACCATGGTAACATCACACATCCCTGGCTCAGCCCCACCCTCACTGGAAAACAATTGCTCACTTCATTTTCTATTCTAACACATGCTTTACTACCTTTGCAGAAACTTTTCACTGCTTGCAACAACCTTCCACTAACTCCATATAACCTCATCACATTCCACATTGCTTCCCTGTCAACTCTATCATACACTTTCTCCAGATCTATAAACGCAACCAACATACACCACCTTACCTTTTGCTAAATATTTCTCGCATATCTGCCTAACTGTAAAAATCTGATTCATACAACCCCTACCTCTTCCAAAACCACCCTGTACTTCTAAGATTGCATTCTCTGTTTTATCCTTTATCCTATTAATCATTACTCTACCATACACTTTTCCAACTACACTCAACAAACTAATACCCCTTGAATTACAACCCTCATGCACATCTCCCGTACCCTTATATAGTGGTACAATACACGCACAAACCAAATCTACTGGTACCATTGACAACACAAAACACATATAAAACAATCTCACCAACCATTCAAGTACAGTCACACCCCTTTTCTTCAACATCTCAGCTCTCACACCATCCATACCAGATGCTTTTCCTACTCTCGTTACATCTAGTGCTCTCCTCAATTCCTCTCTTGTAATCTCTCTCTCATTCTCATCTCCCATCACAGGCACCTCAATACCTGCAACAGGAATTATATCTGCCTCCCTATTATCCTCAACACTCAGTAAACTTTCAAAATATTCCGCCCATCTTTTCCTTGCCTCCTCTCCTTTTAACAACTTTCCATTTCCATCTTTCACTGTCTCTTCACTTCTTGAGCCAGCCTTCCTTACTCTCTTCACTTCTTTCCAAAACTTCTTCTTATTCTCTTCATATGAATGACCCAATCCCTGACCCCACCTCAGGTCAGCTGCCCACTTTGCCTCACTTACCTTGCGCTTTACTTCCACATTTTTCCCTCTATATCTTTCATACTTCTCTACACTATTACTCTGCAGCCATTCTTCAAAAGCCTATTTTTCTCTTCCACGTTTACCTTCACTCCTTCATTCCACCATTCACTACCCTTCCTCATGCTGCCTCCAACAAACTTCTTGCCACACACATCACTTGCAATCCCAACAAAATTTTCTTTTACTAACTTCCACTCCTCCTCTAAATTACCAGTTTCTCTTACTTTCACTTCGTCATATGCCATTTCCAACCTTTCTTGATATTTACTTTTCCCCCTGTTTTATTAGCTCTCAACCCTCACTAGCTCCCTTTTACATCCACCTACTCTATTCCCCCACTCTTTTGCTACAACTAATTTTCCTTCCACCAAAAAATTATCAGACGTACCGTTAGCCATACCCCTAAACACGTGCACGTATTTCAATCTTCCAAACATTCTTTTAGTTATCAACACATAATCCATTAACGTCCTTTCTACCACTCTTCCATTTGCCACTCTTACCCATGTAGGCTATGCTTATTTTTATCTTTCTTTTTGAAAAAGCTAAAACTGATTACCATCTCTTGCTCAACACACATATCTACCAGTCTCTCGCCAGACACACAGACAAAATAAAATAATCCTGTCCACAGACACACAGTCAAATAAATAAATAAAATAATCCTGTCCACAGACACACAGACAAATAAATAAATAATCCCTCCAACAGACACCCAGACAAATAAATAAAATAATCCTACCCCACAGACACCCAGACAAATAAATGAAATAATTCTATCCACAGACACACAAGAGAAATAAATAGAATAAATTATCCTATAGACGCACAGACAAATAAATAAATAAACAAAAAGATTCGAAAAAATAACCTCCTTAGCGGAGGTAATAAACACAGCTTTATATTCTCAATAGAACGAGTTTCATACCTTCAATTCCAACCCACAATTTGAAAGGATTTCAAAAGGGTAAAGAGAGCGTATATTAGGTAATTATATACTCAAAAGAAATAAGGAAAAATTTACGAGCAATTAAGGTATAAAAATAAAAAAGATAATTAATTAACAACGCAATGATGGTAAATATTTCGCATGAAATTAAGATATTGTAATGAGGTGAATTATATTAAATGGTATTGTGAAATGTTACATTATATAAAATATGAAAAAAAATATTTTTCATATTACTTATTTTTAAAGTAAGAACAATGGAGCTATGCCCACTCATTATGCATGCAATGGAAGCAATAGGAATATTTGAAATATAAAAAGTCTGCTTATTTTGCATTGATTTATGGAATTAGGTCAGAAGGCTTATCGATGAGGGTAGAGAGAGAGAGAGAGAGAGAGAGAGAGAGAGAGAGAGAGAGAGAGAGAGAGTCTCATAGTTTGACATTACACCTTTATCTTATAAAATTCACTATGATATTTATTAGCGTATTTGTTTATTGAACTGAGAAATCCAATAGCAATATATCTTTTTCTAATTACAGAATAATATAGACAGTATATATATATATATATATATATATATGCAGAAGAACCACAGGGAAAATAAAAATACGAAATATAAGATTAAGTCCTGACTAGTTTCGTGATACT
>NC_090727.1:68719264-68731764 GCF_036898095.1 Palaemon carinicauda | reverse complement strand
TTTTTTAATGAGTCATGAGATAGATTATGGAAAACTAGTGTACACGACCCATCAAATATATATATATATATATATATATACAGTATATATACATATATATATATATATATATAAATATACATATGTATATATATATACATATGTATATTTATATATATATATATATATATATATATATACTGTAAATTCATCCTTAAAAGTTATATTACCATTCACCTTGCATCGTAGTGTTACATAATTTGATGCTAAATACAATGTTTCCTCATTCTTGATTACAAAAGTATCATTCAACGTAGTATGACTTAGCAAGTAAAAATAAAAAATAAAGTTTTTTCATCTATTCTCACATGGATTCGAGGCTTGTCGTGATAAGCAAAGACTAATTTCTCAAGTACACAAACTGAAATAACAATTTCTCTTCTTCCAACAGGTGCATGTGTCAACAATACCACGAAAGGATCCGTCTAGAATATGTTATGAACGACCCCATCAACCCAGCTTTTCCCGGAACTAGTTTGTTTACAAACTGGTGTTAGCATTGCGTCATCCAGGTTTGAGTATATTTACACTCAAGGACAGATGGATCCATTCTTAATTGCACCAGCGAATAAGTTTATTTATTGTAATTTGGATGTTGCTGAAATAAGACATGAGTGATTTTTCTCAGAGAAGGGGCCTATGAGCGATTTCTCAGAGAAGGGGCCAACGAGTTATTTTTCTCAGAGAAGAGGCCTACGAGTGATTTCTCAGAGAAGGGGCCAACAAGCTATTTTTCTCAGAGAAGAGGCCTACGAGTGATTTCTCAGAGAAGGGGCCAACGAGTTATTTTTCTCAGAGAAGAGGCCTACGAGTGATTTCTCAGAGAAGGGGCCAACAAGTTATTTTTCTCAGAGAAGAGGCCTACGAGTGATTTCTCAGAGAAGGGGCCAACAAGTTATTTTTTCTCAGAGAAAGGGGCCTACGAGTGATTTTCTCAAAGGGGCCTACGAGTGATTTTTTCAAAGGGGCCTACGAGTGATTTTTCTCAGAGAAGGGGCCTCCTAGTGATTTTTCTCAAAGGAGCCTACTAGTGATTTTTCTCAGAGAAAGGGGCCATTACTGTAATTTTTCCTTTTAGATGAATATCTCCCATTAATTCAATCCATCATAGAGACTTAAAGTTAATGAATGAGGCTCAAAAGTATTATAAAGTCATCAGAAAGGTTTCTGGCTTAAGAAGTGGATTAATGTATTGAAAAGATGACTCTAAATTGCTATTCTTTTCGAAGTATTCCTATAAAAAACTCGTCTATCATTCTTATGAGCCAATGGCCGATGATGAGGTATTAGTTACTTCCTGAACCAAGTAAAGTTCGGTTTTAGAGATTTTCCTGTAAGAATGCAGTGAAATTCATTTTTGTATTTATTCGACCAGTTGTCTGGAATTGGCTAGATCGTTTTTCATTTCCAGGTAACTTTCAGAAAGATACAAAACTGCAGTGGCCATTGAACAATGTCTTACTAAATGCTTGACAGTGACCTGCGAGAAACATTTTCTGGCGATCATTGTCTGACTAAATACTTGACAGTGACCTGCGAGAAACATTTTCTGCAAAGCGATGTCTTACTAAATGCAAGAAACATTGTCTGCAAGCAATGTCTTACTAGCTGCTTGATAGTGACCTGCGAAAAACGTTGTCTGCAGAATGATGTCTTACTAAACGCCTGACCATGACCTGCAAGAAACATTGTCTGCAGAGCGATATTTTACTAAACGCCTGACAGAGAACTGCAAGAAATATTGTCTGCAGATTAATGTCTTACTAAATGCTTGACAGTGACCTGCAAGAAACATTGCCTATACAGTAAAGAAAAACTCTCGTAATTACATTTTGTGTATTAGAAACATTAAAGACCCAGCAAACAGAATAGCGCTTCCTACAGAGAGATTTGTAAACATTGCAAAAGTTTCAACATGTTTTACAAAAGACTCTCGTGATTACATTTTGTGTAATAAAGACCGGGCCAACAGAAATACGTTTCCTACATACAGTTCGGCAAACGACACAATGTTTCAGCATGTTTTACAAAAGGCTTTCGTAATCACATTTTGTGCAATATAGACCCGGTCAGCAGAAAAACGTTTCTTACAGACAGTTCCGTAAACAATACAAACGTTTCAACAGGTTTTACAAAAGGCTTTCATAATCCCATTTTTTGCAATATAGACTCGGCCAACAGAATAACGTCCCCTACTGACAGTTCTGTAAATGACACAAATGTTTCAAAATGTTCTACAAATTTCTTTCAAACATTATTTGCTGGATGAGCTTGGACATAACAGTCGGATGGCTACGCATTCCACCGATATCGGACTTAACGCTCGGCAAACACAGCCATCTCTTGTCACTTCCAATTAGAGCCAAGCCCCGATTGGTCAATAATCACATTTGGTGACTGCCAGTAGACGCAAGGGAAGCGGAGAGGACGAACTGAAAAGGGAGGAGTAAGTTATCCCTCAGCAAAAGACTGAAATCAAATGATACTGGCGTTGGGGAAGCTGCGAGTCCACCAGTGGACTACAGAACCCTTTCGGCTGTGGACTTTAACGGCTGTGCTGTTGGTGGCGGCGTTGGGATCTACGAAGGATATCAGACCGAACATCGTGGCAGAAGTTCCAACATTGGATATTGGTGAGTTTAATCAAATAAACTTGGTCGCTTATAGCACTATGTCCATTTCATTCAATGCAGATCTAAGTTTAATTTTTTTGTTCCATTCTGAACTAAATCCATAATCTTTATTCGTTATTTTTTGGTCAAATATACTTGATACTTTTCTATTCCTGTGTCCAATTCACTCAGTGTTGATCTACGTATCAATATCTTTATCCCATTCAAAACTAAATCCATAATCTTTATAAGTTATTTTTTGTTAAATATACTTGATACTTTTCTCTTCCTGTGTGCATTTCTTTCAATGTAGATATAGGTCTAATTTCCTTGTTCCATTCTGAACTAAATCCACAATCTTTATTGGTTATTTTTTAACATCCATTCCAAAAATCTATAATCTTTTTCTTCTAACTTTTTGGTCCAATTTTCCATTTTGCAATTATTCCATTTGAATTTCTCTAAAAGTAGTTCATAGTTATGCATTCCACTCCTTTTTAACCAATCATTTTCCTTTTGTTGCTTCAAGTAAGGTAACCCTACCTCAGCTCAAAGAGACACTTGGTATATAAGGAAATAAAACCTGAATCCTCCAACAATCCAACAACTTTGTAATCTATTATCCAAGAGGATGGAATACTCAACATGATATATCCCCATTTTACAATATACCATTTACGCTTTTGTGTTAATTCGTCCAATATTCATCCAATGTTTTGTCTTCAATCACTTCACAATTTCTTTCCAGCAAGCCCTTATACTTCCAGCAAAATCCTTAATCTTTCCCAGATACCTTTAACATTATATCATACTAGTGTGCGCGACCCGTCAAAAATGCCGGCTAAATAAAAATACTTATCTGTTATCCATCTGTTAGGTTGAAAAGTGTGTAGTCATACCCTTGTGAGAGAGGGGTTGTTTGTGCACATTTATCTAAATATTTAGCCCTCACTTCTTACGGGTCGCGTACACTAGTATAAACATAAAACATTACATCTTATCCTTAGTGATTTTCCTTTCGAATTTTTTAGGTCCAGTGATTGTAGTGAAAGTAATTGAAGGCTCAGCGGCTAGACTCCCCTGTCGTCATCCGCACTACCCAGAGGACACCTTGAACCTGGTCTTATGGTACCTGGACCATTCCACGAGGCCTTTTCTCAGGTGAGATTCAGTTTTGTACATTCCAACGTTCAGTTTAGGATACTTAAACTTTAAGTTTAGGACATTTAAACGTTCAGTTTCTGACATTTAAGTTGTTACAGACATTTAAATGTTCAGTTTCAGACATTTCAACGCTCAGTTTCGGACATTTAAATGTTCTCTTTCGGACATTTAATCATTCAATTTCAAACATTTCAACATTCAGTGTCGGACATATCCACGTGCAGTTTCGGAAATTTAAACGTTCAGTTAAGACACTTCAACGTTCAGTTTCAAACATTTGAACATTCAATTTCAGACATTTCAACGTTCAGTTTCGGACATTTTAACGTTCAGTTTAGGACATTTAAGTGTGCTGGTTTGGACATTACAACGTTCAGTTATGGACATTTCAACGCTTAGTTTCGGACATTTCAACGTTCAGTTTCGGACATTTCAACGTTCAGTTTCGGACATTCCAACGTTCAGTTTTGGACATTTCAACTTTCAGTTTTGGACATTTAAACGTTCAGTTTAGGACGTTCTAACATTAACGATTTGTTTGCCTGAGGAATGTCCAGACTGATTAAAAATCAATGAGCAATGAGGCTCTTCACAAGCTGTCCGCTCGGAAGAAATTCCGAGCGGTTGATTCACCAGCCGCAATTACTGTTAATCCGCGTGGTTGCAGTGTAGCGGCTTATAGGGAAAATCCTCTCGTGTGAAGACATGCCTCCTAACGAGTGGAATTATTACCGTGTGGAAATATTACCATGCGGAAATATTACCGTGTGGATATATTACCGTGCGGAAATGTTACTGTGTGGAAAAAAAAATCGCTAGGCGGTACATCTAAGCAATCGATGATTGTCAACATTTATACTCGTATAGGTGGATGAGCAACTTGGTGGAGTAATGAGAAGAAATGCCCCCCTAAACCTCGATGAAGTCACTGGCAGCAGGGTGATGGATTTGGTTTAAGGCAAAGGACAAGCTGTCGCTTTGGCTTCTACTCCTGATCCCTGATGGTTGATCTTACTAGAATTAGTATGGACCGGTAGGGGTTGCTTGCCTTAGTTAGATAGGCACTGCACATCACAAGGAACTAGCTATCCTTTGATGTATCTAGCCAATGAATCCTCTATGGATTTAGTCAACTTGGGCTCGCTTCACACTCATGATGATGATGATGATGATGATTGTGAAGCGAGCCTAAGTTACTCCTTGCCATATCAAAACATCTATTCTTACAATATCACTCAATAACATGTTCTTAATAATGTAAACCCTTGTTCTACAAAATAAGAATAGACAAAAAAGCTTCCATAACTTATTCCTCTCATGCACGAGGGTAAATGCAAATAAAAAATAAAATTGAAATATAAAAAAATGACTCCACAGACTAGTACAATATGTGATCGACATGCCAGATTTTATTTCACAATTCGACATGCGCTCGCAACCAGATTTTTACATATAACATATTTCATTACATGCAACTTGCATGTTCCTTTTTATTAATTCGCTCTCTGTCCTAACTAGAGTTCGGTTTTACTTGATGGAGATTGATCAAATATTCAGCTCTCTAATTTTTGATGTTTTGGCGAGCGCTCCGCTGGTAACAAAATTGAATCCGCCGTTTCGCAGAGTGTTTTTGTGATAATGAATGGACCTCGTGAACTATGGCTTAAACAGAATGACAGCACTGGAAAAGAATGGGTGAACGTTTTCATCCTTCTTTTGTGCAGTGTTGAGTAAAAGGATGTGGTGGCAAAAAGAGTAGTCGATTTTTATTTCGGTGAGGCTTGAATATGGCATTGGTTGGAAATAAGTGGGGGATGGGGGGTGACCGCAGGATAAAATAAATATTATGTATAGTTGGTTTAAAGAGGATGTATATAAATAAATATTTATTATATATATATATATATATATATATATAATATATATATATATATATATATATACATATACATATATATATATATATATATATAGATATATACATACAAATATATATATATATATATATATATGTATATAATATATATATATATATATATATACACATACACACACACATTATATATATATATATATATATATAATATATATATATGTATATATATATAGACATACTTAACAAGTTACATAGTACATTCAGCCTTATAACATCTAATCAATATATAATATCACAAACGCTACTAAATAAAGATCCAAATACAATAAAAGGAAATAAAGAAGACTCAGTTTTAAAATATATAAAATTAGAAATGAAATTTAACTTGAGGAAAGATATGAAGAAGTAATGAATATTCAATGAACACTTACATGTGAATCCCCTTCTTCGTCGAAACAACCTGGAAAAAATTAAATATAATTATTGAGACATTTTGAATTACACCAAGTTTAAACTAAACTACTTTTCTTTTTAAAACTCACAGCAATCTTTTTAATATGAAGTACGTGTTAATTACACCAGATCTAAACTAGATTACATTTCTTTCTAAATCTGAAAGTTATCTTTTTAACATGAAATAATTGTTAATAATACCAGGTCTAAAGTAGATTACATCTCTTTCTAAATCTGAGGGCAATAATTTAATTACAACAATTCTATACTAGATTATATTTATTTATAAATCTGCGAGTAATCCTTTTACATGAAATAAGTGTTAATTGCACCAAGTCTAAACTAGAATACATTTGTTTCTAAATCTGAGAGAAATAATTTAACATAATGTAAGAATTAATCACACCAAGTCTAAAATAGATTTCATTTATTTCCAGACCAAAAAAAAGTAATTATTTTTCATTAAAATCTTTCCTCTTCTCTCTCCAAAAGCCACGACTCCCGAAGCCTGGACAAGAATGGAAACACGACCAAAGCAAAATACCCCAGGAGCAAAACGAAACCATCACCAGCAGTAAGCAAAAACTCAATCAGGCAAAATGAAGTTACAAAAAACAATAAAAGTAGAAGAACGTTAGACTTCATCTCCCAAAGGAGTATAAGAAGCCTAGATTCAAATGCAGATTCAAGGAAGGACAGGAAGAGTCTCAGTTCTGGAGGAACTACGCTCATCATCAGAAATGTGAGAGACACAGATGAGGCTGAGTACAGATGCAGGATCCATTTCAGGCAGTCTCCCACCTGGACGCAGAGATTGATGTTAGTTGTGGCAGGTAAGACCGTAAGACTTGTTAGAAGAGAACGGATTACGGTAAGACCGTAACACGCGTTAGAATAGACTGGAATATGGTAAGACCGTAAAACTTGTTACAATAGACCGGAATACAGTAAAACCATAAGACTTGCTAGAATAGACCGGAATACGGTAGGACCATAAGACTTGCTAGAATAGACCGAATTATGGTAAGACCATAAGACATGTTAGAATACGGCAAGACAGTAAGACTTGTTAGAATAGACCGGAATACGGTAAGACCATTCAACCTGTCAGAATAGATTGGAATACGGAAAGACTGTAAGACTTGCTAGAATAGACCGTAAGACCTGTTAGAATAGACCGGAATACGGTACGACCGTAAGACTTGCTACAATAGACCAGAACCCAAATAACTTTATCTAACTCTTATCGACTTTATAAGTAGTATTTCTCGATTCAGAATCAGAATTAGATTATGATAAAAATCCTGGTCAGAATATACTATTAAGAAACTAAATAACTCTTAGACATTATTTTTTTCTAGTATATTTGTTATTTTCTTCTTGACATATCTATAGTGCACTTTCAAATTGAGTCTTTTATAATTATAAAATCTAAAATACTTCCCATTACAGAATTGGATCTAACTCCAAACAGCGTACAATAATTGTGAATTATACAGGGTGTTCAAATAGTCTCCCTGCAGTAAGTAGTTGGACGACAGCCGACTATTTTAACACCCTGTATAGTCGCCGCAAAGTTTTCAGGCGAAATAAGCCCCACACCTGATGACGCCATAGCCAATCACGTTGGCAGCAGTCACAATACATCCCCTTACAAATTTTAAAGTATACTAACTTATAATCAATTTGAGGGGAGGTTATGTGACCGCTGTTAACACGGGAGACACTATGATTGGCTATGACGTCATCAGGGGTGGAGCTTAGTTTTCCCGGAATCTCTGCGGCGATTATAGTATATACCACAGCAATATAGATGTATTTCCCTGCTTTAAACAGATGACGTTGAGACAGTAGTTTTGGATGACAGCACAGGTCGAACCGTGAACACCCAAGTAGGACCTCTAGCAGAAGGGGCTAACCTCACACTGACTTGTCAAGCTTCACATGGTGAGCCTTGAGTAGATACCCGAGTTGGACCTCTTTCTAAAATAATCTCATCTCCTTTCATGACTTCCTCTGGTTATTAAAAGCCAAACGTCAATTTTACATTCATCATTATAAGCCGTAACTTGTCAACTGCATGACGAGAGCCTTAGACATGTCCTTCCACTCGCATCTCTGTTTATGATCTTTCTATGTCAGTTTAAACCCGCAAATTTGCTTATTTCTTCAATCCATTGCCTTCTCTTCCTTCCCCTGCTTCTTTTGCAATCTTTATGCCCATGAATTGTCTGTCATGCTCATCATATGTCCTGCCAATGTCCAATTCTTTTTCTTACATGTTAAAATAAACTCTATATTAGTTTGCTCTAATTCTGTGTCTTAGTGATATTACCATTACCTATTGATGAATTGTTTGAACCTTACAATTACATTTCTTATTATGGGAACTCCAATCTTGTTTCCCCTTTATTAAAGAGGTTAAAAAAACTTACATTTCCTCTTCATTAGATGATCAAACATCATTTCTACTTCTGATGTTTAAAAATGCCAACCATATCTCTTAATTAAGTCTCAAATAAGTATAATAACCCTTATTATACCTCTAGACCAGGGGTTCCTAACCTTTTAGTTCTTCTGTACCATTTGGACATGTTAATAGATTCCTATGAACCCGTAAAATTGAGGATCAAAAAGAGAAATGATGAAACTGATATTGTGATGTAATTCTATTGTTCAATCTCAATGCAAATTACATTATGCATTGCAAAATACTGGCTATTTTCTGATCTCATGTACCCCTTGAAGAGTAAATATTAACCACTGGGTACCCCAGGTAGAGAACCCCTGTACTAAATGAATATTTTTATCACCAAAATATATTCAGATGTACCGGTTATTCTCTCAGAGCCAATGTATCCCCTGAAGAGTAAATATGTACCACTGGGGGTACATGTACCCCAGGTTGAGAACCCTTGCTTAACACCTTATTTCTGATTTGGAAGACTAAGAAATCAAGGATATGTATGAGATCACCACATATCATGAGGATACAGTATGAAAAGTAATGGCCCAAGAACACTAACCTGAGGAACACCAGATATCACTTTCCTATGGTGCCCATCAACAACAACTTTTAGCAATCTATGACTTAAATTTTTTAAAACAGAACATGCTATGAAAAGACCTCCTAATTGCAATTGTTTAAGTTTGAAAACAATGGCCTCATGATTAACACAGTCAAGGGCAGCACTATATCAAAGCCAATCATACGAACTTCCTCACCACAATCAAGGGATTTCTGAACAGCATTGGAAGTAGTATGGGGGGCATCACATACTTCTAGGTCTCTACCAAAGGCCAATTGCAAACTGGGGAACAAATGATTATCTTCAGCCTATCTATCCATGAATGCCATTTTGATTTTACATTCCTTATCACCCATCGCTTCCATTCCCGATCTTTTCTCTGGAAAGAAATACTATGGTCGTTTCGAAGATTATAATTCTTCTTTCATTACTTTTCGATTACTGGCACTGACAGTCCCTGAGCGGAGAGCGTCTGTTTCTTGTCGGTGTCGGTAAAACAACGATATAAATCTGGCTGTAATGTGATGAAATTAGGATAACAGAGAGAGAGAGAGAGAGAGAGAGAGAGAGAGAGAGAGAGAGAATGGTTTGCTATGGGAAGAGAGGGAGTTTGCTATAATAAAGAGAGAGAGAGAGAGAGAGAGAGAGAGAGAGAGAGAGAATGGTTTGCTATGGGAAGAGAGGGAGTTTGCTATAATAAAGAGAGAGAGAGAGAGAGAGAGAGAGAGAGAGAGAGAGAGAGAAGGCATTGGAGATGACACATTGAATATTTCTAAAATATAATAAATTTTTGGAAATTTTTCACATTCATGACACATTTTTCATACCTCAATAAGTTTATCGATGCGTATAAGTGCCTTGATAATTAATCTTACCAGCAAAGGACTTTGAACCTAAAAATAATTATAGAATGTCCTTATGACTTATGTTATTTTGGTCACATATTTTCACTAATACATTTTAAAATTAATTTCTTACGATGTAGGTTGAAATATTCACTGTACCAATAAAATAATGACCGAAGTTGATGACAGAAAAAACAAGTCTTTAGATTTTGCCAGATAAAAATTAATTTTATTTTCTTCACCAGAATAATATATATATATATTTATATATATATATAAATATATATATATATATATATATATATACATATATATACATACGTATGTATATATATCTATATAATACACACACACACACCCACACACACACACCCACACACACACACACACACACATATATATATATATATATATATATTTATATATATATATATATACAGACGTACAGTATATATATATATATATATATATGTATATATATATATATATATATACGTATGTGTATATATATATATATATATATGTATATATATACACATATATATATATATATATATATACATATATATACCTTCGTAATTAAGGATAACATCACATCATATTTGAACATGAACACCATAAATGACTTAGAAGAATAAAAAAATTAAATACAGAAATAATACCATGAACTTATACCTGACAATGATTTTTAATCACTCTAAACCAATCCTCCTCAGGAACATCAGACGTGGAGAGTCTCTGGTGGTTCCTGGAGGGGCAGCCCTTAGACACCTCCTGGGCGTCTGCAGGAGAAGGCATCGTCGTCAACCGCCTAGCCATCACGGTGGTCCAGGAGAGTTACCAGAACGCCAACATCACTTGCAATCTCGTCACTACTGATAAGAGCAACCCTATCATAGCTGCTAATATCACCGAGAGGTCAATTACTATCGCCATGTACTGTGAGTTTAATAGGTCGATTATTATCACCATGTTCTGTGAGTTCGATAGCTCAATTACTATTGCTATGCTCTGCAAGTTCATTTGGGTCGATTGCTATCGCCATGTGCTACGAGTTTAATACGTCGATTACTATCGCCATGTACTGTGAGTTCAATAGGTCGATTACTATCACCATGTACTGAGTTCAATAGGTCGATTACTATCGCCATGTTCTGTGAGTTCGATAGGTCGATTACTATTGCCATGTACTGTGAGTTCAATAGGTCGATTACTATCGCCATGTTCTATGAATTCAATAGGTCGACTACTAACGTTATGTACTGTGAGTTCAATAAGTCAAGTACTATCATCATGTTCTGTGAGTTCAATATGACAATTACTATCGTATGTACTGTGAGTTCAATAGGTTGACTACTATCGCTATGTTCTGTGAATTCAATGGGTCGATTACTATCGTCATGTACTGTGAGTTCAATTATCGATTACTATCGCCCTGTTCTGTGAATTCAGTAGGTTGGTTACTATCGCCATGTACTGTGAGTTCAATGTGTCGATTACTATCACCATGTACTGTGAGTTCAATAGTTCGATTACTATCGCATGTATTGTGTGTTTAATAGGTCGATTATTATCGCCATGTACTGTGAGTTCAATAGGTCAATTACTATCGCCATGTACTGTGAGTTTAATATATTGATTACTATCGCCATGTACTGTGAGTTCAATACGTCGATTACTATCACCATGTACTGTGAGTTCAATGGGTCAAAGATATTTGGCATGTTTCGTGTATTAACATTTCAATTGTTTGTGAGATTACGTCACTTGAACTTGTCAGTGAGTCAATTAACCCCATTACACACATCAGTTCTAACTCCCGTTCCCATGCCGACCAAGTAACAATTACAGGAATGGGAGAGGTTGGGACAGGGGACATAAATGGAACACCATATGATGTTAACAGAATTCCTTCGAGTGGTAGGAATGGTTGAGACAGCTGAGTTCAGGTTGCATGCTCAAAAATATAGCCGTTCCCCTTTCGTTCCATGTGAACGGTAATGTAGCCTTAGCACATTGGTAATGCAACTGATGGAAAATCTTAGAAGACTTTCTCAATACAGACGGTCCCCAAATTACAAACATTCGGAGAAATAAACACAAACCCAACTAAAAATAACAAAGATAAGATAAAGAAATACTGTAATAAAACAATATTAAATCATTAAATAAAGTGAGCAAAATGATATTTGTATTAACCTGATATGAAATCTGACTATTTGTTGACTTTTGTAGCTGGGAATCATGGGCATGGAATTCAAGTTAGGCCTGCACTAGGCCAAAATTTAAAAAAAATTTGACTTATCAACAGATTCTTGGAACCTATTAAGCTCGGAAGTTGAGGCCCTTCTATATGAAAATTTTTGTGCAATTGAAGAAGAAACAGGCCAAATGTGTTTCTCAACAGTAAATTTGGAATCAAGAATCACGCTGAAAATCTTAATAGGAATTGTATGCAGTTAAAGATACATTAATCCATGCA
>NC_090727.1:68706764-68709264 GCF_036898095.1 Palaemon carinicauda | reverse complement strand
TAAAAATGTGTTTGTACTTACCTTGTTGGAAGTCCAACGGGGGAGGGCGGGGTAGTTTACCTATAAGCCTTCTTGAAACAGGAGAAACAGTCACTGCATTTCCCTCTTGAACTTTCACTGTTCTGAAAAATATAATGACCATTATTTTCAAATCCAATTTACATTTGATTATTAATTTACATTAATTTCAAAGCAATTATATATCTTTAGCAGCGATGTATTTCTTTACATGATAATTATATTTAATATAAATATCCTTTCGAATTTGAATGTATATGAAGCTTAACATGGAAACTTATATTTTGACCTCAATATCTCCATTAAAAACTCAATGAAATTGTTGAGAAAACAAAATTATTTATCGATAATTTAATCTTCAAGTATTTCTTAGTCAGATAGGTTTGAATTTTCACATTGAATATTTTTGCCAATATTGATATATGCTATATATATATATATATATATGCATATATATTTATACATTTGCTCATATATAAATAAATAAATAAATAAATATATATATATATATATATATATGTATATATATACATATATATATATATATATATATACATATATATATATATATATATAAATGTAGATATATATATATATATATATATACATATATATATATATATATATATGTGTATATATATATATATATATCTACATATATATATATATATATGTGTGTGTGTGTGTATATATATATATATATATACATATATATATATATATATATCTATCTATCTATCTATCTATCTATCTATCTATCTATCTATATATATATATATATATATAGATAATATTAAAAGCTAATGATTTTGTACCTTTCAAATCAAATAGCTACATAGAATTGGTCAGAAGAGTTTAATTATAACCAAATATTTCAAGAATATGACAGCTGGTATTAAAATGGTTTGGCAAATGCTTATCTTAAAAACTTATGGTGAGATTTTACTCATGGTGGAAAATAATCATATATATATATTTTTTTTTTAATTATCAAAAAAATTCTAAGATAAATATTCAACTTTAAGCTTATGGTTTTACAGACAGCTACACATAATTGGTCAGATTTTACAAATGTTGAAAAATAATCATATCAATTTTTTTTTATTATCAAAAAATTTTAATCATATATATTCAACTTTAGAAAACCATAAATTTCTCTCCATGCATTGTCAAATGCATCTATCAAAAGCGAATGAATTTGAATATTTCACAGCAAAAAGCTACACACAATTGGTCAAAATCATTATAATCTTTTTAATTAGCACAAAAATTTTATACATATATATATATATATATATATATATATATATATTCAACTTCATTATAATAAAAAGATTTAATTAGTACAAAAATTCAAATGAATTATAAACATTTTCTTTACTTAGTAGAAAAAATATCACTCATAAAAATTCAACTTCATTATAAACACTTTTTTTTAATTAGCAAAAAAAATATCACTCATAAAACTTTAACTTCATTATAAACATTTTTTTTTATCAAGAAAAAAATAATAATAAAAACTTCATTTAAAACATTATTTTGATAAGCAAAAAAAAGTTACTCATAAAAATTCCACTTCATTATGAAATATTTTTTAATAAGCAAAAAAAAAAAAAAAATAAAAAATATTGCTTATAAAAATTCAAATTCATTAAAAACATTTTTTAATTAGCAAAAAAAATGTTATTCATAAAAATTCAACTTCATTATAGACATTTTTTTAATTAGCAAAAAAAAAAAGAAATACCACTAATAATAATTCAACTCAATTAAAAACATTTCTTTAATTAGCAAAAAAAAAATATTACCCATAAAAATTCAACTTCATTATAAAAGAAATTTTGGTTAGAAAATATCACTCAAAAATTCAACTCCATTATAAATATTTCTTTAATTAACAAAAAAAAAATACTCAGAAAAATTCAAATTCATTATAAAAAAAATTTTAATTAGCAAAGAAATACCACTCATAGAAATTCAAATTCATTTATAAAAAAAAAAATCAGCAAAAAAAAAAAAAATTAGTAAAAACTCAACTTCATTATAAACTTTATTAATCAGCAAAAAAGAAAAATTAGCAATAATAAAAAAATAAATAATACTCATAAAAATTTAACTTCAGAAACCCATAATTACTAAACATATTCCCACAATATTCTCTCCGCCAGCATCCCCGTATATCAAATTCACTTAATGTCAATAAAGCTACAACAGATAGCAGTACTTCGAAGTTGGAAGGAGGTTATGTTTTACCCTCTGTTTGTGTGTTTGTTTGTGAACAGCTTCCTGGCCACAATTTTAATCGTAATGAAACTTTCAGGGATTATCTGTTATGGGAATGATTAAATTTTGGAAGGTCAAGATCAAAGGTCATGGTCACGGTCAGGCAAAATATCCAATTTACATAATCAGTCATTAGTTTGTACATCGTTGTCACAGAGACTTAAAACTTGGTTCATATTTGAGTGTATGAAAATCCACG
>NC_090727.1:68701764-68704264 GCF_036898095.1 Palaemon carinicauda | reverse complement strand
TCAGCCCCCAAGCCCCCTCTTCACCCAAGCTAGGATCAGGGAGGGACAGGCAATGGCTGCTGATGACTCAGCTGGTAAACCTATAGGCTCCTCCCCGAAAAACCCATCCTTAGCTGACAGGGACGGTGAGGTTGCTGAAACTAAAGAAACTATCAAATTTGAGTGGGACTTGAACCCTAGTTCGGCGAACGCCAGGTAGGAACGCTTCCGATAGGCCACAACAACCTTGTGGCACTTAAAAATTTTGGGGCCCTCACAATTTGAGAACAATGAGAATACCGTATATTTCCGCGTATAAGACGACCTTTAGATAAGACGAGGTCGAAAATTAGGGAAAACTTTAATGAATTTAGGTCATACCTGTTGTATAAGACGACTGGTGAATTACAAACCCTTAGAAATCCGCCAAACTAGGAAGCCACTGTTTTGTTTACGTTTCATAGCCAATTATAACGATCAAATGAATCCATTTACACATCTATGAATAGGTCAGCTTTAGCAACAACAGATATCGCTTGTTTCCTCCTTTCATTCAGAAATTGTGCTTATGTTTGATCTCACTACTCATTCTTCCACTATTAAACCTGCTAACATACCTTTCCCTCTTTATCTTAGTGCAATGTCCTCTGGCATTTCTATAAATTTTGCAGTTACCACCACTACATTTTTTCTTCAAAAGTTACAAAATGCTGATGGCCTATTATTAAAAATCATGAAAATGACGAATTAACTCAATAAAATGACAGTTAACATTTCCAAGTTTTGTATAAAATGAATAACTGAAGATAAAATAAAATTACTCCCCGCTGTAATAAATATGATCATTCATATTTTTCAACTCAGGGCATGGATTGTCCTGTAATACAGTAGTAGTAGTAGTAGTAGTAGTAGTAGTAGTAGTAGTAGTAGTAGTAGTAAAGGTAAAGGTGTCTGGTTTCAGTTTTAGTTTCATCAGAATAGATGCTCAGCAAAACGTCAGCTGGGCAAACCCCACACGCAACTGTTAGTACCCAACTACAGCAGTGACCTCCCCAGTAAACAGCTTAAACTCATAGTCCCGGGCTAGGATCAATCTGCTGCCATATTAATGCTAATCAGACACATTATCACTGTACTCGCCAGGAGGATAGTAGTAGTAGTAGTAGTAGTAGTAGTAGTAGTAGTAGTAGTAGTAAATGACTTCTCTGATCTTGTTTCAGAGGGATCTCTCAGTGACGAAACCAGAATCGTAGCAGGAGGCACACATGTGGAATCTGCTCAGGTGAGAGATGAATCTCTTCCTCGTTATCCAAACTAAACCTAAATTCTCTTTCTCAAAAGACCTTTGCACCCCTGAAATGGCCTTAAGAGCTGGTCTTGCATCCATTCACAAAACACCTGGTAACAACGTCTACTTGACACAGATACAATCTAGAGCAGAACCTTCACCAATGTCAAACACCGGTGTGTTATACTAACACGCACTCTTTCAACCTTCACCAATGTCAGATAGCTGGGCTGTTTATACTAACACGGACTCATTCAACCTTCATCAATGCCAGATATCTAAGCTGTTTATAATGACATGCACTTATTCAACCTTCACCAATGCCAGATACCAGGGCTGTTTATACTAACATGCACTCTTTCAACCTTCACCAATGTTAGATATCTGGGCTGTGTATACAAACACAAACTTATTCAACCTTCACCAATGTCAGATATCTGTTCTGCTTATACTAACACACACTCATTAAACCTTTACTAACATCAAATACCTGTCTGTTTTACAAACATGCACTCATTCAACCTTCACTAATGCCAGATAACTGGGCTGTTTATACTAACACGCAATCTTTCAACCTTCACCAATGTCAGATATCTGGGCTGTTTTTTGCTGACATGCACTTATTCCACCTTCACCAGTGTCAGATATCTGGACTGTTTATTACAGGCACTCTTTAAACCTTCACCAATGTCAGATATCTGGGCTGTTTTTGCTGACATGCACTCATTTAACCTTCACCAGTGTCAGATATCTGGACTGTTTATTACAGGCACTCTTTCAACCTTCACCAATGTCAGATATCTGGGCTGTTTACACTAACACGCACTCTTTTAACCTTTACCAATGTCAGATATCTGGGCTGTTTATACTAACACACACTCATTCAATCTTCACTAATAACAGATATCTGGGCTGTTTTTACTAACATGCACTCATTCAAACTTCACCAATGCCAGATATCTGGGGTGTTTTTACTAACACACATCCATTCAACCTTGACCAATGTCAGATAACTGGGCTGTTTATACTAACACGCACTCATTCAACCTTCACCAATTTCAGATATCAGGTCTGTTTTTACTAACATGGTCTACTTTCACTAACGTCAGTTATCTGGTCTGTTTTTACTAACATGGTCTACTTTAACTACCATCAAATATCTGGCCTGTTTTTACTAATATGTACTCTTTCAACTTTCACCAACGTCAAATATCTGGTCTGTTTTTACTAAAA
>NC_090727.1:68691764-68696764 GCF_036898095.1 Palaemon carinicauda | reverse complement strand
CGCTAGGGAGAATTCAGTTGACTTTTTAATGTTTTGACGACGAATTTTAAAAACCATAGTGATTGAATTCAACCCATCGCTATTATAGACTTTAGTTTGCTTACATCTCGAAAAATAAACAACTAAAATGATTTAAATTAATGCTGAGAGCTTAGTATATCGGACAAACTCAAAACCCTATCACAGATATTTGAAAGTGGCAGCTTCGGTTTGTTTACATTCTGACGACCAGTGTTGGCAGATGGGTTAGGCTAAAAATCCCCAAAACTCATGATAAAAAAATCCCTAAAACAACCCAAAAATCCCCGTTTTCACAAATATATTTTCTTCTGATCATATAGGCCTTACTAATATAGAAATTACTTACCATACTTCATACAAGTGCAAGTAAACTAATTGCAACAACATAAAGGTTAATCATCTTTGTTTCTTATTAATAGAAATTTGGACAGAATATTCTCATCAGACACCAAAAAATCCCAAATCTAGGGATAAATCCCCAAATCTAGGAATAAATCCCCAGATCTGGCAACACTGACGTCGACGACAAATACGGTAGGAAGAGGATCAACGAGAAACTTAAAAGGTCACGAAACTATTCTTAGTGTGATAGCAGCTCTATCCTTAGGATAAGCCAAGGATAAACTAAGGATACGGTAGTTTAAGCTTGACCTCAGCCCCTCCTGGTAAGTAGGATACGGTTCTTAGGTTAGGTTAGTACGAGAACATCAGGTTACCTGGTGTTCTTGTGTTCGTTTCGCTTTTAAACTGGGTTTTTACTAAATTTTTCGAATATTAAAACGACTAATATTATGAAAATGCGGTTTTACTTCAGTTATTTGCATCAGAACAGTTCAAAGTACTTATAAATACATTAGAAATACGTCTACTTTTCTATTGTGCTACAATAATTATTTACCATTTTGATTACTGACTGAAATCACACGATCCGTCAGAACCCATTAGAGTTTTTGGCCTATTGATTTACCAACAGATATTTATAATAAATAACTTATTAATGTATTTTGAATCACCTTTTCTTTGTTGGAAGACCCCTGTAGACCTCCATGAGGTTACCTCACGCCAATTTAAGACGATTATCCAGAATAGTCCGTTAATGTATATCCACACATTAATTAACTTTATATATGCGAAAGGAAAGGCTTTAGTGACGTTCACGTAAAAGAAAATCATTAATGGAAAGCACAGACGCAAATTAATCACTGTTTACAATCACACTTGAGAGTTCGAATGCTGTCACGATGGGGCTCATGTTTTGACAGTCTCGCAAGCAACTAAGGTAGCGTTGCCAACCTTATTTGGATTAGTTGGTTATTTACAAGATCGGATTTATGTATATACATGTATATGTACGTATCTAAATATCTTTATATATATAATTATTTATATACAGTACATAATATCTGTCTATTTAATTGCTCGGTAGCCAATTTTCTGTCTTGTGTAATCGCATAGGTTGGTAATTTTGGTGAGAAAGCTCTGAATACAGTCTCACAAACACCTACAGTAACCTTGCCAGCCTTATTTGGATTATTTGGGAATTTATAAGATCGGTATTATATATACATGTATGTATACGTATATGTATATCTATATAAACTATTTATGTATATACAGTATATAATATCGGCCTATGTAATTGCTCGTTTGTAAATTTTTGTCTTGTGCAATCGCATAGGCTGGTAATCTTGGTTAGGAAGCTCTGTTGTCTAGCTCAGTTGCCAACCTTATTTGAATTAGTTTGCTCTTCACAAGATCGGAATTATAAATATACATGTATAGATTCGTATGTGTATATCTATATACAAAACATATGTATATACAGTATATAATATCTGTCTATTTAATTGCTCGTTAGCTAATTTTCTGTATTGTGCAATCGCTTAGGTTGGTTATACTGGTTAGGTAGCTCTGTTGTCTAGCTCAGTTGCTCACCGGAACGGATTGGCATTGAGACTTTACGGTTAATAACAAGTTTACAGAGTACTTTTTAAGTGCGGCAAGTTTACAAAGCTCTTTTTATATGCAGTTTACATTCCTACAGAATTATATTATGCATTGTATAGATTATTTACTGTATATCAGTGTACCGGTCACGCGAAGAAGAAAATACCCAAATATATATGTTAGCCGGCTATAGGTACACAACTCCAAACATGATGTCTTTAATGTATTTTTGAGGCAATGGCTGCTGGTAACTCGCTGCTTTTAAATATTGCATGTTTGAAACGTAATTTACAGACGACTGATGAAGTTATGTACAGTTTTAAAAAGACCTCAGTGGAGAAAGCATGATTATGGAAAAATAAATCTTTTTCTTTTGTCCTGAGAATTCGAATATTTTTTGTTATTCACTTGTAAAAAAAAAACACTAAAGTGTAGGGAAACTGTATGAATAATGTGAGGGACAAAATATGATTAGAGATTAGTTAAATAAGAGTATGTAGATTTTCATTCACATGTAGACTAGCAAATGCATTAGCTAAGAAGTGTAGCTTTTTTTTTCTTAAACTGAGGGTAAATACTGTATAAAAACATATCTATGGTGCATAGCAATGACTTGAATCGAGATAAATGAAAAATATCTTTAAAATAAGGACGTGTATATTCCAAAATTAATCATAAACAGAGATATTACTTTAAAATAGCACCAGAAGACTTTATCGCCAGAACCGCTCTTCCGCACCTAATACTCATTGAAAGTTCTATACGTTTACCTTGTTATTATATCTACCGCTATTCCGCACCTAGAAAACTTCGGGAATCTTATACGTACGTTGTTACTGATAATGTACATCTTAAGGCAGGTTTACACAGTCGAACGGTTCGTCGAATGGTTCGTCGAACACTGTTCGATAGACAAGTGTTTGAAGTGATGTTCGAACGTTTGAACAGTTCGAAGAATGTCTGTTCCCGCCTGACTTTTGTGGGCGGGGCTTCATTGTCCACAAACCTTAAATGCATTTGTGACTGACTCTACCTCTTCGAACCGTTCGACAAGAAGGTTCGACAACCCGGTTCGACGAACCGTTCGACCGTGTAAACCCCGCTTACTACAATTATTCTCTATATTCTTTGTTTATAAAATATATACGTAATAATACTAATAATGTATAGGCCATTGTGATTGGGAAAATAAGGTTAGAAATATTTTATAGACATTATTTTTGTATATTGTAGTTTAGACATATTTGGAAAACAATTCAAACTTAGTTTTCGATTAAAATCTGAAAATTATAAAGTTATTATTATTATTATTATTATTATTATTATTATTATTATTATTATTATTATTATTATTATTATTTAAGCTACAACCTTATTTGGAAAAACAAGATACTATTAACCCAAGGGTTTCACCATGGAAAAATACCCCAATAAGGAAAGGAAAAAAAAGAAATAAGCACAAAGGGAAAACGATTTCTTTGAAAAATCTTAACTTTTATAGACTTTATTTTTGTATGATGTATTTTATGTTTATTTCTAAAACAATTTAATATTTTTTCTAGTAAAACCTTGAAGAAACTCTTTAGCTATGGTAAGCAGCTCTTTTAGGAGAAGGACACTTCAAAATAAAACTATTGTTCTCTAGTCTTGGGTAGTGCCTTAGCCTCTGTACCATGATCTTCCACTGTCTTGGGTTAGAGTTTTCTTGCTTGAGGGTACACTCAGGCACACTATTCTATCATATTTCTCATCCTCTTGTTTTGTGAAAGGTTTTATAGTTTATAAAGGAAATATCTATTTTAATGTTACAGTTCTTAAGATATTTTCTTTTTCCTTGTTTCATTTCCCTCACTGGGCTATTTTCCCTGTTGGAGCCCCTGGGCTTATAGCATCCTGCTTTTCCAACTGGGGTTGTAGCTTAGCAAATAATAATAATAATAATAATAATAATAATTACCTCAGACTGAGTAATTTTGGTTGATTTGAGGACATTTTTAGAATACTGATCCTTTCAAGGTAATTTTAAGATATTTTTTTTCACCAAGCAATCATTCAATTATATATTAACATTGTGCATCTGAAATTTATATTTCAGATTTTTCACAAAATAGGGAGCTTTTGGTAATCATGATATAACTGTTTTGCATCTTATGAGTTTTTTTTTGTTTTTTTAAATATTTAAGGTAATTTTTCAAAATTTGAGGTAATTTCTGAGGTAATCCCTTTAATATTCGAAGAACCCTAGTGAGGAAGCTCAAATCATACTTCCGATTGAAGCCGTGTGTTGTGGAGAGAGAGAGAGAGAGAGAGGAAGGATTTTACCCTTACCCATAATGCAAACTAAAACTCCTACGTCTTTACTTCCGTTTGAAGCCTTGTGTTATCGGCAGAAATCATCCATTAGCTCAAGTCTTCCCTTCGGATAATGGTATTTACTCAAAAAAAAAAAAAAAAAAAAAAAAAATGACAACTCGAAAACTTCCGGTGATTCGAGTTCGAGAATAATTTCGACTTTGTTCGAAAAATTCATAATAAATAGTTCAAATCGAAGATGCGTAAGCTTTCAGGAACAAGGCAAACACACACACACACACACACACACACATATATATATATATATATATATATATATATATATATATATATATATATATATATATATATATACATATATATTTATTATTATATACATTTATATGGATAAATGAATGTATATATATATGTATATATATATATATATGCATATATATATATATATATATATATATATATATATATATATATTCGTTTATATACGTGTTACTATGTCAATATGAGCACATACGCTTATACGCAAAAGCAACAACACAATCTTTCAAATTAATTGTCGAGGCACCAAAGCTTCAGTCTTCCAATATTGTAACTTGAATCGTTTGGCGAATATCGCCTGCTAATAAGGCATCCTTTTGCCTGCATGATTTCGCTCAAATCCACACCCCCCCCCCCCCGCCAGATTGATGAGGAATTATCCATTGAAAGCGAAAGAAAAAATG
>NC_090727.1:68681764-68684264 GCF_036898095.1 Palaemon carinicauda | reverse complement strand
ATGGTGGGCCAGGCAATGGCTGTTGATGACTCAGTAGGTAGATCTATAGGCTCCCCAAACAGACGCAAGGGACAATTAGATATAGAAGTATATAAGTCAGCGCGTGCATATAATTGTGCTTTTGCATGTGTAAATATGGATGGATGTATATGTTTGTGTATATATACATGCCTATATTAATTTTTTCATTCACCTAAGTACTAGAAATTACACCGGGTAACAAGAAAATTATAATAAAGTTCCTCGTTATGTCCAACAAAATTCCTCTTGACAAAGTCGACCACACCTCAATCATATGTCCCTTCCGTATTAATGATTCCACTCATCGTGATCAATTGTCCTTATCAATCCATATCAAACCTCCCGCCCACCGTCCGCCCACTGCCTGCCCACTGTCTGCCCACCATCCACCCACCGTCCACCCACTGCCTGCCTACTGTCGGCCCACCATCCACCCACCGTCCACCCACTGCCTGCCCACTATCTGCCCACCATCCACCCACCGTCCGCCCACCGTCTGCCCACTGCCTGCCCACTGTCTGCCCACCGTTCGCCCATTGTCCGCCCACTGTCCGTCCACTATTTGCCCTCCGTCCACTCACCGTCTGCCCACCGTCTTCCCACCGTCCGCCCACCATCCGCCCACCGTCTGCCCACTATCTGCCCACTGTCCGCCCACCGTCTACCCACCGTCCGCCCACCGTCCGCCCGCCATCTGCCCACTGTCCGCCCACCGTCTACCCACCATCTGCCCACTGTCTGCCCACCGTCTACCCACCATCCGCTGAACGTCCGCCGACCGTCTACCCACCATCCGCCCACTGTCCGCCCACCATCCGCCGACCGTCTGCCCACTGCCTGCCTACCGTCTGCCCACCGTCCGCCCACCATCTGTTAACTGTCCGCCAAGTGCTCGCCCACTGTCCGCCTACCGTCCGGCCAGCCCACCCATCCAACAAACCCTCCCCCCCCCCCTCCATTTTATTAGAAATGAAACTTTCTCCGAAATGCCAGATCTAGTTCTCATTTTAGAAATGAGTCGGAACAGAGAGGAATATCTGATTCGTGATGTGGGTGTGTTGTGAATGATTGTATTAATACAATATTTATTTTTTTGTTGTATTCGTGTTTTAATTGTTAGGTCGGGTGATTTAGGTTTTTAGAAAGTTTCCTGTTACTTATCTGAAACGTCGATTTTAATTGGTAAGGAGTTTACGCTGATAAAATTATGTAATTTAAGTTGTTGTAGTTTTGATGTTAACTTTGGTTTTATAATGCTAGTAATCCTACAAACCCATTTAAAGCGAATTGTGCATCTTTAATTTAATCAATCCTCTATTTCGCACTATATATCAAACACTCTTCTAAGCAAACAATATTGATGTGGAGATTAAAAAATTTCTACAGTCATTTTTTTTTAGTAAGGAAGATTTGCATCGACTCGCAAGGGTGCCCTTTTAGCTCGGAAAAGTTTCCTATTAGTTGATTGGTCGGAAGTGCTTTTGTCCGACCAATCAGCCATCAGGAAACTTTTCCGAGCTAAAAGGGTATCCCTTCCCTGCGAGTAGTTGCAAATATGCCTCACTAAAGAAAATTTACTTTAGTATATAGCTGCCTACATCTTTATCTTATGCATAATGAGAAATATGATTGATCAGTTAGATTTAAAATCAATCGGTGTAATCGATACCTTAAATGTCCTTTTACTCTATTGATATCCTAAAGGTACCCTGATCTATTAACTATATCAATTGCAGGCACAACCACAAAGCCATGTTGTTGTTAAAGTTTTTATAGTTTATATAGGAAATATTTAATTTGGTGTTGGTGCTGTTCTTAAAACATTTTATTTTTCCTTGTTTCCTTTCCTCACTGGGCTATTTTCCCTGTTGGAGCCCCTGGGCTTATAGCATTCTGCTTTTCCAACTAGGGTTGTAGCTTAGTAATAATAATAATAGTAATAATAATAATTAAGCATACTTAGATCGGGTTCAATAACCACTGATGTTATGATACCAGAAAATTACAAATCATGCATTCATTTTTGATATCATAAAGGTAGCCTAATTTATTAACTTTATCAATTCCAGGCAGAATCCCAAAGCCAAGTCACCCCACTGGAAGCAGGTTCCAGTCATTGAGAATAGAAGCAAAGGTAGGTGTCTCAATTAATATGCAAATGAAGCCGCTAATTGGGTAATGTCATCAGTACGCAGAAAGTTTTGTCATGGGTGCTGGAGTACTTTAACTTATTTATTACCTCCGCCAACGAAGTTGGAGGGAGGTTATGTTTTACCCCATATTTGTGTGTTTGTTTGAGTTTTTGTGTGTTTGTTCGTAAACAGCTTCCTGGCCAAAATTTCAATCGTAATGAAACTTGTATGGATTAACTGTTATGTAAAAATCTGAAAATAATTTAGGTTTGGAAGGTCAAGGTCAAAGGTCGAGGTCACGGTAAAGCTAAATACCCTATTCACGTAATCAGCATTAGGTTTGAACA
>NC_090727.1:68676868-68681264 GCF_036898095.1 Palaemon carinicauda | reverse complement strand
CAGACAAACAAATAAATAAAATAATCTTGGCCACAGATATACAGACAAATGAATAAATAAAATAATCTTTCCCACAGATATACAGACGAATAAATAAATAAAATAATCCTGACCACAGACACACAGACAAATAAATAATTAAAATAATCTTGCCCACAGACACACACAAATAAATAATTAAAATAATCTTGCCCACAGACACACAGACAAATAAATAAAATAATACTTCCCACAGACACACAGACAAATAATACAATAAAATAATCCTGTCCACAGACACACAGACTAATAAACAAAATAATACTACCCACAGACACAGACAAATAAATAAAAAAAAATAATCCTGTCCACAGACACACAGAAAAATAAATAAAATAATCCTGTCCACAGACACACAGACTAATAAAAAAAATAATACTGCCCACACACACAGACAAATAAGTAAATAAAATAATTCTATCCACAGAACCAGACAAATAAATAAGATAAGCCTGTCCACAGAAACACAGACTAATAAATAAAATAATACTGCCCACAGAAAGAGACAAATAAATAAATAAAATAATCCTATCCACAGACACACTGACAAATAAATAAAATAATCCTATCCACAGACACACCGACAAATAAATAAATAAGATAATCCTGTCCACAGACACACAGACAAATAAATAAATAAAATAATCCTATCCACAAACACACAGACAAATAAATAAATAAAATAATCCTGTCAACAGACACAAAGACAAATAAATAAAATAATCCTGTCCAGAGATGCACAGACAAATAAATAGAATAATCCTGTCCATAGACGCATAGACAAATGAACGAAATAATCCTATCCACAGACACATACATACATACATACATACATATACCAAGGCACTTCCCCCAATTTTGGGGGGTTAGCCAACATCAAACAAATGAAACAGAAAATGGGACATCTCCTTTCTACGTTCCTCCCAGCCTGACAAGGGACTCAACTGAGTTCGGCTGGTACTGCTAGGGTGCAACAGCCCACCCTCCCCCCGTTATCCATCACAGATGAAGCTTCAAAACAATGAATCCCCTACTGCTGCTACCTCCGCGGTCATCCAAGGCACCGGAGGAAGCAGCAGGGCCTACCGAAACTGTGTCACAATTGCTCGCCATTCATTCCTACTTCTAGCATGCTCTCTTGCCTCTCTCACATTTATCCTCCTATCACCCAGAGCTTTCTTCCCTCCGTCCATCCACCCAAACCTTGGCCTTCCTCTTGTACTTCTCCCATCATCTTTTGCATTCATTACCTTCTTCTACAGACAGTTATTTTCCATTCTCTCAACATGGCCAAACCACCTCAACACATTCATATCCACTCTAGCTGCTAACTCATTTCTTACACCTGTTCTCACCCTCACTACTTCGTTCCTAACCCTATCTACTCGAGATACACCAGCCATACTCCTTAGACAATTCATCTCAAAGACATTCAATTTCTGTTTCTCCGCCACTTTCATTCCCCACAACTCCGATCCATACATCACAGTTGGTACAATCACTTTCTCATACAGAACTCTCTTTACATTCATGCCCCAACCCTCTATTTTTTACTACTCCATTAACTGCCCCCAAAACTTAGCATGTTTCATTCACTCTCTGTCGTACATCTGCTTCCACTCCACCATTTGCTGCAACAGCAAACCTCAAGTACTTAAACTGATCCACGTCCTCAAGTAACTTTCCATTAAACATGACATTCAACCTCGCAACACCTTCCCTTCTTGTACATCTCATAACCTTACTCTTATCCACATTAACTCTCAACTTCCTTCTCTCACACAGCCTTCCAAATTCTGTAACTAATCGGCCAAGCTTTTCTTCCGCGCCTGCAGCCAGTACAGTATCATCCGCAAACAACAACTGATTTACCTCCCATTCATCGTCATTCTCGTGTAGCAGTTTCAATACCCATCAAAACACTCGAGCATTAACCTCTCTCACCACTCCATCAACATACAAGTTAAACAACCATGGTAACATCACACATCCCTGTCTCAGCCCCACCCTCACTGGAAAACAATTGCTCACTTCATTTTCTATCCTAACACATGCTTTACTACCTTTGCAGAAACTTTTCACTGCTTGCAACAACCTTCCACTAACTCCATATAACCTCATCACATTCCACATTGCTTCCCTGTCAACTCTATCATACACTTTCTCCAGATCTATAAACGCAACCAACATACACCACCTTACCTTTTGCTAAATATTTCTCGCATATCTGCCTAACTGTAAAAATCTGATTCATACAACCCCTACCTCTTCCAAAACCACCCTGTACTTCTAAGATTGCATTCTCTGTTTTATCCTTTATCCTATTAATCATTACTCTACCATACACTTTTCCAACTATACTCAACAAACTAATACCCCTTGAATTACAACCCTCATGCACATCTCCCTTACCCTTATACAGTGGTACAATACACGCACAAACCTAATCTACTGGTACCATTGACAACACAAAACACATATAAAACAATCTCACCAATCATTCAAGTACAGTCACACCCCTTTTCTTCAACATCTCAGCTCTCACACCATCCATACCAGATGCTTTTCCTACTCTCGTTACATCTAGTGCTCTCCTCACTTCCTCTCTTGTAATCTCTCTCTCATTCTTATCTCCCATCACAGGCACCTCAATACCTGCAACAGGAATTATATCTGCCTCCCTATTATCCTCAACACTCAGTAAACTTTCAAAATATTCCGCCCACCTTTTCCTTGCCTCCTCTCCTTTTAACAACTTTCCATTTCCATCTTTCACTGTCTCTTCAATTCTTGAGCCAGCCTTCCTTACTCTCTTCACTTCTTTCCAAAACTTCTTCTTATTCTCTTCATAT
Organism: Palaemon carinicauda; assembly: GCF_036898095.1. Taxonomy (NCBI): domain Eukaryota; kingdom Metazoa; phylum Arthropoda; class Malacostraca; order Decapoda; family Palaemonidae; genus Palaemon; species Palaemon carinicauda. Next base: position 68,678,373 of record NC_090727.1, on the reverse strand, counting down.
GAATGACCCAATCCCTGACCCCACCTCAGGTCAGCTGCCCACTTTGCCTCACTTACCTTGCGCTTTACTTCCACATTTTTCCCTCTATATCTTTCATACTTCTCTACACTATTACTCTGCAGCCATTCTTCAAAAGCCTATTTTTCTCTTCCACGTTTACCTTCACTCCTTCATTCCACCATTCACTACCCTTCCTCATGCTGCCTCCAACAAACTTCTTGCCACACACATCACTTGCAATCCCAACAATATTTTCTTTTACTAACTTCCACTCCTCCTCTAAATTACCAGTTTCTCTTACTTTCACTTCGTCATATGCCATTTTCAACCTTTCTTGATATTTACTTTTCCCCCTGTTTTATTAGCTCTCAACCCTCACTAGCTCCCTTTTACATCCACCTACTCTATTCCCCCACTCTTTTGCTACAACTAATTTTCCTTCCACCAAAAAATTATCAGACGTACCGTTAGCCATACCCCTAAACACGTGCACGTCTTTCAATCTTCCAAACATTCTTTTAGTTATCAACACATAATCCATTAATGTCCTTTCTACCACTCTTCCATTTGCCACTCTTACCCATGTAGGCTATGCTTATTTTTATCTTTCTTTTTGAAAAAGCTAAAACTGATTACCATCTCTTGCTCAACACACATATCTACCAGTCTCTCGCCAGACACACAGACAAAATAAAATAATCCTGTCCACAGACACACAGTCAAATAAATAAATAAAATAATCCTGTCCACAGACACACAGACAAATAAATAAATAATCCCTCCCACAGACACCCAGACAAATAAATAAAATAATCCTACCCACAGACACCCAGACAAATAAATGAAATAATTCTATCCACAGACACACAGAGAAATAAATAGAATAAATTATCCTATAGACGCACAGACAAATAAATAAATAAACAAAAAGATTCGTAAAAATAACCTCCTTAGCGGAGGTAATAAACACAGCTTTATATTCTCAATAGAACGAGTTTCATTCCTTCAATTCCAACCCACAATTTGAAAGGATTTCAAAAGGGTAAAGAGTGTTTATATTAGGTAATTATATACTCAAAAGAAATAAGGGAAAATTTGCATGCAATTAAGGTATAAAAATAAAAAAGATAATTAATTAACAACGCAATGATGGTAAGATATTTCGCATGAAATTAAGATATTGTAATGAGGTAAATTATATTAAATGGTATTGTGAAATGTTACATTATATAAAATATGAAAAAAAAATATTTTTCATATTACTTATTTTTAAAGTAAGAACAATGGAGCTATGCCCACTCATTATGCATGCAATGGAAGCAATAGGAAAATTAGAAATATAAAAAGTCTGCTTATTTTGCATTGATTTATGGAATTAGGTCAGAAGGCTTAGCGATGAGGGTAGAGAGAGAGAGAGAGAGAGAGAGAGAGAGAGAGAGAGAGAGAGAGTCTCATAGTTTGACATTACAACTTTATCTTATAAAATTCACTATGATATTTATTAG
>NC_090727.1:68629368-68669368 GCF_036898095.1 Palaemon carinicauda | reverse complement strand
TGGTTTCCTGACTAACCTACTACCTAGTAAGACATAGATAACATTACTTATAGAGGCAAATCTTCAAGAAAGAAAAACTACAGAGACGGCCTCTAGTAAGGTGTCGGGTTAGCACAATTGATGGTGATAAACGACTCGCCCAGAATAGAGCTCAGGGCTCCTTTTTGAAACGCGAGGGATGGAGATTAAAAAGCGTAAATATTGGGAGGGGACGGTGAGATATACGATGGATTAAGAGGATGTTCTCTTTTTGTAAGAAAGGAGTACCTCCACAGGGTGGAGGGAAAAAGAGAGGGAAGGAGGGAGAGAGGGAAGAAGGGAGTTGATAATACATTCAGGAGGGAATAGAAGGATTTAAAGAGTCTCTTTATGCTCTTCTTTAAGTAAGGGTTCGCAAGAAAGTAGGGTTGTAGCTTAGCTAATAATAATAATAATAATGATAATAATAATAATATTAATAATAATAATAATAATAATAATAGTATTATTATTATTATCACTATTATTATTATTATTATTATTATTATTATTATTATTATTATTATTATTATTTGCTAAGCTACAACCCTAGTTGGAAAAGCAAAATGCTATAAGCCCAGGGGCTCCAACAGGGAAAATAGCCCAGTGAGGAAAGGAAACAAGAAAAATAAAATATCTAAGAACAGTGACATCAAAATAATAATACTAATAATAATTAAACTGACCCCAAAAAATAAATAAATTACAGTTTCTCTGGACGATACAGATTACGAATTCTGTCATGACCATACCGATTTCATGAAAGTTCCACTAAATAGTAACTGTCCATCAGAATCCACGAGTTTTCCTTTTACCCAAGAGGGTGAGTGACTTGGCAAGCTAGTCACATCGCAAGAGAGTCTGAACTGAAACCGCAGGTGTTCTGGAGTAGAAGATTATATTATGGAGAGTGCTTCCAAGGAATGATAAATTCGAATTTCATCAGGAAATTTACTTTTGACTGATGTATTATCATAAAATAAATAGAGAAGTTTTTTTTTTTTTAAATTTTGGGTGATGTATTATTATCAAACATGGTGGAGTTTTTTTAATGAGTCATGAGATAGATTATGGAAAACTAGTGTACACGACCCATCAAATATAACAATTAGAATAGCGCCAACGTTATCCCTGCGTGTCGTAAGAGGCGACTAAAAGGGACGGGACGAGGGGGCTGGGAACCCCCTCTCCTGTATAAAAAATCCTGTGAGACAGCAACAAAGAGATGGAGCTGGGGGGAGAGTGACTGCTCCCCACACTCTAGTTTTGGGGTGTTTGAATGTGCGTGGATGTAGTACGATAAAGAGTAAAAGATGTGAGATTGGAAGTATGTTTAGAAGTAGAAGTAAGGATGTATTGGCCTTGTGTGAGACAAAGATGAAAGGAAAGGGTGAAGTGATGTTTGGTGAAATGTCTGGTAGAGTGTCTGGGATTGAAAGGGAAAGAGCGAGAGAGGGTGTGGCTTTATTGCTGAGTGAATGGATGACAGGTAAAGTAGTGGAATGGAAGGAGATATCATCTAGGTTAATGTGGGTAAAGGTTAGGTTTGGTAGGGAATGTTGGACGTTTGTCAGTGCGTATGGGCCAGGTAGTGAGAAAAGTGAAGAAGAGCGGAATGAGTTCTGGAATGAATTAACTAGGTGTGTAGAAGGACTGGGTAGAAGGAATTATGTAGTTGTCATGGGTGACTTAAATGCTAGAGTGGGCGCTGGAGAGGTAGAAGGTGTCATTGGGAAGTATGGCGTACCAGGTGAAAATGAGAGTGGTGAGAGACTGGTAGATATGTGTGTTGAACAAGAGATGGTAATAAGTGCTAGCTTTTTTAAAAATAAAAATAAAAATAAGTATACCTGGGTAAGAGTGGCAAATAGAAGAGTAGTAGAAAGGGCATTAATGGATTATGTGTTGATAACTAAAAGAATGTTTGGAAGATTAAAAGACGTGCACGTGTTTAGGGGTATGGCTAAAGGTATGTCTGATCATTTTTTGGTGGAAGGAAAATTAGTTGTAGCAAAAGAGTGGGGGAATAGAGTGGGTGGATGTAAAAGGGAGCTAGTGAGGGTTGAAGAGCTAATAAAACCTGGGGTAAAAAGTAAATATCAGGAAAGGTTGAAAATGGCATATGACGAGGTGAGAGTAAGAGAAACTGGTAATTTAGAGGAGGAGTGGAAGTTAGCAAAAGAAAATTTTGTTGGGATTGCAAGTGATGTATGTGGCAAGAAGGTTGTTGGAGGCAGCATGAGGAAGGGCAGTGAATGGTGGAATGAAGGAGTGAAGGTAAAAGTGGAAGAGAAAAAGAGGGCTTTTGAAGAATGGCTGCAGAGTAATAGTATAGAGAAGTATGAAAAATATAGAGAGAAAAAAGTGGAAGTAAAGCGCAAGGTACGTGAGGCAAAGAAGGCAGCTGACCTGAGGTGGGGTCAGGGACTGGGTCAGTCATATGAAGAGAATAAGAAGAAGTTTTGGAAAGAAGTGAAGAGAGTAAGGAAGGCCGGCGCAAGAATTGAAAAGACTGTGAAAGATGGAAATGGAAGGTTGTTAAAAGGAGAGGAGGCAAGGAAAAGGTGGGCGGAATATTTTGAAAGTTTGCTGAATGTTGAGGATAATAGGGAGGCAGATATAATTGCTGTTCCAGGTGTTGAGGTACCAGTGATGGGAGATGAGAATGAGAGAGAGATTACAATAGAGGAAGTGAGGAGAGCACTAGATGAAACGAGAGTAGGAAAAGCATCTGGTATGGATGGTGTGAAAGCTGAGATGTTGAAGGAAGGGAGTGTGACTGTACTTGAATGGTTGGTGAGATTGTTTAATATGTGTTTTGTGTTGTCAATGGTACCAGTAGATTGGGTCTGTGCTTGTATTGTACCACTATATAAGGGTAAGGGAGATGAGCATGAGTGTTGTAATTCAAGAGGTATTAGTTTGTTGAGTGTAGTTGGAAAAGTGTATGGTAGAGTACTGATTAATAGGATTAAGGATAAAACAGAGAATGCAATCTTGGAGGTACAGGGTGGTTTTAGAAAAGGTAGGGGTTGTATGAATCAGATTTTTACAGTTAGGCAGATATGCGAGAAATATTTAGCAAAAGGTAAGGAGGTGTATGTTGCGTTTATGGATCTGGAGAAAGCATATGATAGAGTTGATAGGGAAGCAATGTGGAATGTGATGAGGTTATATGGAGTTGGTGGAAGGTTTTTGCAAGCAGTGAAAAGTTTCTACAAGGGTAGTAAAGCATGTGTTAGAATAGGAAATGAAGTGAGCGATTGGTTTCCGGTGAGAGTGGGGCTGAGACAGGGATGTGTGATGTCGCCGTGGTTGTTTAACTTGTATGTTGATGGAGTGGTGAGAGAGGTGAATGCTCGAGTGCTTGGACAAGGATTAAAACTGGTAGGCGAGAATGATCATGAATGGGAGGTAAATCAGTTGTTGTTTGCGGATGATACTGTACTGGTAGCAGACACAGAACAGAAGCTTGACCGACTAGTGACAGAATTTGGAAGGGTGTGTGAGAGAAGGAAGTTGAGAGTTAATGTGGGTAAGAGTAAGGTTATGAGATGTACGAGAAGGGAAGGTGGTGCAAGGTTGAATGTCATGTTGAATGGAGAGTTACTTGAGGAGGTGGATCAGTTTAAGTACTTGGGGTCTGTTGTTGCAGTAAATGGTGGAGTGGAAGCAGATGTACGTCAGAGAGTCAATGAAGGTTGCAAAGTGTTGGGGGCAGTTAAGGGAGTAGTAAAAAATAGAGGGTTGGGCATGAATGTAAAGAGAGTTCTATATGAGAAAGTGATTGTACCAACTGTGATGTATGGGTCGGAGTTGTGGGGAATGAAAGTGATAGAGAGACAGAAATTAAATGTGTTTGAGATGAAGTGTCTAAGGAGTATGGCTGGTGTATCTCGAGTAGATAGGGTTAGGAACGAAGTGGTGAGGGTGAGAACGGGTGTAAGAAATGAGTTAGCGGCTAGAGTGGATATGAATGTGTTGAGGTGGTTTGGCCATGTTGAGAGAATGGAAAGTGGCTGTCTGCTAAAGAAGGTGATGAATGCAAGAGTTGATGGGAGAAGTACAAGAGGAAGGCCATGGTTTGGGTGGATGGATGGTGTGAAGAAAGCTCTGGGTGATAGGAGGATAGATGTGAGAGAGGCAAGAGAGCGTGCTAGAAATAGGAATGAATGGCGAGCGATTGTAACGCAGTTCCGGTAGGCCCTGCTGCTTCCTCCGGTGCCTTAGATGACCGCGGAGGTAGCAGCAGTAGGGGACTCAGCAGTATGAAGCTTCATCTTTGGTGGAAAATGTGGGAGGTTGAGCTGTGGCACCCTAGCAGTACCAGCTGAACTCGGCTGAGTCCCTGGTTAGGCTGGAGGAACGTAGAGAGTAGAGGTCCCCTTTTTTGTTTTGTTTCTTGTTGATGTCGGCTACCCCCCAAAATTGGGGAAAGTGCCTTGGTATATGGATGGATATATATATATATATATATATATATATATATATATATATATATATATATATATATATATATATATATATATATATATATATATATATATATATATATATATATATATATATATATATATATATATACATATATATATATATATATATATATATATATATATATATATATATATATATATATATATATATATATATATATATATATATATATATATATATATACTGTATATACTGTAAATTCATCCTTAAAAGTTATATTACCATTCACCTTTCATTGTAGTGTTACATAATTCGATGCTAAATACAAAGTTTCCTCATTCTTGATTATAAAAATATCATTCAACGTAGTATGACTTAGCAAGTAAAAATATGGATTTGAGGCTTGTCGTGATAAGCAAAGACTAATTTCTCAAGTACACAAACTGAAATAACAATTTCTCTTCTTCCAACAGGTGCATGTGTCAACAATACCACGAAAGGATCCGTCTAGAATATGTTATGAACGACCCCATCAACCCAGCTTTTCCCGGAACTAGTTTGTTTACAAACTGGTGTTAGCATTGCGTCATCCAGGTTTGAGTATATTTACACTCAGGGACAATGGATCCATTCTTAATTGCACAAGCGAATAAGTTTATTTATTGTAATTTGGATGTTGCTGAAATAAGACATGAGTGATTTTTCTCAGGGAAGGGGCCTATGAGTGATTTCTCAGAGAAGGGGCCAACGATTATTTTTCTCAGAGAAGAGGCCTACGAGTGATTTCTCAGAGAAGGGGCCAACAAATTATTTTTTCTCAGAGAAAGGGGCCTACGAGTGATTTTCTCAAAGGGGCCTACGAGTGATTTTTTCAAAGGAGCCTAAGAGTGATTTTTCTCAGAGAAGGGACCTGAGTTATTTTTCTCAAAGAAAGGGGCCTACGAGTGATTTTCTCAGAGAAGGGGCCTCCTAGTGATTTTTCTCAAAGGAGCCTACAAGTGATTTTTCTCTGAGAAAGGGGCCATTACTGTCATTTTTCCTTTTAGATGAATATCTCCCGTTAATTCAATCCATCATAAAGACTTAAAGTTAATGAATGAGGCTCAAAAGTATTATAAAGTCATCAGAAAGGTTTCTGGCTTAAGAAGTGGATTAATGTATTGAAAAGATGACTCTAAATTGCTATTCTTTTCGAAGTATTCCTATAAAAAAACTCGTCTATCATTCTTATGAGCCAATGGCCGATGATGAGGTATTAGTTACTTCCTGAACCAAGTAAAGTTCGGTTTTAGAAATTTTCCTGTAAGAATGCAGTGAAATTCATTTTTGTATTTATTCGACCAGTTGTCTGGAATTGGCTAGATCGTTTTTCATTTCCAGGTAACTTTCAGAATGATACAAAACTGCAGTGGCCATTGAACAATGTCTTACTAAATGCTTGACAGTGACCTGCGAGAAACATTTTCTGGCAATCATTGTCTGACTAAATACTTGACAGTGACCTGCGAGAAACATTTTCTGCAAAGCGATGTCTTACTAAATGCAAGAAACATTGTCTGCAAGCAATGTCTTACTAGCTGCTTGATAGTGACCTGCGAAAAACGTTGTCTGCAGAATGATGTCTTACTAAACGCCTGACCATGACCTGCAAGAAACATTGTCTGCAGAGCGATATTTTACTAAACGCCTGACAGAGAACTGCAAGAAATATTGTCTGCAGAGTAATGTCTTACTAAATGCTTGACAGTGACCTGCAAGAAACATTGCCTATACAGTAAAGAAAAACTCTCGTAATTACATTTTGTGTATTAGAAACATTAAAGACCCAGCAAACAGAATAGCACTTCCTACAGACAGATTTGTAAACATTGCAAACGTTTCAACATGTTTTACAAAAGACTCTCGTGATTACATTTTGTGTAATAAAGACCGGGCCAACAGAAATACGTTTCCTACATACAGTTCGGCAAACGACACAATGTTTCAGCATGTTTTACAAAAGGCACTCGTAATCACATTTTGTGCAATATAGACCCGGCCAGCAGAAAAACGTTTCTTACAGACAGTTCCGTAAACAATACAAACGTTTCAACAGGTTTTACAAAAGGCTTTCATAATCCCATTTTGTGTAATATAGACTCGGCCAACAGAATAACGTCCCCTACTGACAGTTCTGTAAATGACACAAATGTTTCAAAATGTTCTACATATTTCTTTTAAACATTATTTGCTGGATGAGCACGGACATAACAGTCGGATGGCTACGCGTTCCACCGATATCGGACTTAACGCTCGGCAAACAAAGCCATCGCTTGTCACTTCCAATTAGAGCCAAGCCCCGATTGGTCAATAATCACATTTGGTGACTGCTAGTAGACGCAAGGGATGCGGAGAGGACGAATTGAAAAGGGAGGAGTAAGTTATCCCTCAGCAAAAGACTGAAATCAAATGATACTGGCGTTGGGGAAGCTGCGAGTCCACCAGTGGACTACAGAACCCTTTCGGCTGTGGACTTTAACGGCTGTGCTGTTGGTGGCGGCGTTGGGATCTACGAAGGATATCAGACCGAACATCGTGGCAGAGGTTCCAACATTGGATATTGGTGAGTTTAATCAAATAAACTTGGTCGCTTATAGCACTATGTCCATTTCATTCAATGCAGATCTAAGTTTAATTTTTTTTGTTCCATTCTGAATTAAATCCATAATCTTTATTCGTATTTCTATTAAATATCTTGATACTTTACTCTTCCTGTGTTCATTTCATTCAATGTATATCTACGTCTCATTTCCTTGTTGCATTCTAAAATAAATCCACAATTTTTGTACATTATTTTTTCTCAAATAAACTTATTTACTTATTTATTCCTGTGTTCATCTCATTCAGAGCAGATCTAAGTCTAATTTCCTTGTTCCATTCTGAAATAAATCCATAATCTTTATTCGTTATTTTTTTGTCAAATATATTTGATACTTTTCTCTTCCTGTGTCTAATTCACTCAGTGTTGATCTACGTATCAATATCTTTACCCCATTCAAAACTAAAATTCCATAATCTTTATAAGTTATTTTTTGTTAAATATACTTGATACTTTTCTCTTCCTGTGTGCATTTCCTTCAATGTAGATATGGGTCTAATTTCCTTGTTCCATTCTGAACTAAATCCACAATCTTTATTGGTTTTTTTTTGAACATCCATTCCAAAAATCTATAATCTTTTTCTTCGAACTTTTTGGTCCAATTTTCCATTTTTTCAATTATTCCATTTGAATTTCTCTAAAAGTAGTTCATGTTTATGCATTCCACTCCTCTTTAACCAATCATTTTCCTTTTGTTGCTTCAAGAAAGATAACCCTACATCAGCTCAAAGAGACACTTGATATATAAGAAAATATAACCTGAATCCTCCAACAACTTTGTAATCTATTATCCAAGAGGATGGAATACTCAACATGATAAATCCCCATTTTACAATATGCCATTTATGCTTTTGTGTTAATTCGTCCAATATTCATCCAATGTTTTGTCTTCAATCAATTCACAATTTCTTTCCAGCAAGCCCTTATACTTCCAGCAAATCCTTAATCTTTTCCAGATACCTTAAACATTATATCATACTAGTGTGCGCGACCCGTCAAAAATGGCGGCTAAATAAAAATACTTATCTGTTATCCATCTGTTAGGTTGAAAAGTGTGTAGTCATACCCTTGTGAGAGAGGGGTTGTTTGTGCACATTTATCTAAATATTTAGCCCTCACTTCTTACGGGTCGCGTACACTAGTATAAACATAAAACATAACATCTTATCCTTAGTGATTTTCCTTTCGAATTTTTTAGGTCCAGTGATTGTAGTGAAAGTAATTGAAGGCTCAGCGGCTAGACTCCCTTGTCGTCATCCGCACTACCCAGAGGACACCTTGAACCTGGTCTTATGGTACCTGGACCATTCCACGAGGCCTTTTCTCAGGTGAGATTCAGTTTTGTACATTCCAACGTTCAGTTTAGGATACTTAAACTTTAAGTTTAGGACATTTAAACGTTCAGTTTCTGACATTTAAGTTGTTGCAGACATTTAAATGTTCAGTTTCAGACATTTCAACGCTCAGTTTCGGACATTTAAACGTTCTGTTTCGGACATTTAATCATTCAATTTCAAACATTTCAACATTCAGTGTCGGACATATCCACGTGCAGTTTCGGAAATTTAAACGTTCAGTTAAGACACTTCAACGTTCAGTTTCAAACATTTGAACATTCATTTTCAGACATTCATTAGGACATTTCAACGTTCTGGTTGTGACATTACAATGTTCAGTTATGGACATTTCAACGCTTAGTTTCAGACATTTCAACGTTCAGTCTAAGATATTCCAACGTTCAGTTTCGGACATTTCAACGTTCAATTTCGGACATTTTAACGTTGAGTTTCGGACATTCCAACGTTTAGTTTTGGACATTTCAACTTTCAGTTTCGGACATTTAAAAGCTCAGTTTAGGACGTTCTAACATTAACGCTTTGTTTGCCTGAGGAATGTCCACACTTATTAGAAATCAATGAGCAATGAGGCTCTTCACAAGCTGTCCGCTCGGAAGAAATTCCGAGCGGTTGATTCACCAGCCGCAATTACTGTTAATCCGCGCGGTTCCAGTGTAGCAGCTTATAGAAACTACGAGTCCACTCAGGGAAAATCCTCTCGTGTGAAGACATGCCTCCTAACGAGTGGCATTATTACCATGCGGAAATATTACCATGCGGAAATATTACCGTGTGGATATATTACCGTGCGGAAATGTTACTGTGTGGAAAAAAAAATCGCTAGGCGGTACATCTTAGCAATCAATGATTGTCAACATTTATACTCGTATAGGTGGATGAGCAACTTGGTGGAGTAATGAGAAGAAATGCTCCCTTAAACCTCGATGAAGTCACTGGCAGCAGGGTGATGGATTTGGTTTAAGGTGAAGGACAAGCTGTCTCTTTGGCTTCTACTCCTGATGCCTGATGGTTGATCTTACTAGAATTAGTATGGACCGGCAGGGGTTGCTTGCCTTAGTTAGATAGGCAATGCACATCACAAGGAACTAGCTATCCTTGGATGTATCTAGCCAATGAATCCTCTATGGATTTAGTCAACTTGGGGTCGCTTCACACTCATGATGATGATGATGATGATGATTGTAAAGCGAGCCTAAGTTACTCCTTGCCATATCAAAACATCTATTCTTACAATATCAATCAATAACAAGTTCTTAATAATGTAAACCCTTGTTCTACAAAATAAGAATAGACAAAAAAGCTTCCATAACTTATTCCTCTCATGCACGAGGGTAAATGCAAATCAAAAATAAAATTGAAATATAAAAAAAGGACTCCAGAGACTAGTACAATTTGTGATCGGCATGCCGGATTTTATTTCACAGTTCGACATGCGCTCGCAACCAGATTCTTACATATAACATATTTCATTACATGCAACTTGCATGTTCCTTTTTATTAATTCGCTCTCTGTCCTAACTAGAGTTTGGTTTTACTCGATAGAGATTGATCAAATATTCAGCTCTCTAATTTTTTATGTTTTGGCGAGCGCTCCGCGGGTAACAAAATTGAATCCGCCGTTTCGCAGAGTGTTTTTGTGATAATGAATGGACCTCGTGAACTATGGCTTAAACAGAATGACAGCACTGGGAAAGAATGGGTGAACGTTTTCATACTTCTTTTGTGCAGTGTTGAGTAAAAGGATGTGGTGGCAAAAAGAGTAGTCGATTTTTATTTCGGTGAGGCTTGAATATGGCATTGGTTGGAAATAAGTGGGGGGTGGGGGGTGACCGCAGGATAGAATAAACATCATGTATAGTTGGTTTAAAGAGGATGTAAATAAATAATATATATATATATATATATATATATATATATATATATATATATATATATATATATATATATATTTACATATATATATATATATATATATATATATATATATATATATATATATTTACATATATATATATATATATATATATATATATATATATATATATATATATATATATATATATATATATTATATATATATATATATATATATATATATATATATATATATATATATATATATATATATATATATATATATATATATATATATATATATTATATATACATACACACACACACACACACATATATATATATATATATATATATATATATATATATATATATATATATATATATATATATAGACATACATACTTAAGAAGTTACATAGTACATTCAGCCTTATAACATCTAATCAATTTACAATATCACAAACGCTACTAAATAAAGATCCAAATACAATAAAAGGACATAAAGAAGACTCAGTTTTAAAATATATAAAATTAGAAACGAAATCTAACTTGAGGAAAGATATGAAGAAGTAATGAATATTCAATGAACACTTACATGCGAATCCCCTCCTTCGTCGAAACAACCTGGAAAAAATTAAATATAATTATTGAGAGACATTTTGAATTACACTAAGTTTAAACTAAACTACTTTTCTTTTTAAAACTCAGAGCAATCTTTTTAATATGAAGTACGTGTTAATTACACCAGATCTAAACTAGATTACATTTCTTTCTGAATCTGAAAGTAATCTTTTTAACATCAAATAATTGTTAATTATACCAGGTCTAAAGTAGATTACATCTCTTTCTAAATCTGAGGGCAATAATTTAATTATAACAATTCTACACTAGATTACATTTATTTATAAATCTGCGAGTAATCCTTTTACATGAAATAAGTGTTAATTGCACCAAGTCTAAACTAGAATACATTTGTTTCTAAATCTGAGATAAATAATTTAACATAATGTAAGAATTAATCACACCAAGTCTAAAATAGATTACATTTATTTCCAAACCAAAAAAAAAGTAATTATTTTTCATTAAAATCTTTCCTCTTCTCTCTCCAAAAGCCACGACGCCCGAAGCCTGGACAAGAATGGAAACATGACCAAAGCAAAATACCCCAAGAGCAAAAAAAAACCATCACCAGCAGTAAGCAAAAACTCAATCAGGCAAAATGAAGTTACAAAAAAGAATAAAAGAAGAAGAACGTTAGACTTCATCTCCCAAAGGAGTATCAGAAGCCTAGATTCAAATGCAGATTCAAGGAAGGACAGGAAGAGTCTCAGTTCTGGAGGAACTACGCTCATCATCAGAAATGTGAGAGACACAGATGAGGCTGAGTACAGATGCAGGATCCATTTCAGGCAGTCTCCCACCTGGACGCAGAGATTGATGTTAGTTGTGGCAGGTAAGACCAAAAGACTTGTTAGAAAAGAACGGATTACGGTAAGACCGTAACATGCGTTAGAATAGACTGGAATATGGAAAGACCGAAAAAATTGTTAGAATAGACCGGAATACAGTAAAACCATAAGACTTGCTAGAATAGACCGGAATACGGTAGGACCATAAGACTTGCTAGAATAGACCGAATTATGGTAAGATCATAAGACATGTTAGAATACGGTAAGAGAGTAAGACTTGTTAGAATAGACCGGAATACAGTAAGACCATACAATCTGTCAGAATAGATTGGAATGCGGAAAGACTGTAAGACTTGCTAGAATAGACCGTAAGACCTGTTAGAATAGACCGGAATATGGTACGACCGTAAGACTTGCTACAATAGACCAGAACCCAAATAACTTTATCTAACTCTTAACGACTTTATATGTAGCATTTCTCGATTCAGAATCAGAATTAGATTATGATAAAAATCATGGTCATAATATACTACTAAGAAACTAAATAACTCTTAGACATTATTTATTTCTAGTATATTTGTTATTTTCTTCTTGACATATCTATAGTGCACTTTGAAATTGAGACTTTTATAATTATAAAATCTAAAATACTTCCCATTACAGAATTGGATCTAACTCCAAACAGCGTACAATAATTGTGAATTATACAGGGTGTTCAAATAGTCTCCACGCAGTAAGTAGTTGGACGACAGCCGACTATTTTAACACCCTGTATAGTCACCGCAAAAATTTTCAGGCGAAATAAGCCCCACACCTGATGATGCCATAGCCAATCACATTGGCAGCAGTCACAACACATCCCCTTACAAATTTTAAAGTATATTAACTTATAATCAATTTGAGGGGATGTTATGTGACCGCTGTTAACACAGGAGACACTATGATTGGCTATGACGTCATCAGGGGTGGAGCTTAATTTGCCCGAAATCTCTGCGGCGACTATAGTAAATACCACAGCAATATAGATGTATTTTCCCTGCTTTAAACAGATGACGTTGAGACAGTAGTTTTGAAGGACAGCACAGGTCGAACCGTGAACACCCAAGTAGGACCTCTAGCAGAAGGGGCTAACCTCACACTGACATGTCAAGCTTCACATGGTGAGCCTTGAGTAGATACCCGAGTTGGACCTCTTTCTAAAATAATCTCATCTCCTTTCATGAATTCCTCTGGTTATGAAAAGCCAAACGTCAATTTTACATTCATCATTATAAGCCGTAACTTGTCAACTGCATGACGAGAGCCTCAGACATGTTCTTCCACTCGCATCTCTGTTTATGATCTTTCTATGTCAGTTTAAACCCGCAAATTTGCTTATTTCATCAATCCATTGCCATCTCTTCCTTCCCCTGCTTATTTTGCAATCTTTATGCCCATCAATTGTCTGTCATGCTCATCATATGTCCTGCCAATGTCCAATTCTTTTTCTTACATGTTAAAATAAACTCTACATTAGTTTGCTCTAATTCTGTCTCATAGTGATATTACCATTACCTATTGATGAATTGGTTGAAGCTTACAATTACATTTCTTATCATGGGAACTCCAATCTTGTTTCCCCTTTATTAAAGAGGTTAAAAAAAAACTTACATTTCCTCTTCATTAGATGATCAAACATCATTTCTACTTCTGATGTTTAAAAAGGCCAACCATATCTCTTAATAATTCTCTCGTTAGAAAAAATTAAGTCTCAAATAAGTATAATAACCCTTATTATACCTTTGGACCAGGGGTTCCCAACCTTTTAGTTCTTCTGTACCATTTGGACATGTTAATAGATTCCTATGAACCCGTAAAATTGAGGATTAAAAAGAGAAATGATGAAACTGATATTGTGATGTAATTCTATTGTTCAATCTCAATGCAAATTACATTATGCATTGCAAAATACTGGCTATTTTCTGATCTCATGTACCCCTTGAAGAGTAAATATGCACCACTGGGGGTACTTATACCCCAGGTAGAGAACCCCTGTACTAGATGAATATTTTTATCACCAAAATATATTCAGATGTACCGGCTATTCTCTCAGAGCCAATGTATCCCCTGAATAGTAAATATGTACCACTGGGGGTATATGTACCCCAGGTTGAGAACCCTTGCTTAACACCTTATTTCTGATTTGGAAGACTAAGAAATCAAGGATATGTATGAGATCACCACATATCATGTGGATACAGTATGAAAAGTAATGGCCTAAGAACACTAACCTGAGGAACACCAGATATCACTTTCTTATGGTGCCAATCAACAACAACTTTTAGCAATCTATGACTTAAATTTTTTAAAACAGAACATGCTATGAAAAGACCTCCTAATTGCAATTGTTTAAGTTTGAAAACAATGGCCTCATGATTAACACAGTCAAGGGCAGCACTAAAATCAAAGCCAATCATACGAACTTCCTCACCACAATCAATGGATTTCTGAACAGCATTGGAAGTAGTATGGGGGGGGGGGCATCACATACTTTTAGGTCTCTACCAAAGGGCAATTACAAACTGGGGAACAAATGATTATCTTCAGCCTATCTATCCATGAATGCCATTTTGGTTTTACATTCCTTATCACCCATCGCTTCCATTCCCGATCTTTTCTCTGGAAAGAAATACTATGGTCGTTTCGAAGATTATAATTCTTCTTTCGTTACTTTTCGATTACTGGCACTGACAGTCCCTGAGCGGAGAGCGTCTCTTTCTTGTCGGTAAAACAACGAGAAAAATCTGGCTGTAATGTGATGAAATTAGGATAACAGAGAGAGAGAGAGAGAGAGAGAGAGAGAGAGAGAGAGAATGGCTTGCTATGGGAAGAGAGGGAGTTTGCTATAATAAAGAAAGAGAGAGAGAGAGAGAGAGAGAGAGAGAGAGAGAGAGAGAGAGAGAGAGAGAGAGAGAGAGAGAGAGAGAGAGAGAAGGCATTGGAGATGACACATTGAATACTTCTAAAATATAATAATTTTTTGGAAATTTTTCACCTTCATGACACATTTTTCATACCTCAATAAGTTTATCGATACGTATAAGTGCCTTGATAATTAATCTTACCAGCAAAGGACCTTGAAGCTAAAAATAATTATAGAAAGTCTTTATGACTAATGTTATTTTGGTCATATATTTTCACTAGTACATTTTAAAATTCATTTCTTACGATGTAGTTTGAAATATTCACTGTACTAATAAAATAATGACCGAAGTTGATGACAGAAAAACCAAATCTTTAGATTTTTCCAGATAAAAATTAATTTTATTTTCATCACCAGAATAATATATATATATATATATATATATATATATATATATATATATATATATATATATATATATATGAATATATATATATATAATATATATATATATATATATATATATATATATATATATATATATATATGAATATATATATATATATATATATATATATATATGTATATATATATATATATATGAATATATATATATATATATATATATATATATATATATATATATATATATATATATATATATATATATATA
This sequence comes from Palaemon carinicauda, assembly GCF_036898095.1. Taxonomy (NCBI): domain Eukaryota; kingdom Metazoa; phylum Arthropoda; class Malacostraca; order Decapoda; family Palaemonidae; genus Palaemon; species Palaemon carinicauda. Next base: position 68,654,077 of record NC_090727.1, on the reverse strand, counting down.
TGAATATATATATATATGTATACATATATATATATATATATATATATATATATATATATATATATATATATATATATATATATATACACGTACAGTATATATATATATATATATATATATATATATATATATATATATATATATATATATTTATATATATACATATGTATGTATATATATATATATATATATATATATATATATATATATATATATATATATATATATATATTATATGTGTGTGTGTGTGTGTGTATCATATAGAAATATATATATATACATACGTATATATATATATATATATATATATATATATATATATATATATATATATATATATGCCTTCGTAATTAATGATAACAGCACATCATCTTTGAACCTGAACACCATAAATGACTTAGAAAAATAAAATAATTAAATACAGAAATAATACCATGAACTTATACCTGACAATGATTTTTAATCACTCTAAACCATTCCTCCTCAGGAACATCAGACGTGGAGAGTCTCTGGTGGTTCGTGGAGGGGCAGCCTTTAGACACCTCCTGGGCGTCTGCAGGAGAAGGCATCGTCGTCAACCGCCTAGCCATCACGGTGGTCCAGGAGAGTTACCAGAACGCCAATATCACTTGCAATCTCGTCACTACTGATAAGAGGAACCCTAACATAGCTGCTAATATCACCGAGAGGTCAATTACTATCGCCATGTACTGTGAGTTCAATAGGTCGATTACTATCGCCATGTTCTGTGAGTTCGATAGCTCGATTACTATTGCTATGCTCTGCGAGTTCATTTGGGTCGATTGCTATCGCAATGTGCTGTGAGTTTAATACGTCGATTACTATCGCCATGTACTGTGAGTTCAATAGGTCAATTACTATCACCATGTACTGAGTTCAATAGGTCGACTACTATTGCCATGTTCTGTGAATTCAATAGGTCGATTACTATCGCTACGTTCTATGAATTCAATAGGTCGACTACTAACGTTATGTACTGTGAGTTCAATAAGTCAAGTACTATAATCATGTTCTGTGAGTTCAATATGTCAATTACTATCGTATGTACTGTGAGTTCAATAGGTTGATTACTATCGCTATGTTCTGTGAATTCAATGGGTCGATTACTATCGTCATGTACTGTGAGTTCAATTAACGATTACTATCGCCCTGTTCTGTGAATTCAGTAGGTCGATTACTATCGCCATGTATTGTGAGTTCAATGTGTCGATTACTATCACCATGTACTGTGAGTTCAATAGTTCGATTGCTATAGCATGTATTGTAAGTTTAATAGGTCGATTACTATCGCCATGTACTGTGAGTTCAATAGGTCAATTACTATCGCCATGTACTGTGAGTTTAATACATTGATTACTATCGCCCTGTACTGTGAGTTCAATACGTCGATTACTATCATCATGTACCGTGAGTTCAATGGGTCAAAGATATTTTGAATGTTTCGTGTATTAACATTTTAATTATTTGTGAGATTACGTCACTTGAACTTGTCATTGAGTTAAATACCCCCATTACACACATCAGTTCTAACTCCCGTTCCCATACCGACCAAGGAACAATACAGGAATGGGAGAGGTTGGGACAGGGGACATAAATGGAACACCATATGATGTTAACAGAATTCCTTCGAGTGGTAGGAATGGTTGAGACAGCTGAGTTCAGGTTGCATGTTCAAAAATATAGCCGTTCCCCTTTCGTTCCATGTGAACGGTAATGTAGCCTTAGCACATTGGTAATGCAACTGATGGAAAATCTTAGAAGACTTTCTCAATACAGAAGGTCCCCAAATTACAAACATTCGGAGAAATAAACACAAATCCAACTAAAATTAACAAAGATAAGATAAAGAAATACTGTAATAAAATGATATTAAATCATTAAATACAGTGAGGAAAATGACATTTGTATTAACCTGATATGAAATCTGACTATTTGTTGACTTATGTAGCTGGGAATCTTGGGCATGGGATTCAAGTTAGGCCTGCACTAGGCCAAAATTTAACAAAATTCGACTTATCAACAGATTCTTGGAACCTATTAAGCTCATAAGTTGAGGCCCTTCTATAAGAAAATTTTTGTGCAATTGAAGAAGAATCAGGCAAATGTGTTTCTCAACAGTAAATTTGGAATCAAGAATCACGCTGAAAATCTTAATAGATAAAGATACATTAATCCATGCAGAGATTTGGATGTTGTATCTACATTAAGGAGATAGAATTAATGCAAAGAGAGTAGCGTCACCTTCATATGCAACAAGCTTGTACTCTATGCCAATCCGCATATGTGGATATAGTATGAAAAGTAATGAGCCAAGAACACTACCTTGAGGAACACCAGATATCACTTTTCTTTATTCACTATGGTGCCCATCAACAACTCTTAGTAATTAATTACTTAAAAATTAAAAAAAAAAAAGAACATGCTAAGAAAAAGCCTCTTAATTGCAACTCTTTGAGTTTGAAAACAAGGGCCTTATGATGATTAACACAGTCAAAGGCAGGACTAAAATCAAGGCCAATCATACGGACTTCCTGACCACAATCAAGGGATTTCTGTGTAGCATTGGAAGTTGTTAAGGGCACCACATGCTCTTAGGTCTCCGCCAAAGCCAAAGGGCAAACTAAGGAATAAATGATTACCCACATCATATCTATCTATTCAAACGTTTTGCTAAAAGACATTCAAGAACTGTAGGTAATATTTAAATTATAGAAATTTACCAAATGAAGTAATATCAAGTGCAAAAAGAACTTGTTAATCAGTTACCTTTCCAAAGATGATAGGCCTCCTACTTCTCCAAATAACCAGGGTTTGTCCTTTACTAGGTACTTTAGCACATGAGAAGGAATACGCCTATTTTTTATGCTGACCAGATTCTCATTCAAGAGAACAATATGCTCAACACTTATACAATTGTGACCCATTCAAAAGCTAAACATCACTCAAAATGTCATTCCAGTCTGCTTGAAATTTTATATATATATCTTACATGAGTATGACACATCAGGAACAGGCTTCTTAACCTTAAATACTAATGAAACCAAGGCAAGACCAGACATCCCAACTGGAAAACAAACCTTACTTGTTATAACCCCAGGGGAATCAAACTAGTCAAATCAAGCGTGTTAACAACTGATTATTAAATAGAGCAAGGCTGAAACAGCAAAGATATTGTCGGTTACTGTATCCTCTTCTTTCATCTGCAGATGTTCCTGTGGCCGTGATGGAGAGTGACGGTGGACGCGCCCTCCTCGGAGGTGGCCTGGAACTGATGGAGGGACAGACGCTGTCCTTCTTGTGCTCCGTCCGAGCAGACCCACCAGTCTACAACTTAATCTGGCTTCACAATGTAAGTATTGACATTACAGGAAAGGAATATCGGATTTGTTTATATTAACACCATAGCCTCGAAAGCTAAAACATTAAAAATAATAGGGTCAAAAAGTACCACACTTAATATCAGGTCAGTAAATGTTATATTTCATGTTCAAGGACCCTCCTTACTCATCAAGATGAAGGTAAATATATATTACTCCTATTGGTGAATGACCTACCAATCATTAGGTTAAGTGTCAATAACTTCCTATCTGAATAGGGATAGACTCTCATTACTAATTAAAAGTAAGGTGATAAACAGCTACTCTTAAAGCGGAAGGATTCGTGTTACACATGAATAATTCGGTCGAAAACAGCTAACCTTATATTAGGAGAACTCTCATTACCCAACAAGAGGAGTGGCAATACCTACAACTTCTAATAAGAAAAGAGATTGTACGTTTCTTCTTTATGAGAATCAAAATTGACAATCTTTTGTATTTTTCTATGTTGGTATTTATAACCTGGGGAATCTTATGAACTTTTTGGATACTTTTATAATGATCACTGAATGGAGAAGTGAATGATAATTTGTATGACTGAATAAACAGAGGTTAATTTGTATAGCAGACTTGAAAGTAGTGATTAATCTACATCTCCATCTGTGCATCAGGGCAAAGGGAGGGACGTTGGAGGGCGAGTCCTAGCAAGAGACAATTCGTCTTTGGTCATATCGCCCGTGACGCGCCAAGACACCGGTATCTACGCCTGCTTGGCATCAAACTCGGAGGGGGACGGTCACTCGAATGCCATTCCAGTTGTCGTCAAGCGTGAGTTTCTATCAAATTGCATCTGACTGAAAAGTCATTTATGTAAGCAAAGCACATAGTCCAAACACCCCTTTTTTTATAAGTGGATAGGCAACAAGCATTTAGAATGAATTGGATAGACTTTAGAGAGCATATGAATTTGATATACTTTAGAGACCGCATATGAGTATGATCACTATAGAGGCAGAATATGAATTTGATATACTTTAGAGACCGCATATGAATTTCATATACTTGTAACGGGCCGAGAGAGGCTTTGACTAAGAAGGCAGGATGAAAGCAACTGAGTAACTTTATTACAGAACACAAGCTTATATATACATCAAGTCCAGACAAGAAGGACATAAAAACATAACAGGCAATTTCATGTTCAATGGACAACCGTTTCTGTTAACAGTTACTGGTAAGAAAAACAGACATGTTTATTCAGGTCCCTGTCAGTGCGAGGGGAGGGCGAAGATACAAAGCATAATATATATATAAAAAAACTGTTGTTACAATGTACGATCATGTGGCACATGGTTGGTACATACTTTAGAGTCAGCATATGAATTTGATATACTTTAGAGACAGCATATGAATTTAATACACTTTAGAGACAACATATGAATTTGATATACTTTAGAGACAGCATATGAATTTAATACACTTTAGAGACAACATATGAATTTGATATACTTTAGAGACAGCATATGAATTTAATACACTTTAGAGACAACATATGAATTTGATATACTTTAGAGACAGATTATGAATTTCATATACTATACAGACAGCATATAAATTCAATATACTTAGTTTACAGACAGCATGTCATGTAAAAGATGTTAGTGTGTAATTACTTTTGCTAAATGATCACGTACCTAATTTTCTAATATGTAATATTCCAGATACAGAAAGTCGTGTAAATTTGCTGATATATGGGTTATGATTTGATTGAAATACTGTCATTGCTTAGCAGAAAGCAATAATGTACATAAATATAATTTTTAATGTCACTTCTTACTGCAATCAGAAAGTATACGTGTAACTGTGCTGCAGTGAAGTAAAATAATGCATATCTCGATTATAAGTCTTCTTTTACGCATATCTACACATAATACCAATTATTGTCTGTAATATTTATAAAAACAGAATTATGGCAGATTTTTTTGCTTTTACAGTATGTTACTACGAAAATTACATCACACATACATGAATAAACACTCATGTTCAAATCTACAGATACACATATATCTATAGATATATATATATATATATATATATATATATATATATATATATATATATATATATATATATATATATATATATATATATTTATATATGATTAGATAGATATATGCATATATATATTATATATACATATATATACATACATATGCAGTGTGTGTGTGTACATATATGTATACACACATATATATATATATATATATATATATATATATATATATATATATATATATATATATATATATATATATATATATATATGTATATATATATGTATATATATACATCTATATATATACATATACTGTATATACATATATATATATATATATATATATATATATATATATATATATATATATATATATATATATATATATACATATATTTTTGGGCTCAAGCCATGTCGTCCTGATGGAAGTTCCTATAGGGTAGCTTCCTAGGGTATATTACAACTACGGCGATATTCCCAGAGAATTTACCTTAAGGTACCAGAATTCTAACTCCTGGAGCGAGTATCCCTCGTGAAAGGGATATCGCGACATATCAGAGGACGTATTCTAGACACGCCACATGGCAATCTACATCCTGGACAGAGATTTCGTCTCGTAGGAGGTGATTGGCGAGATACGAATTCGGGAAAGAAAAAGGGGAGCCGCTCCCAAGGCTTCCCTATCCTCCGATTCGTATGCGTGCCTGGCGCCAATCCTGGCGCCATCTGTATTCCTTTTTGCGTAGCTTAACAACTCGGTGTTTTTTCCTGTTTTTCTCGCAAATCTTGGATTTATTCTACTTTTCATGGCTTCTCCGTCTTCGTCGGCCTCTGATAAGTTGAGTATAGTGTCTTTTATGTATAAATGTAGGCTCTTGGTAAAATTTTGAGTGATTAATAGGATTAATCTTTGATACAAGAGCCGTAGCCTACCAGAGGCGTCTTGGACGCTGTCGCTCGCTAGGTATAAATTAGTTAGTCAGAGCGACATTCCTGGTTGTTTTGCTTTAATAAATTTTAGCTATTTAGCATTACATAGGATTTCCTTTCGTGCTTAGTATTATTTGGCGAAGTATTCGCCATTCTGGCCTACGCTAGGCCATGTAGCCTAGTCGTTTGGTCCTAGTACTTCATGCATGATTATGGTTTTTCCGAGTGTAATTAAAATTTTATTGAAGCTTTAGGCTATATTTTATACATTTTAGACTGTGTGGAATATTTCCAAGATAGTATACGAGTGAGTTTCGGTGATTTAGGTAATCGATTCTCTTGGTGCCTAGGCTAGTTGCTTATGGAGCCTTAGTATACTTTATCATACTCCCTGGTTGCTTTCTTTTCTTCGGAGAAGGTATGCAATCCCTTTCCCTCTGTTTAAGCCTTGGGCTTATCCCTAAGTGGTTTTTTCCGAATTTATTTTCGATAAAACTATACTAGGGTGTTACTGTACCTTCCTGTTCCTGTAGTTATGGTTCAAGAGGGACAGAACAACAGAGTTTTTTAGTCTGAGTCTGTGTTGTCTGGCTTGGGGCTGAGTCCCCCTCGCTGACCTAACACAGACAAAGGGAGCTTAGCTCCCTTAGGTCACTACCAAAGGTTTCTGTGGATATGATTCCTTCTTTTGTGATCTACCAGACTAGTCCTTGTTGCTGTTCTCGGGGAAGGATAAGTTCTTTCCTTGGGAGTAGCAACGCCTTCCTTGCTTTGGTGCTCTGGGAGCTGGCAAGTATTGCTGGCCTTCCCCCTTAGATCTCCCTTAGGCTAAGATAAGTTTCTTGGCTGCGGGTGATCTGTCACTAAAGCAAGGTTGGCAGGACCCTCTTGTCCCTTCCCCCTCTTTCTTCATAATGGCCGAGCCATTACTGTACTGTACGTCGTTCTACATCTGGACCTAGTATAGGTTAGGATGTGGAATTGACTCAGCCCCTTGCCGGCCGGCAGAGCTGCTGGCCGGCAAGGGTCTTATGTTTTCGAGTGCTGCCCGGACCTCTCTTGGTCCCTCATCCATGCCTGCCGGCAGAGCCAGACGGCATTGGTCAGGAAGCCTGAATTAGTTTCTCCCCTTCCTTATATGCATTCTTTCGGTTGCCGGGCTTGGAGGTTGTGTACACTCTTATCCCGGCATCCATTCTATTTTTCTTCTAGTGCTGTACCTGACCCGGCTGCCGGCCTCATAGGCCGGCAGCCGGGCAGGTGTAGTCCTCTGGTTCTTTTGCTGCCGGCTGGCATCGGTCTTGTTCCTTTGCCGGCCGGCTTATGTCAGCCCTTGTCTGCCGGTCACCAAGAGTGTGGCCGGCAGCTGGGTACTACCTTGTGTAGTTGCTGGCCGGCAGCCATTGCCGGCCAACATTGGCTGTTACCGGCCGGCAGTTGCTGCCGACCGGCACAGGCATTTGAACCAGAGTGCTGCCGCCCTATAGCTGTTAAGTAGTATACTTTAAAGCTAGTTGTGGTGTGTCATCCCCCTATACTGTACTAGTATTCTTCAGTATAACATATACAGTAAGAAGAAAACTATGGTAAGGGTTTTGGTACAGCACTGTGTCTTCTAACACTATTGTGTTTTCTTGCACATCCCTTTGCTGTTGCCCTACAGATAGGAAGCTGAGTTCTTTCCTGTCTATTATCCAGGATTTTAAAATCATTGCTTAGGTGTGAGCTCCACCTGTTTCCTCTGGAAACCTTGCATTGGTTACTCTAGAAGAGATAAACCATTTTGATTTTATTATCTGGAAGGCTGCAACAATGGGTTGTGAGGGAAATACAAGTGTGTGTCTTTCCTTTCTGAATTGTTATGCTATACTATGCATATCCAGTGATACATAGTTCACTTGATACTCATGGAAATTTCTTCTCTTTACAGAAGGACACTCCGAAGTGGGGAAGTGCTTTCTGCAATGTCAGCAGCAAGAACCTCTGCGGACATGAGTTTTGTAGGAGACACGCAGCATACACTGTCTCCAAGGATGATCTCCGGTATTGGGACCCTCAGGTATGTACTGTGTGCACTAACCTGATTACTGAGACCTTTAATTCCCCTAGGACAAAGGAATCAAGGGATATAGCTAGGAAGAAGCTTCGTACCTGGGTAAGGGGCTTCCAAAAGAACACTTCTGGCCCTTCTCTTCCAAGTGAGAAGATGAGGGCGTATCTTTTCCCTAAGGCATCAGCTGATGCAGTGATTCCCCAGCCTCAAGAGGAGATCCCCTAAGTTCAGATCCAGGTGGATGCTGAAGTCGCGGTCGCAATGCAAGACATCCAGTTAGATGACAGGATGTCTGATGTGGACGGGTGTCAGGAGGAAGACCTCCCGGCAGAAGCCCAGGATGAAGTTCAAGCCCCAGACGTTGTAGAGGTAGACGTCGACGAGGTGTCGGCTACTCCGGTTCAGATTCCGGAGCCTATTCCCTCTACATCGGCCGGTCTCCCAGTAGAGCTGGGACAGGCCCTCTCTTCTATTGTTGGAATGATCCAACAAATGCAGAAGGAGAATCAGGAGAAGGCGGCTGCAATGGAACTGCGAATGCAGTGCCTTGCAGAATCACATGGGCCCCAGAAAAAAGCTCAATGTGAAAGACCTTCCCTTGTGCTCAGATGCTATCCCATGGAGGTATGCTGAGCACATGCCGATGACGACTGGAAAGATCGTCATCTCGGATAAGCTGGGCTCAGTTCCCCTGGAGGAGGTGGAATTCTGGCCCAGCAAGGCATCATATCCGGACTGTTATGTCCGGCTGAGGAAGGAACCAGCTTCAAAGGAGGAGACAGAGCCGAAGGAGGTCATAGTGATGGACCATGCTAAGGCTCAAGCTCTACTTTCATCCTCGATGAAAGAGAGGGGCTTCTCTAACTCAAAGGTAGCCGCATTGAATAGGAAGCTCCCTTCCTTTGTGTCCTCGCCTACTAGAGCCTTCCCCTTTTTACAGAAAGGGTTTCTGGCTGTACTAAAAGCAGTCGAGGCCGGCAAGTCTTGCCCCTCCCTAGAGGAGTGTAAACCCTTGTTGCTGGCCCTGCCTATGGACCACAAAGACTGGAAGGACGTCCATCTTACGTTCTCAGTTGGAAAGTTGGAGGCTGATATTGCCGGACGTCAGTTCGGCAAGGACCTCCCTAAGCTGTCTGACTTTCTTTTGCGAAGTGAGTTCGGTACAAAAGAAAGACTGACTGCCTCAATGTCTCTTCAGACTACTCTCGAGACGATGGCAAATGACCCCAAGGTCCATGAAATGTTCATGGTAGTGGCCAAGTCTCATCTGGCCACAGTGACGAAGGACCTTTATGGCTTCGTCAAGGCAAGGAGAGCTTGTAGGGAGTTCGTGTTTACCTCGGCTACGGTGAGGCACGAGCCAAAGAAACTAATCTCCTCCAACATTTGGGGAAAAGACCTTTTCCCTACCGACTTGGTCAAAGAAGTTGTTGATAAGGCCGCCTTGGAGAATAGAAACCTTCTCCAGAAGTGGGGCCTGGTTATCAAAAGAAAGTCTTCCCCGGATGAGGGTCCTCAACCAAAGAGGAAGACTATGAGGACTAGGCTACCGTCTCGGCCAGCCAAGCCTCTTAGACAGCAACAGCAACTGCAATTGCCATTGCCCCCAGTGCCCCAGATCGTGGCACAAACCCCGACCACTTTTCAGTGGGTACCCCAGGCCGTGTCGACACAGTCCACGGCATTCACCCCAGCGTTCGAAGGGCAGTCTACTTCCTTTCGAGCAAAGCCTAGAGGAGCAGCCAGAGGCTCGTCTAAGACGCCCCTCAAGGGGAAGGGGATTCAGGAGTGGTCGTGGTCAGGAAGGCAAGACCTCAGGACGGCAGTCCAAGTGAGGTGATACCGGTAGGAGGGAGACTTCTGAAATTTCGGGATCGGTGGACCTTCGATCCCTGGGCCCACAGCCTACTCAAGAATGGACTGGGCGGGAGCTGGTACAGCACTCCACCCCCGTGCCTTCGGTTTTTCCAACATTCCACCCCCGTTATGGAGGAGTACGTTCAAGAACTGTTGGAGAAAAAAGGTGATCCGAAGGGTGAAGCCCATCAATTTCTAAGGGAGGCTGTTTTGTGTTCCCAAGAAAGACTCGGAAAAGCTCAGAGTCATTCTGGACTTGTCGCCACTCAACAAGTTCATAGTGAATTGCAAATTCAAAATGCTAACACTGCAACACATAAGGACCTTACTGCCCAAGAAGGCATATTCCGTCTCTATAGACTTGTCAGACGCCTATTGGCACATTCCAATTAGCCATCGACTCTCCCCCTACCTAGGGTTCAGGCTACAACGAAGACTATACGCCTTCGGAGCCATGCCATTCGGGCTAACATAGCCCCAAGGATTTTTACGAAGCTTGCGAGCATAGCTCTCAAACAATTACGCCTAAAGGGAATTCAGGTAGTAGCCTACCTGGACGACTGGTTGGTGTGGGCAGCATCCGAGACAGAATGCTTGCAAGCTTCCAGTCAAGTGATCCAGTTCCTAGAGTACCTAGGCTTCAAGATCAACAGAAAAAGTCTCGACTTTCTCCATCTCAAAAGTTCCAGTGGCTGGGAATCCACTGGGACCTTTTGTCACACCGTTTCTCCATCCCGGCGAAGAAAAGGAAGGAGATAGCGGGTTCTGTCAAGAGACTTCTAGATTCCGAAAGGATATCAAGACACGAGCAGGAGAGGGTACTGCGCTCTCTCCAGTTTGCTTCGGTGACAGACCCAGTGCTAAGAGCACAGCTAAAGGATGCAATCGGAGTTTGGAGAAGTTATGCATCAAACGCGCGAAGAGATCTGAGAAGACTAGCCGCTTCGGCTAAGTACTCTTCTCAGGCCTTGGTCCCAAGCCAGACATCTAAAGAAGTCGGTTCTTCTTCAGCCACCTCCCCCGTCGGTGACGATTCACTCAGACGCCTCGAAGGAGGGATGGGGAGGTCACTCTCATCGGAAAAAAGTCCAGGGGACTTGGTCCAAGCTATTCAAGACCTTTCACATAAAACTTTCTAGAAGCTAGGGCAGTGCTCCTTACCTTAAAGAAAGTCTCCCCGCGTCACTCGATCCACATAAGGTTGGTGATAGACAGTGAGGTAGTTGTGAGATACTTGAATCGACAAGGATCGAGGTCACCACCTCTCAACCAGGTGATGTTGGCCGTCTTCCGATTGGCGGAAAAGAAGAAGTGGTACCTGTCGGCAGTTCACCTTCAAGGAGTCCACAATGTGACAGCGGACGCTCTATCCAGGTTCACACCGATAGACTCGGAATGGTCCTTAGACGCAGGATCATTCTCCTTCATTCTGAATCAGTCCCAGAACTGCAGATAGACCTCTTTGCGACGAAAGACAACAAGAAGTTGCCCCTGTACGTGCCCCGTACGAGGACCCCTTAGCGGAAGCAGTGGACGCGATGTCCCTCGACTGGAACAGATGGTCCAAGATTTATCTGTTCCCTCCTCACAACCTTCTGTTGAGGGTCCTCAACAAACTGAGATCCTTGAAGGGGTAGCGGCAATAGTGGCCCACAAGTGGCCGAACAGCGTGTGGTTCCTCCTGGCATTGGAACTGTAGCTGAAGTTTGTACCACTACCAGATCCAGTTCTGACCCAGCGAGTCCAGAAGTCAACTGTCTGCGCTTCATTACAGAAAACCCGGACCCTGCAGCTCATGATTTTCTCTCCCTAGCGGTGAGAAAGCGTTTCGGGATTTCGAAAGCCAGTATAGACTTCCTAGAGGAATATAAGTGCAAATCTACTAGAAGGCAATATGAGTCATCTTGGAGAAAATGGGTGGCCTTTTGTCAAGGCGAAGAATCCGCAGGAGATCTTGACAGACTTCTGCTTATCTTTCTTCTCCACTTCCATGGTCAAGGATTGGCAGCGAACACGATTTCAGCGTGTAAGTCTGCTTTGACAAGACCCATTCTATATGCCTTCCAGGTCGACCTAGGTAACGAGATCTTTAATAAAGTCCCGAAAGCCTGTGCTAGGCTCAGACCTTCAGCACCTCCAAAGCCCATTTCATGGTCTTTAGACAAGTTCTTCATTTCGCTTCTCTGTTGAGCAATGAAGAGTGTGCGTTAAAGGATTTGACACAAAAAGTTATTTTCCTATTTTTGCACTCGCGTCCGGGGCCAGGGTTAGTGAGATTGTAGCCTCTCGAGAGAGGCAGGTCGTGTTCAGTTCCTGGATGGGGGAGAACTGAACCTGTTTCCGGATCCTACGTTTCTCGCCAAGAATGAGTTACCCACCAACAGGTGGGGTCCCTGGAGAATCTGCCCTCTGAAAGAAGATGCATCTCTATGTCCAGTAGAATGCCTAAAGGTCTATCTTCATAGAACTTCAGACTTCAAGGGTGGTCAACTATTCAGGGGAGAAACATCAGGCTCAAATTTATCTCTGAATCAACTCAGAGCGAAAATCACATATTTTATTCGCAGAGCGGATCCTGACAATACACCCGCAGGTCACGATCCGAGGAAAGTTGCCTCATCCTTAAATTTCTTTAATTGTATGGATTTTGAACATCTCCGTTCATACACTGGCTGGAAGTCTTCCAGAGTGTTCTTTCGCCACTATGCGAAGCAAGTAGAGGAACTAAAAGAGATCTGTGGTAGCAGTGGGTCGCGGTGTTAACCCTACTGTTTAACTCTGCGAGGAACAGTGGTCTTAATTGGGACGATTAATTCCAGGGTGAGTGTGTAGTTACATACTGTACTACAAACTAAGTGAGGGCACTGTGTTGCCCATCCAGACTGTTCCATTTCCGAAGGTGAACCTAGCATAAGTGCAGACATGTGTGCCGAGCGTTTCTAACGCTAATATCATTGATTTGTAATACAGGCTTTTATGACTTTGATACCTCGGTATCTTAAAAGTGGCATCTAATGTTTTTTCTTTCAGACAAACAAGCTCTGTTTACTATCATACTTATGCTTAAAGTTTTGGGTTATCCTCTTCTTATGTATATATATATATAATTGTGGTTAACATGTCTATTTATTGCCTGTCAATAATCTGGTTCTTGAGAACCTTGCGTCTCCTTCACCTGTGTCAATTTATTGGTATAATTGAGCATTCATTCTATGTACCTTATCTGGGATAATTCTAATAGAATTGTTCCTTTATGCAAGCTATGTTGCATTGGTTTTCCTCCTATGCGGATATAAAACCTTTGTCCAATACAAGTATTGTGCGCAGAACTGGTCGATATTTCATATTGACGCAGTGGTTCTTTACAAACTATGCTTTACTTAATATAGGGCGAGACCACTATATTAGCTTGCCTGGTATTCATACATAGGTATATGTACTCTTCGAGACTTTTCCAGAGTCTAGTAGGACTCTTCCCTGTAGGGGGCAGGAAGCTCTAACATAGTTTATAGTTAGTTGAAAAGATGTATAACGGTAACATCTTAGGTCTCTAGGTCTAGTCGACCGGGAAAAATTACCTCCGGGGAGTACGGCACGTTCTGAGAATCCACAGATACAGTAATGCTCTGGTACACTTCCATCAGGACGACATGGCTTGAGCCCAAAAAACGGATTTTGAGCGAAGCAAAAAATCTATTTTTGGGTGAGATGGCCATGTCGTCCTGATGGACCTGCCCTTGCCTTTCTAAGAAAGGGCTGTAGGACTCCTCCCTACATACAGTATCTGTAGCACCTCGTGTACGCTACAAGGAATACAGATGGCGCCAGGATTGGCGCCAGGCACGCATACGAATCGGAGGATAGGGAAGCCTTGGGAGCGGCTCCCCTTTTTCTTTCCCGAATTCGTATCTCGCCAATCACCTCCTACGAGACGAAATCTCTGTCCAGGATGTAGATTGCCATGTGGCGTGTCTAGAATACGTCCTCTGATATGTCGCGATATCCCTTTCACGAGGGATACTCGCTCCAGGAGTTAGAATTCTGGTACCTTAAGGTAAATTCTCTGGGAATATCGCCGTAGTTGTAATATACCCTAGGAAGCTACCCTATAGGAACTTCCATCAGGACGACATGGCCATCTCACCCAAAAATAGATTTTTCGCTTCGCTCAAAATCCGTATATATATATATATATATATATATATATATATATATATATATATATATATACACACATATATATATATATATATATATATATATATATATATATATATATATATATATATATATATATACATATATATATATATATATATATATATATATATATATATATATATATATATATATATATATATATATATATATATATATATATATATATATATATATATATATATATATATATATATATATATATATATATATATGTCTCTATACGTAAATATACAATCAAGCAGATAGATGGGTAAGAATAGATATAGGTATACTATTAAATATAGTTATCAGTATGATAAGGAACCTTTATTTGAACCTCTAAAGTCATCCCATGTTTTGTCATATATTGATATGTAATATTGTGGATAGAAATGCGTGGAGTCCATATATTTCTTAGTAAAAACTTCTGTAGCATAGATAGAAAGGCCAAAGTCATGAACTCCAACATTACTTTGTATACGAACTCCAGCAAGTTTAGAAATGTCTACAAAACCAAATCTCACTGACATTCACAGCATGTCTTATAAGTAAAAATCTCCACCTTATTTGATATATAGTTTAATTCTATTCACCCACATAATGATTTCTGAATTGTCAATTTTTTCCCATTTTAGATTTGCCTTACTGTTCAGGTCCTTCCCATCAGAAACTCACAGTAACAGCAAATACTTCAGTCAGCCTGACCTGCCAAGTGGATGCCCAACCCCAAGATATTACTTTCACCTGGAAAATAGGTATTCCAGCCCTTTCCCAGAGGCACAGTCAGAGTGCAGCAAGAAGCCACCAGGGTAGCTATGGACTCTTCTCTGAACCTGAGACAAGTCACCCTATCCAGCGCAATTCAGATTCAGTCGCCAGAGAGTCCTCGACAGACCAGAAAATAGGCATTCCAGCCCTTTTTCAGAGGCTCAGTCAGAGCACAAAAAGCCACCAGGCCAGCAATGGAATCTACTCTGACTCTGAAACAAGTCACCCTATCCCGCACAATTCAGATTCAGTCGCAGGAGGGATTTCTACGGACCTCGATAAAGATGGTACGTCTTACCTCATGTGGCCAAGACGTGGAAAGTTAGACTCCAAAAGTCTACCCTTCGTTTCCAATAACCTCCAGATTCATCTTGACACCTCGGGGACCCAAGTGGCTTCAGGTGACACTGATCAGGCAGCATACCAGAAGGCCTCTGGTGGCCGGGTACTTTCCAGGCAGGAAAGAGAAGACTGGAAGGAGGGTGGGCAGGTGTTCTCCAGGTCGGGAAGAGAAGAGTGGAAAGAGGTGAAGCATCAACGTGATCCAACTCAGCCTGGGAGGTCGACGGTAACACTGACCCCTACGGCATCGACTGTGGTTGGATGTTACGCCCGGAATAGTGTCGGTCATATGGAGGTTCCCTGTACATACGCCATCACAGTAGTAGGTGAGTAACAAATTTCCTAACTGTGATTACTGGATGAAAAGGTTAAATACTATCTTTTTTGTTTCTCACCATTTTCATGTTGATTCTACACTTCAAGAGAAAACAGTCTTGGGATTTATCCGACAAAATCATAATGTTTGTAAGTGTCCTAATTCACTAAGTGAAAACCTCTAATTACAGAGGTTATGGCACAACTCAAGACTAGAGAACAATGGTCTGATTTTAGATTGTCCTTCTAGAAGAGCTGCTTACCATAACTAAAGACTCTTTCCTACTCTTTAGAAGTGTAATATATCTACTGAACAATCACAGTAGTTAACTTCTTAAGTAAAGAAGATCGATTGGCATAATAGTTAAGTGATAGATTTATTCTGGGTACATTAAGGTAAACATAATCAGGCTCCAGCAATTTTCCCTTCATGATTCATCATCTTCTAAAGGTATTTCAAAACTCATTGTAATATTTTCATTTAAATTTACTAGTGTTTTATTTATATTTTGAATTTACAAGTTTATCTTGAAGGCTAATATCTATTCAAGTAGCAAACAAAAAACCCATATTCACTCCATGAAACTTTATGAAGAAAAGCATATGCCAAAATGAGAAAGTATCATTATTCCTCTTTTCTCAATTCCTCATACGTTGGAAACCTCATTTTGCACTTTTCGTTCCGTCAAATAAACAAACAAGAACAATAATAGGAAGAAAAAGGATAATTATACCAATAGATACATGGAAAAACTCATCAACTATAAGATAAAAATAGGAAAACGACATAATTAATTACCAAAAATTAATGAACCAACATGGTACAAGGAAAACTAATTTTCCTGTAAAATTAGACTGGAATTGGTACCAACGACAAATATGAACCACTTCTTTGGATAGAAGGTTGAAAATCTGCATCAGTACCACCATGAACTCTTCCGTTTGTTTATTTGTTTGTTTTTGATACGGAAGATTCCTTCCAAGTCGTCTTCGTTAACATTATCTCTACTTCCGGGACAAATCAGTTCATGGGTATATTTCATTTCACTTCTGATATTTGTTTATCATTATCATTACCAACTTAGATTATATCTTTTCTTTTTCTCATATTTCTTGTGATTATTACTCTCCTCTTTCTTTGTAATTATCACCATATATTCAGCATACTTTTCACTTCTCATACAGATATCATCCAATGAATAACATATTTCATCTTGAATTTTTCTTATCTTAGATTTGTGGTTTCCAAATTCCACTTAAATGTATCTAAGTAAAAATTAGCATTTAATATACAGTAACATTATTCTCCCTACTTAAACCGGTTCTCTTCCATGCAACTTGCAACAGAGGCCCCGAAAGCCTTGCAGGATTGCAACGTAACGCTGATAGGCATCACCCGGATGGAGGTGAGATGTGACGACCCAATATATGCTCAAGATCCTTCGAGGGACATCAACCTTGCAATGCAAGATGCTCAACATTCCCCCAGCATGAGTTTCGTCAGGTCACCCGAGTCAAGCACCAAAGCTAATCTGGAGGTAAGACTGATTCATTCTAATGCATATCTGAATGTAAGACATGTTGACGTGGACGCAAATCTGAAGGTAAGACCAGTTGATCTAGATGCAATTCTGAAGGCAAGACTGCTTGATATGGATGCAAATCTGAAGGTAAGACCAGTTGATCTAGATGCAATTCTGAGGGCAAGACTGCTTGATATGGATGCAAATATGAAGGTAAGACCAGTTGATCTAGATGCAATTCTGAAGGCAAGACTGCTTGATATGGATGCAAATCTGAAGGTAAGACCAGTTGATCTAGATGCAATTCTGAGGGCAAGACTGCTTGATATGGATGCAAATATGAAGGTAAGACCAGTTGATATGAATTCAAATCTGAAGGCAAGTTTGGTGGTCATGAAAGCAAATATGTTTGTAAGACTGGTTTGAACGAATGCAAATCTGGAGGTAGCGATTTGGTCATTTCATTGTAAATCTGATAGTAAGATTGGCTGATATAAACTCAGTTCTGGAAGAGTAGCTCATAGGAATGAAAGTCTGGAAATAGAGATTGTTTTATTTGATTGTAGACCTAGATGCAAGATCCGTTGATATGAATGCAAATCCGGAGGTAAGAAGCCACATCTCGAGTTAACACTAGTTTATACAACTGGATAATAAGATAGGATAACAAGAAAGCTAACTAAGATATCAGAAAGGTTTATTCCAAGGCAAATCTTGAGATGATAGTGGTTCGTGCAAAGGCAAATCTTGAGATGATAAACGGTTCGTGCAAGGGCAAACCTTGAGATGATAATTGGTTCGTGCAAGGGCAAATCTTTAGATGATAATCGGTTCGTGCAAGGGCAAATCCTGAGATGATAATCGGTTCGTGCAAGTGCAAATCTTGAGATGATAATCGGTTCGTGCAAGGGCAAATCTTGAGATGATAGTGGTTCGTGCAAAGGCAAATCTTGAGTTGATAGTGGTTCGTGTAAAGGCAAATCTTGAGATGATAGTGGTTCTTGTGAAGGCAATCTTGAGATGATAGTGGTTCGTGTAAAGGCAAATCTTGAGATGATAGTGGTTCTTGTAAAGGCAATCTTGAGATGATAGTGGTTTGGACAAAGGCAAAACTTGAGATGATAGTGGTTCGTGCAAAGGCAAATCTTGAGATGATAGTGGTTTGTGCAAAGGCAAATCCTGAGAGGATATTTGTTCATGCAAAGGAAAATCTTTAGATGATAGTGGTTCGTGCAAAGGCAAATCTTGAGTTGATAGTGGTTCGTGTAAAGGCAAATCTTGAGATGATAGTGGTTCTTGTAAAGGCAATCTTGAGATGATAGTGGTTCGTGTAAAGGCAAATCTTGAGATGATAGTGGTTCGTGCAAAGGCAAATCTTGAGTTGACAGTGGTTCGTATAAAGGTAAACCTTGAGATGATAGTGGTTTGTGCAAAGGAAAATCTTGAGTTGATAGTGGCTCGTGCAAAGGCAAATCTTGAGATGATAGTGGTTCGTGCAAAGGCAAATTTTGAGTTGACAGTGGTTCGTGTAAAGGTTAACCTTGAGATGATAGTGGTTTGTGCAAAGGCAAATCTTCAGATGATAGTGGTTCGTGCAAAGGCAAATCTTGAGATGACAGTGGTTCATGCAAAGGCAAATCTTGCTATAGCTATAGGCTCCCCAAAAAGACCGCATCCTTAGCTCACATGGATGGTAAGGTTGTAGACACTTAAGTATCGAACTTGAGTGGGTCTCAAATCCCAGTCCAGCTTATTTGTTTTATGAATACACACATATATATATATATATATATATATATATATATATATATATATATATATATATATATATATATATATATATATATATATATATATATATATATATAATATATATATATATATATATATATATATATATATATATATATATATATATATATATATATATATATATATATACTGCAGATATTCATAAAACCCCTTGTATAAAATATCCATCTCATAGGAAACCCCTATTACAACGACCAGTATATTTGACTACACCAACATCCCAAATAATATTTCCTGCTTTTTGGAACGTTTTTCCTCTCTGACTTCTCCTTGACGATATTCACTTTTACATATTCATGATAGTTTTTTTTATAAGAAACAACTCGAAATTAAAAAAAAAAAAGTAATGAAGATTCAAAGATTATATTTCATATTGAAACCAACTAGGTTTACATCACCATCAGGTTTGGTCCGGAGACACCCTAGTGGCAAACGTAAGCGAAGGACGACCAATATTCAGCGTTCGAGGTCTGCCTCCGGACGCCCACCTTCGCCTTGTTCTCTACACTGCCTCTTCCCATTCGCGCTCAACGCCTCTTTATATGTATACCAAAACGCAGCCGAGGAAACATGTACACTTATCAGGTATGCTCCATTTTACTTCTGTAGTTTATTTATTCCCTTATTTCATTTCCTCGCTGGGCTATTTTCCCCTGTTGGTACCCCTGGGCTTATAGCATCCCGCTTTTCCAACTAGGGATGTAGCTTAGCTAATAATAATAATAATAATAATAATAATAATAATAATAATAATAATAATAATGATAATTATAATTATTATTATTATTATTATTATAATAATAATAATAATAATAATAATAATAATAATAATAATAATAATAATAATAATAAAACTATGTACAGATGGATACATGAGACCCTGGTATAGCTCACTCCAAAGAAGTGCCCCCAATCACACCTTACTTTGCGGCAAGTAATCAAACAGATATTTGCTTTCCTCACAGGACTATTTTTCCTGTTTGAAACCTTGGGCTTATAGCATCCTGCTTTAACTACTAGGGTTGTAGCCTAGCAAGTAGTAATAATAATAATAATAATAATAATAATAATATTGTAGGAAGATAAGGCAGAGGTGGTGGGCGTGGCTAAATAAAGGACCTCGCCGCGAAGTAGCCTAAGCGTGTGGCTGGATGCACCTTTTCAGGGTGAGGTGTATCAGGAATTCTTGTATCCAAGTGTACCAGTCGAAAAATTAAAGTAATCATGAGCAGAAATAAAATGAAGGTTGTTTAAAATCGAACAAGATTTATTCACTTTCAATATCTATTATAAAAGAAATAAAAAATGAATAACAAGATTAGTCTGGCATAAGGCTTCAAAAGAGGAATCTGGGTAAAAAAAAATTATTATTATTATTATTATTATTACTTACTAAGCTACAACCCTAGTTGGAAAAGCAGGATGCTATAAGCTCAGGGGCTCAAACAGGGAAAATAGCCCAGTGAGGAAAGGAAACAAGGAAAAATAAAAGATCTTAAAAACAGTAACAACATTAAAATAAATATTTCCTATATAAACTATAGGGTCTTCGTAGCTATTCTAGAAAAAAAATGATATCATTATTAGTCTGACATAGAATTTAAGTAGAGGAATTTAGTTAAAATAAAAATGTGTTTGTACTTATCTTACCTTGTTGGAAGTCCAACGGGGGAGGGGCGTTGTAGTTTACCTATAAGCCTTCTTGAAACAGGAGAAACTGTCACTACATTTCCCTCTTGAACTTTCACTGTTCTGAAAAATATAATGACCATTATTTTCAAATCCAATTTACATTTGATTATTAATTTACATTAATTTCAAAGCAATTATATATCTTTAGCAGCGATGTATTTCTTTACATGATAATTATATTTAATATAAATATCCTTTCGAATTTGAATGTATATGAAGCTTAATATGGAAACTTATATTTTGACCTCAATATCTCCATTAAAAACTAAATGAAATTGTTGAGAAAACAAAATTATTTATCGATAATTTAATCTTCAAGTATTTCTTAGTCAGATAGGTTTGAATTTTCACATTGAATATTTTTGCCAATATTGATATATGCTATATATATAGCATATATCAATATATATATGTATTTATATATATATACATACATACATATATATATATATATATATATATATATATATATATATATATATATATATATATATACATATATATATATATATGTATGTATGTATATATATATATATATTTATTTATTTATTTATTTATTTATTTATATATGAGCAAATGCATATATATATATATATATATATATATATATATGTATATGCATTTATATTTATACATTTGCTCATATACAAATAAAATATATATATATATATATATATATATATATATATATATATACATATATAGATATATATATATATATATATATATATATATATATATATATATGTATGTATGTATATATATAAATACATATATATAATATATATATATATATATAAATACATATATATATACATATATATATACATATATATATATATATATATATATATATATATATATATATATATATATATATATATATATATATATATATATATATATATATATATATATATATATATATATATATATATATATATATATATATATATATATTTATATATATATAGAGAGAGAGAGAGATAATATTAAAAGCTAATGATTTTGTACCTTTCACATCAAATATCTACATAGAATTGGTCAGAAGAGCTTAATTATAACCAGATATTTCAAGAATATGACAGCTGGCATTAAAATGGTTTGTCAAATGCTTATCTTAAAAACTTATGGTAAGATTTTACTTATGGTGAAAAAATAATCATATAATTTTTTTTTTTAATTATCAAAAAAATTTTAAGATAAATATTCAACTTTAAGCTTATGGTTTTACAGACAGCTACACATTGGTCAGATTTTACAAATGTTGAAAAATAATCATATAAATTTTTTTTATTATCAAAAATTTTTAATCATATATATTCAACTTTAGAAAACCATAAATTTCTCTCCATGCATCGTCAAATGCATCTATCAAAAGCGAATGAATTTGAATATTTCACAGCAAATAGCTACACACAATTGGTCAAAAGACTTTAGTGCTTTTTAAAAATCATTATAATCTTTTTAATTAGCAAAAAAATGTTTATATATATATATATATATATATATATATATATATATATATATATATATATATATATATATATATATATATATATATATATATATATATATATATATATATATATATATATATATATATATATATATATTCAACTTCATTATAATAAAAAAATTTTATTAGTAAAAATATTTCAAATGAATTATAAACATTTTCTTTAATTAGTAGAAAAAATATCACTCATAAAAATTCAACTTCATTATAAACATTTTTTTTAATTAGCAGAAAAAATGACTCATAAAACTTTAACTTCATTATAATTTTTTTTTATCAGGAAAAAAAAATATTAATAAAAACTTCATTTAAAACATTATTTTCATTAGCAAAAAAATGTTACTCATAAATATTCAACTTCATTATGAATTTTTTTTAATAAGCAAAAAAATAATCACTCATAAAAATTTAATTTCATTATTAACATTTTTTAAATAAAAAAAAATATCAATCATAAACATTCAACTTCATTACAAACATTTTTTTCAATTAGAAAAAAAAATATTGCTTATAAAAATTCAAATTCATTAAAAACATTTTTTAATTAGCAAAAAAAATGTTATTCATAAAAATTCAACTTCATTATAGACAATTTTTTTAATTAGCAAAAAAAAAAAAAAAAAAAAAGAAATACCACTAATAATAATTCAACTCAATTATAAACATTTCTTTAATTAGCAAAAAAAAAAATATTACCCATAAAAATTCAACTTCATTATAAAAGAAATTTTGGTTAGAAAATATCACTCAAAAATTCAACTCAATTATAAATATTTCTTTAATTAGCAAAAAAAAAAAAAAATACTCAGAAAAATTCAAATTCATTATAAAAAATGATTTATTTAGCCAAAAAATACCACTCATAAAATTCAAATTCATTTATGAAAAAAAATTAATCAGCAAAAAAAAAAAGAAAAAAAAAAACATTAGTAAAAACTCAACTTCATTACAAACTTTATTAATCAGCAAAAAAGAAAAAGAAATAATTAATTAGCAATAATAAAAAAAAGAATAATACTCATAAATATTTAACTTCAGAAACCCTTAATTACTAAACATATTCCCACAATATTCTCTCCGCCAGCATCCCCGTATATCAAATTCACTTGATGTCAATAAAGCTACAATAGATAGCAGTTCATTTATCCCTTTGCAAGACTTTACTTCTAAGTTGGAAGGAGGTTATGTTTTACCCTCTGTTTGTGTGTGTTTGTTTGTGAACAGCTTCCTGGCCACAATTCTAATCGTAATGAAACTTTCAGGGATTAACTGTTATGTAAAAAGATGGGAATGATTAAATTTTGGAAGGTCAAGGTCAAAGGTCATGGTCACAGTCAGGCAAAATATCCAATTTACATAATCAGTCATTAGTTTGTACATCGTTGTCACAGAGACTTTAAACTTGGTTCATATTTGAGTGTATGAAAATCCACGCAAGTTAAAATACATGTTAAGGTCAAAGGTCAAGGTCATGGTTAAGCAAAATGTCCAATTCACGTAATCAGCCATAAGTTTGGAAATGTCACAGAGACTTCAATCTTGGTTCATATTTGAGTGTATGCAAATCCACGCCAGTAAATACATGTTAGGGTCAAAGGTCAAGGTTGAGCAAAATGTCATTAAAATTAAACTGCCACAGTGGAGGTCTGCGCTCTTCTTTCATATTTGTGCTTATGCAAATCCAGGAATATTATACATGTTAAGATCAAAGGTCAAGGTCAATCAAAAGTCCGAGAAATAAGCTGCCGCGGTGGAGTCTGCAGTCTTGGTTCATATTTATGTGTATGCAAATCAATGCCAATAAATACATGTTAAGGCCAAAGGTCAAAGGTGAAGGTCGAATTAAATGTCGAGAAATAAGCTGCCGCGGCGGAGGTATGCGCTCTTGATTCATATTTGTGCATATGCAAATCCATGCCAATTAATACATTCAAAGGTCAAGGTTAAGCAAAAAGTCGAGAAATAAGCTGCCGCGGCAGAGGTCTGAACTCTACTGAGTCCCCCTCTAGTTTATCCATGCAATTAATCCCCTTCAGCGTAATAAGGCGAGACTTACTTAGCTCGTACTTCGCTTCATTTGTGTTACAACTCTCCGAGTGAAAGTTAACTCATTTCTGACGGCACTCTTCATGAATATTCACTTCCATTTCGCTTCATTATCATAATTAAATCCTCCCTTCTGTTATGTGAAAAGAAATCGCCTTATCGTCTTGACTTAACCACATGATAAGTGTTTTACATATTCCTTTCTTCTCTTTATTATATCTGGTTCTTTTTTTTTCTTTGTCTTATTAAAATTATTATCTT
>NC_090727.1:68621868-68626868 GCF_036898095.1 Palaemon carinicauda | reverse complement strand
TTACTAACACGCACTCTTTCAACCTTCACCAATGTCAGATACCAGGGCTGTTTATACTAACACACACTCATTCAACCTTCATCAATGCCAGATATCTAAGCTGTTTATAATGACATGCACTTATTCAACCTTCACCAATGCCAGATACCAGGGCTGTTTATACTAACATGCACTCTTTCAACCTTCACCAATGTTAGATATCTGGGCAGTGTATACAAACATAAACATATTCAACCTTCACCAATGTCAGATATCTGTTCTGTTTATACTAACACACACTCATTAAACCTTTACCAACATCAAATACCTGTCTGTTTTACAAACATGCACTCATTCAACCTTCACTAATGCCAGATAACTGGGCTGTTTATACTAACACGCAATCTTTGAACCTTCACAAATGCCAGATATCTGGGCTATTTTTGCTGACATGCACTCATTCAACCTTCACCAGTGTCAGATATCTGGACTGTTTATTACAGGCACTCTTTCAACCTTCACCAATGTCAGATATCTGGGCTGTTTTTGCTGACATGCACTCATTCAACCTTCACCAGTGTCAGATATCTGGACTGTTTATTACAGGCACTCTTTCAACCGTCACCAATGTCAGATATCTGGGCTGTTTACACTAACACGCACTCTTTTAACCTTTACCAATGTCAGATATCTGGGCTGTTTATACTAACACACACTCATTCAATCTTCACTAATAACAGATATCTGGGCTGTTTTTACTAACATGCACTCATTCAAACTTCACCAATGCCAGATATCTGGGGTGTTTTTACTAACACACATCCATTCAACCTTCACCAATGTCAGATATCTGGGCTGTTTATACTAACACGCACTCATTCAACCTTCACCAATTTCAGATATCAGGTCTGTTTTTACTAACATGGTCTACTTTCACTAACGTCAGTTATCTGGTCTGTTTTTACTAACATGGTCTACTTTAACTAACATCAAATATCTGGCTTGTTTTTACTAATACGTACTCTTTCAACTTTCACCAACGTCAAATATCTGGTCTGTTTTTACTAACGTGGTTTACTTTCACTAACGTCAAATATTTGGTCTGTTTTTATTAACACACCCTCTCAACCTTCACTAACGTCAAGTATGTGATCGGTTTTTACTAACACACTCTTTCAACCCTCACCAACGTCAAATATCTGGGCTGATTTTACTAACACACTCTTTCAACCCTCACCAACGTAAAATATCTGGGCTGATTTTACTAACACACTCGTTTAACCCTCACCAACGTCAAATATCTGGCCTGATTTTACTAACAGACTCTTTCAACCCTCACCAACGTCAAATATCTGGGCTGATTTTATTAACAGTCTCTTTCAACCCTCATCAACGTCAAATATCTGGGCTGATTTTACTAACACACTCTTTCAACACTCACCAACATCAAATATCTGGCCTAATTTTACTAACACCCTCTTTCAACCCTCACCAACGTCAAATATATGGGCTGATTTTACTAACACACTCTTTCAACTTTCACTAGCATCAAATATATGGGCTGATTTACTGACACCCTTTCAACTTTCACCAACGTCAAGTATCTGATCGGTTTTTACTAACACACTCTTTCAACCTTCACCAATGTAAGATATCTGTGCTGGTTTTACCAGCACACACTCATTCAACACTCACCAACGTTAAATATCTGATCTGTTTTTACTAACGCACTCACTCAACCCTCACTAACGTCAAAAATCGGGGGTGGTTTTTCTAAAATGTACTCATTCAACTTTCACACACGTCAAATACCTGACTGTTTTACTAACACACGCTCTTTCGTATCCTCCTTTTCTCTATCAGGTTAACGTAAGCTTCGAAGAACGCCAGGGAGTCATCCCCTACGGCAATTAGAGTCAAGATCTCCAACAGTAAAAGCGGAGAAGAAGAACGTGATGTGTATTTCAATAGAGACAAAATCTCCACCCCCCCCCGCCCAGAAATACCCGCTTTGTTGATCTTATTTCTTTGGTTTACATTTTCTTCTATTCCATTTCTTTTGCTTTGTCGTTTTTCTCTAAATTGGTAGGTATGTAGAGACCTTCTCTTCAGCAAAAAAGTACTATTGTAGTTGTGACATCCGTCGAAGATAAACAACCTCTATGTGATATGGTATGAAGATCGTTGAATACAGTTTTTCTCATCTGATTTTTATGGCTTTGATTTAGTTGTTATATATTGTAACGATAATCAACATATGAACAATCTAATCTATTACTTTTTAGTTATATGTTATAACGATAATGAACATATGAACAATCTAATCTCTATTGTTTTTATTTAGTTATATATTGTAACAATAATGAACATATAAACAATCTGATCTCTATTTCTTTTATTTAGTTATATATTGTAACTATAATGAACGCATGAACAATCTAATCTCTATTGCTTTTATTTAGTTATAAATTTTAACGATAATCAACATATGAACAATCTAATCTCTATTGCTTTTATTTAGTTATATATTGTAACGATAATGCAGAAAGGAGCAAATGAACAATATAGTCTCTATCGCTTTTATTTAGTTATAAATTGTAACGATAATTAACATATGAACAATCTAATCTCTATTGTTTTTATTTAGTTATATATTGTAACGATAATGAACATATAAACAATGTTATCTCTGCTGCTTTTATTTAGTTATATACTGTAAAGATAAAGAACAAATGAACAATCTAATTTCTATGGCTTTTATTTAGTTATATATTGTAACGATACTGCAGAAATGAACATATGAACAATCTAATCTCTATTCCTTTTTTTTAGTTATGTATTGTAACGAAAATGCAGAAACGGACAATCTACCTCTATGTGACATGTTTTGAAGATGAATTTCGTATAATTACGTTGTTTTCATTTGAATTTTACGGTTTTAATTAAGTTATATATATTGTAATGAAAATTCAGAAATTGTGCAATATTTCTATTTTTACATATATTAACTTTTCTTGGTTTCATCTTGAATTACAGTAGAAACCAAAAATCTGTTTTTTTTTTTTTTATCAAATTAACCAAATGCAAAAAAAAAAATGTCGACTAAAGTTTCCCTTTCAATTTACAGTATAAACCAAAAATTTAGTTTTTATTAAATTAACCAAATAAGAACAAATGTCGACTCAAGTTTCAAATTCAATTTACAATAGAAACCCAATTTTATTTTATCACATTACCCATATGGGAAGAAATTTCGACTCGGGTTCCCTATTCAATTTACAGTAGAAACAATTTTTTTTTTTATTATTAGATTAACCATATGCGAACAAATGTCAAATCAAGTCCTTTATTCAATTTACAGTAGAAACCAAAAATTTTGTTCATTTTATTAAATCAACCATATGCGAACAAATGTCGACTCGAATTTCCAAAAATAAAAAAAAAGTAGAATTCTCTTTATGAAATTGTGAAAAGTCTATATACGTTAAGTTTTTCAACACTGTGAAGTTAAAACAAAAAAAATAAACAATAAAAGATGCACTGATACCAAGATCCCACAAAAGTATTCTTGAACTAAATATAGAGAAAACTTTTTGAATTCCAAATTCCAGCACTTTATTTTACTTCATTCAAGAACTATAGTCGCAGCAAACATTCCGGGCGAAATAAGCCGTGCCTCTTGATGAGGTCATAGCCAATCCCGTCATCTCCCACGAAAGCAGCGGGATACATGATTGGCTGACGTCATAAGGGGTGGGGCTTATTTCACCCGGGAACTCTACGGCGACTATAAGTACAGTACTTGGAAAAAAATTATTTTATCAGATCAATCAATTCCATTAGTTTAACATTTGATTGAGAGGATTTTCTTTCCTTGATTAAATGAAAAACAACTTAGTTTATCAGATCAATCAACCTCATTAGTTTAGCATTTCCCTGAATAAGTTTGTAAACAAAATATTCCAATTCCAAGAGTATTTTCCGGGAGTTTATTTTATTTCATTCCAGAACTCTGAAAAGCTACTTATTTAGTGCAACATTTGATTGATTACATTTGGAAAAGTATTTCCTTTCTTACTTGATCACACAAGTAATCCCGCTCTTAATACAAAACCCCGTGAATATATCTAATCGTGTTTGTATATTTGTAATAAATCCTACCGTTGCTGTCTCTTGAGGGATTTTATTATCCTTAACTGATGAAAAGTAATGTTTCTTTATTACTTCTGACTCAGTTCAACAATGAAACCTTCGATGTCAGGATGCCAGAGAACTTCAAATCATTCATTCATTCAACAATACAATATAAAGTACTAGTGCAACATAGCTGTAAAAAATTACATCTAAATATTTAGATACATATGTACACACTCACACATACACAAATTCAACCCTTCCAACCGCTTCCCCCTTTCAGAACTACAACCATTTAGTTCGTGAATTTGTACCTCTCTGGATAACCCCCTCTCAACAGGGTATGACCATCCCTCTATACATATGAAAATGGCATATGATGAGGTGAGAGTAAGAGAAACTGGTAATTTAGAGGAGGAATGGAAGTTAGTAAAAGAAAATTTTGTTGGGATTGCAAGTGATGTATGTGGCAAGAAGGTTGTTGGAGGCAGCATGAGGAAGGGCAGTGAATGGTGGAATGAAGGAGTGAAGGTGAAAGTGGAAGAGAAAAAGAGGGCTTTTGAAGAATGGCTGCAGAGTAATAGTATAGAGAAGTATGAAAAATATAGAGAGAAAAAGGTGGAAGTAAAGCGCAAGGTACGTGAGGCAAAGAGGGCAGCTGACCTGAGGTGGGGTCAGGGATTGGGTCAGTCATATGAAGAGAATAAGAAGAAGTTTTGGAAAGAAGTGAAGAGAGTAAGGAAGGCTGGCGCAAAAATTGAAGAGACAGTGAAAGATGGAAATGGAAGGTTGTTAAAAGGAGAGGAGGCAAGGAAAAGGTGGGCGGAATATTTTGAAAGTTTGCTGAATGTTGAGGATAATAGGGAGGCAAATATAACTTCTGTTCC
>NC_090727.1:68609368-68614368 GCF_036898095.1 Palaemon carinicauda | reverse complement strand
TAATGGGTGCAGCACCTGGTTGTAGTTTGATGTCATGATCTAGCATGGTGCATCTGCCTGGTTTATCTGAAGTTATACTAGGAAATTCATGGAATAAAGCTACTAAAGATTTACATTTTGATGCAGATAAGGGTTTTAGATAGTCTGATAAGTTTTCCAAGATCTTTGAGTTTTGAGAATCCTGCCAAGATGCAGTTATTGGATCATCTGTAAATTGATCCATAGGACAATCTATGTATGGTATGGCACTAGTAATCATTACCGTTTTATTTTCAGCTGTTGAGGGAGACAAATAGGCCTTTAAGAGGTTTATGTGGACTAATTGAGTAGACTTACGCTTATCTGGAGTGGCGATTATATAGTTGGTTGGCGAGATACGTTGAGTGATGGTATAAGGTCCCTGGTATTTCTCTCGTAGGGGAGAGCCTGCAATCGGATGGTATAGCAGCACTGCATCTCCTACTTTGAAACTTCTGGTTTTAGCCTTTTTATCATAGTTAATCTTCATCTTCTCTTGAGCTGTTATCAAGTTAGTTTTGGCAATGGAGTGAAGATCTGAAAGTTTCTTGTTGAGTTCTGAAATATATTGGGAAAGAGGTACCTCATTATCTCCCAACTTCAGGATGCGTTCTTTGACTGAACTGAGGATAGTTCGTGGCCGTCGACCGAAGAGTAGTTCAAAAGGTGACATACCAGTAGACTGATTCGAACTCCTCGTATGATGTACATGATCAGTTCCAAATCGCAATCCCACTCGTTACCTGAACTATGGATGTATTTCCGGAGAAGATTTTTAATGGTCTGGTGAGTGCGTTCTAATGCTCCATTGGTCTGTGGATGGTAAGCTGAGGATGAGACTTGGGTTATATGGTAATCTTTCATAGCTGTTTTAAAGCATGACTCATGAAATTGGTTCCTTGATCACATTGTAGTTCAGTTGGAAATCCTACAACAGTAAATATGGACACTAGTGACTTTAGGATGTTCTTGGCTGAAATGTTTCTTAAAGGTACTGCAAATGGATAACGCGTAGTTGGGCATAAGGCCGTAAGCAAGTATTCATGTCCCCTTTTTGTCTTAGGCAAAGGGCCTACACAATCTACTATGATCTTACTGAAAGGTTCTTTAGGCACAAGTATAGGTTTTAAGGGTGCAACTGGTACTTTTACATTAGGACTACTTACTTTTTGACATGTTGTACATGTTTTTACGTACTCTTTAATGTCATTCTTCATGTTTGGCCAATAAAAGTCTTGACTGATGCGTTCATATGTTTTAGTGATACCAAGATGAGAGTCAGCAGAGTGAGACAATTCTAGGATCAGAGGTCTTATATCCTTAGGAACAACTACCTGGAATAGATCCTTCCAGGTTTCTAGATGACTGTTCTTGCTGGACCTGAATTTTCTCATTAGTACATTATTATTAATATAAAAATAAGAACACTTGTTGGTATCCTTTGGTTTCACTTGGTTGAAACACTGCTGTAGAGTGACATCTTTCCTTTGTTGATAGCTAAAGGAATCAGGCTGGATCTTATATGTACTCATCAACTCGTTGAAATCCATAGGTTCAGAGACTGGCAACGGGTTTGATGATGATTCAGTAGGGGTGTCCTTTTTACTGCTTCGTGTCACTGCTAAGCATTCCTCCTGTACAACTTCACCTGGAGATACTGCTATTAAGTTTGTTAAGACAACAGAGTTAGCTATGTCATTACCCAGGATTACATCTACATTCTTGCATGGTAACAGTTCTGGATTTACAGCTACTTCAGTAGTTCAGAGAAATAAGGACAATGAAGGTTTACATTAATGAGAGGCAACATAGACTTACTGGTTAAGTCATTAACTGCAACATACCTGTGAGTTTCACCTTTAGGTCGTATTACTTTAGGAGAGACGATCGTTTGAGAGGATCCAGTGTCTCTGAGTATGGTTACAGGTTTACCATTTATTTTGCCTGAGCAAGTGAAGGGTGCAAACGCTTGGGACTCTTGTGATGCACAATGGAAGGTCTTTTTCTTCTCCACCTTAGGTTTTGGTTCCTGTTTGGGCAGATTCATTTGCTTAGGAGAGATTGAGGGGGATTAGGTTTTCTCTTTAAGTATGAAGCTGCACAATGTGGATCAGGACATTCTGAAATATGATGTCCTTCTTGTTTGCAGTATGTACAAGTTTCCTTAGGTCTAGTTTCTCTATATAGGGTTTTACCTACTTTATGAATAAGAGCATAGTCATCTGCCTTTAAAGCGGCTTTCTTAGGGTCAGATTCATTCTGCTCTCTTAGATACACATTAATGCTACCTGGTATTTTCCTTAAGAACTCCTCCATTACTATTAAATCTTTCAACTGCTCGAAAGTTTTGACATCTACTTTGTCTACCCACTTCTGAAACTGTTTAATCTTTCCATTCATAAATTCTAAAAAGGTCTGCTGAACTTGCTTCTGACTATTACGAAATATTTGCCTATAACCTTCCGCAGTAATAGAATAAGCATCAAGGATTGCCTGTTTAATTATGAAATAATCATGTTCCTCTAACATAGTGGCACATACAGATAATGCTTTACCTTTAAATGAGTTCCGGATGATCAAATACCATTTGTCCTGAGGCCAATTGAGATTCTTGGCTGTGTCTTCGAACACAGAAAAGTAGTTATCAGGTTCCCGTTCTTCAAATGTGGCAGCAATTTCTGCACCTTGGCCACATCAAAGGGTTCGGGAATTAGCTTACCTTCTTCCTTTTCTTTCAGTCTTATAAATGCCAGATCCCGTTCTGTTACTGTGGCCGCTTCTCTCTCAATCTGCAGCCTAACACGGAGAGCTTTGTTTTTCTGTTCACTTCTTTTTCTTGTTGCTCCAAAGCAGTTGCAGCAGCTTCCGCAGCAGTTTCCACCTTGATACGTTCTAGGAAGCAGCAGCAGCAGCCGTGCGCTCAGCAGCAGCGGCTTTCCTCTCTTCTAACTCAGCGCGGCAGTTGCGGCTCGTTCAGCAGCAGCGGCTCTTTCTCGTTCTACCAGAGTTGCGGCAGTTGCGGCTCTTTCAGCAGCAGCGGCTTT
Organism: Palaemon carinicauda; assembly: GCF_036898095.1. Lineage (NCBI taxonomy): Eukaryota > Metazoa > Arthropoda > Malacostraca > Decapoda > Palaemonidae > Palaemon > Palaemon carinicauda. Next base: position 68,611,306 of record NC_090727.1, on the reverse strand, counting down.
CCTCTCTTCTACCTCAGCGGCGGCAGTTGCGGCTCGTTCAGCAGCAGCGGCTTTCCTTTCTTCTACCTCAGCGGCGGCAGTTGCGGCAGTTGCCGCTGCAGTTGCGGCAGTTGCCGCTGCAGTTGCGGCTTGCATCTTCATCTTTTCCAACTCCAGCTGTAGACTTAGTTTATCCAAGTCACTATTTGGATTGGTAACTGTTAGAGCTCGAACGTCAGCCAATTCTTCTTCTGGAACAATATCTTCATCTACAAGGAAGTTCAAAATATGACTGAGAATTACACATTTTACGGCAATTGCGGGAACCTGTACATCATAATGGCGAGCTAGATTCTTTAGGTCAGTTTTTGTGGCAACTGTGAGAGATTCCACATGATCCCGTGGTGATACAATAAATTGTTGCAAGTTGAAAGGCATTTTGAATGTCGCCCGTGGCGCAAGATAAGTACAAACTAAAATAAATATACAAACTTTACAAGAATAAGTATAAGATCATACGATCGCAAAATAACAATCTTTCGATCACAGAAATACAAAACAGCGATCACAAAATTACAAGATCGAGAGATCACAAAATTACAAAATTATATGATTAGATCACATTACACAAAAATAACCTAAATACAAAATTAAGTCTCGCGAAACTTGCGATAATACTATAAAACTTTTATTCACAGTTAACGACTGAACAATTTTTTTTATATATATGCTCGCGACTAACAACTTCATAATTACTCAAACGACACGCTTAACATCACAAACTTTTACAACAATTTTACCGAATCGGTAAACAAGGCTTTAAAACGCAAAGGTATTTTTTACTTTAAACATACCTAATTAGCACGTTCTAGTTTACATTTCCTTTTAATTTATACCAGCTTAATATGATAACTTTACAATGTTACCTTTTAATTTATACAAATACTATATTATTCTCGTTATGATGAAGTATCTAGTTAATAGTCAACACCTAGTTTAAAGTAATTGATTATCAGAATAATGCGCAAACTGGACAAAATACGTAGTATGCGCTTTATAGATATAACAGGAGTAATTTAACACAAGTATTTAAATATTTATTTACCGACACGTAAATGTTATTTGTACACCAAATAGTACTTTTAACACCAAACAATATACAAGTTAATTTCCTGACTAGAGATAACGATTGGAATTACGAAAATCTCCGAAATTGGAAATTGGCTAATTTCACTTACGAAATTCATATAACAAAATAAATCACTTCATAATGAAATAGAGATGGAGGAAATTTCACTTATAATGAAACTTAATTTAGTAAATCACATATAATGAAATTTGACTTGATTTCCTAAATATCACTTTTGAATGGCGATTTTAAGAAATTGCAAAATCTTAGGGCTTCAGATTTTTTTTTTATGAGAAATCTCTGAGATACGAGATTTGAGTAGGCGAAACTTTAAAAGCTACCTACTGGGGGCATCTTCAATTAATAAGGGTGGTTTAGAAGCTGGACAATCAGCATACCTAAGTCTTAACTATATTAAGCGTGACTTGTTCCTCTTACAACCAAATGACTACCCAGACATATATTATACATAAATGTCTAATGAGAGGGAGACGAGACATCTACCTTACCTTGGAATTATTACTGTCGTCCTTTATCCTTGGTACGCCGCAACACAACACTCGATACTGTTCATAATCACTGGAACTGTTCTTTCACGATTCAATCACTTGATATAAATTTGATGAATCATATCACACATCAGATCGCACATCAGATCCCGGACAGGCCCCCAACTATTATGTGACGAACCACTGTGCAAACAATTACCCCTTTACAATGGGCGGTAGTTCTCTTCACACAACAAAATAGAAGTCATATGGGTAGACTTCCAAATTCACTTGTTTCTTATTACGAGTGTATAAGATTGTTGATTATGATCAAATGTATCT
>NC_090727.1:68583158-68603158 GCF_036898095.1 Palaemon carinicauda | reverse complement strand
TTAGAAATTTTTATTTGTAACAAAATTGGAAAAACTGGATATTATAAGTTGTATGCATAGGAAAAAAACCTTAAGAGAATTTATTCATATTTATTATATAGTAAGAAATTTTCCTTTGTTACCAAACTGGAGATTATAAGTCGTATGCAAAGGAAAAAAATATTAAGTGTTTATTCATATTTATTTATTATATTGTTAGAAATTTTTATTTGTATCCAAATTGGAAAAACTGGATATTATAAGTTGTATACATAAGAAAAAGTCTGTAGAGGATTTATTCAAATTTATTTATTTTATAGTTAGAAATTTTTATTTGTAACAAAATTGGAAAAACTGGATATTATAAGTTGTATGCATAGGAAAAAAACCTTAAGAGGATTTATTCATATTTATTATATAGTAAGAAATTCTCCTTTGTTACCAAACTGGAGATTATAAGTCGTATGCAAAGGAAAAAAATATTAAGTGTTTATTCATATTTATTTGGATTTATTTGCTATCATAGTGTTCTTTTACAACCAATACATTTTAATCTGATATTGGAGACGGGGCGGAGTTTAGAAGCGTCCTTATGTAAGCCTAATAAGATGTAATTTTATCCGTCGGAGTAATTGACTCTCGCGATTCTGTTCATCTAAAAACAATGTTTCGAAAAATGTGGAAAAGCTGGTCCCTGGAACTCCCTTAGTGAAAACTGGGTTTCAGAAAGCCACATTTTGGTATGCTTCCTTGAGGTGTATTCATTTTGAGTCATTAATAAACTAACATTACACATGACTTGTTTCCTCAAATTTGGTGGATTTGTGACATTTTCAACAAATTATTTTATAGTTTTTTTTTTTTATTTCTCTTCCTTTTTTTTGCGAGAATTCAAAAGTTGTGTTGGCCGATGTGGCACCGTCCCTGACTAGTGATCCTTAGAATGGGGTTCGAGTCCAGCTCAAACTCGTTAGTTTTTTGGGTCACCGCAACCTCACCATCCTTGTGAGCTAAGAATTTGGGTTTCGGGGAAGCCTACAAGTCTATCTGCTGAGTCATCAGCAGCCATTGCCTGGCCCTCCTTGGTCCTAGCTTGGGTGGAGAGTGGTCTTGGGCGCTGATCATATATATATATAGTCAGTCTCTAGGGCATTGTGCTGCTCGATAGGGCAATGTCACTGTCCCTTGCCTCTGCAATTCACGAGCGACCTTTAAAACCCTTTTAAACTGTTCTGAAACAGTTTTTGGTCAGAAATTCGTAAGCGACTCGTTTGGGCATTTCCATCTTGCCTATGACACACCCACTTTTGGTTTTGAAGATTGAATGTTTGTCCAGATTTCTTGTCTTGGTGTAGATCTAGACCTGTTATTTTGCTGAGGATTTTTTTTTAGTCTTATATGACTTATTTTATAATCTACTCTCATGAACTTGACGTTGCTTTAAGTATTTTTATTAATTCTTTCGGGATTTTTTTTTTTTTAATCTGTCCTCATAAACCAGACCTTTTAAAATTCCATATTGATGCTGTACGATCATCCAATCCAATTGCCTTGTGATTAGAACTCTCTTCTCTCTCTCTCTCTCTCTCTCTCTCTCTCTCTCTCTCTCGTGATTGAAATAGCCAATAATTTTAAAGACAGGGATTAAAATCTTTGTAAACTATTGCGTAAATAGGCTCTCTCTCTCTCTCTCTCTCTCTCTCTCTCTCTCTCTCTCTCTCTCTCTCGCACAAGTGAATTAGCCAATAATTTTTAAAGACAGGGATTAATTTAACGATATCTTTGTGAACTACTACATTAGTAGCTCTCTCTCTCTCTCTCTCTCTCTCTCTCTCCTCTCTCTCTCTCTCTCTCTCTCTTCCCCATGACCAAGGGAAGCCACAGTTAGGATAAATGATTCAAGAAGAACCTTTAAGAACAAGCAAACACTTGAGAAGATATGATTGATTCTTAGAAGTTTTCACGTAATCATGATTAGGTCTCTTCATACTTTTTCTTCTTGCTAGTTTTCACTTTGTTTACTCATTTTCAACTTCAATGATCTCCTTCCTTACTTATCTAAGGACCCCTTTCTTACCTGAGGGTCCAATTCAAGGGCCCTTTGCTTACCTGAGGGCACAGCTCCTTCCCGAAATCATACTGGGGAGCCCTTCACACCCCCTTGGGCTTGAAACTCGTGCCTATCTAATGTCATAGGTGTGTACCTGGTAGATGTGATAATGTTTTCTTTCTTTTCTTTCTTCGTGTCTCAACTTTTATTTCCAATTTGATTTGCTTTAGTGAGAGAGAGAGAGAGAGAGAGAGAGAGAGAGAGAGAGAGAGAGAGAGGGGTCCAGGTTGTTTCCAAATAGAAGAGCTATGTAATTACCCTCCATACCTCGAGTCCCCTGCTGTTTTCAGAAATTTCAATATTCTATTATTTTCACTTTATTAAACACAGTCTTCCAATAACGCAAGGCGTTATGAGAGAAAATTGATTATCGTTAAGCGTTCAATGGAATTTCTTAACATCCATTATATTGTTCTCATAGTCTTTGAACTTGCTAATTATACTTTGGCGTTCAATTACGCTCTTCTTCTTCTTCTTCTTCTTCTTCTTCTTCTTCTTCTTCTTCTTCTTCTCTCTCTCTCTCTCTCTCTCTCTCTCTCTCTCTCTCTCTCTCTCTCATAGGTAAAATATCCAAAACGTTTTGAGAACAAAAAGGATTAACGACATCCATGTGAACTATTGCGTAAAATGCCCCCCCGCCCTCTCCCTCTCTCTCTCTCTCTCTCTCTCTCTCTCTCTCTCTCTCTAATGCTCGTAAAGTTGCAGGAACCTTAATCTCCCTTTGAATTTTAACGAAGTTTAGTCTATTTCTTTTCAATTAGAGCGCTTTTAAGGCCAGAAGGGTTAAGTCTGTTTTTTGTTATCACATGGTGCAACAATTTCCACTCATGATTTCCTTCATGTTTAGTTCATTTCTCTGGTCTCGTTTTTAGAGGAATTATCTGTCATTTAATTCATCAATAGAAGGCAATTATACTAAAATTGATTAACCATCTATTTATAATTAGCCGTACTAGATGGTTCTGTTTATTTGTCTGACCAAGGACAATTAATTGGCAGACCTTTACTTACATAACCTCAACAATACAATGCTTAAAGAAAGATCAATTAATTGGCAGTTCTTTACTCACACAACCTCAACAATGTTTATAACGCTTCCAGAAGGATTAATTAATTGGGACTCCTTTACTCACTCAATCTCAACAATGTTATAACGCTTCCAGAAGGATAAAAAAAATTGGCAATCCTTTAGTAATAGAACCTGAACCATGTTTATAACGCTTCCAGATGGACCAATTAATTGACACTCCTTTACCCACACAACCTCGACAATGTTTATAAGTCTTCCAGAAGGATCAATTAATTGAAGCTCCTTTACCCACACAACCTCAACAATGTTTATAACGATTCCAGGAGGATCAATTAATTGGCAGTCCTTTACTCATAAAACCTAAACATTGTTTATAACGCCTCCAGAAGGATCAATTAATTGGCAGTCCTTTACTCATACAACATCAACAATGTTTATAACGCTTCATGAAGGATCAATTACTTGACAGACCTTTACTCATACAACCTCAACAATGTTTACAATGCTTCCAGAAAGATCAATTAATTGGCCCTCCTTTACTCAAACAACCTCAACAATGTTTATAACACTTCCCGAAGGATCAATTAATTGGCAATCCTTTACTCACACAACCTCAACAATGTTTATAACCCATCCAGAAGGATTAATTAAATGACACTCGTTTACTCACACAACCTCAACAATGTTTATAACGCTTCCAGAATGATCAATTAATTGACTCTCCTTTAATCACACATTCTCAACAATGTTTAAAAATCTTCCAGAAGGATCAATTAATTGACACTTGTTTACTCACACAACCTCAACAATGTTTATAACCCTTCCAGAAGGATCAATTAATTGACACTCCTTTACTCACACAACCTCAATAATGTTTTTAACGCTTCGAGAAGGATAAATTAATTGACACTCGTTTACTGACACAACCTCGACAATGTTTATAACGCTACCAGAAAGATAAATCAACTGGCACTCATTTACTCACACAACCTCAACAATGTTTATACCGCTTCCTGAAATGTCAGTTAACTGGCACGCCTTTACTCACACAACCTCAACAAAGTTTATAACTCTTCCAGGAGGATTAATTAATTGGCCCTCCTTTACTCAAACAACCACAAAAATCTTTATAACACTTCCAGAAGGATCAATTAATAGAAACTCCTTTACTCACACAGCCTCAACAATGTCTATAAGTCTTCCAGAAGGATCAATTAATTGGCATTTGTTTACTCACACAACCTCAACAATTTTTATAACGCTTCCAGAAGGATCAATTAATTGGCACTCCTTTATTCACATAACCTCAACAATTTTTTAACGCTTTAAGAAGGATCAATCAACTGGCACTCGTTTACTCACACAACCTCAATAAATTTTATAATGCTTCCAGAAGGATCAATTAATTGACACTCCTTTACTCACACAACCTCAACAATGTTTAAAACTCTTCCAGAAGGATCAATTAATTGGCACTCCTTCACTCATGTAACCTCAACAATGTTTATAACACTTTCAGAAGGATCAACAAACTGGCACTAGTTTACTCACACAATCTCAAGAATGTTTATAACTCGCCCAGAGGGATGAATTAATTGAAGCTCGTTTACTCACATAGCCTCAACGATATTTATAATGCTTCCAGAAGGATCAATTATCTGGCACTCCTTTACTCACACAACCTCTACCAGGTTTATAATGCTTCCAAAAGGATCAATTAATTGACAACCCTTTACTCACACAAACTCAACAATGTTTAAAACTCTTCCATAAGGATCAGTTAATTGACACCTGTTTACTCACACAACCTCAATAATTTTTATAATGCTTCGAAAAGGATCAATTAATTGATACTCCTTTACTCACATATCTTCAACAATGTTTATACCGCTTCCAGAAGGACCAATTAACCAGCACTTGTTTACTCACACAACATCAACAATATTTGTAACGCTCCCAGAAGTATCAATTAATTGTCAGTCCTTTACTCAAACAACCTCGACAAAGTTTATAACGCTTCCAGGAAGATCAATTAACAGGCACTCCTTTACTCACACGACCTCAAAATTTTTTATAACGCTTCTAAAAAGATCAATTAATTGACACTCCTTCACTCACACAACCCGAACAATGTTTATAACACTTTTAGAAGGATCAATTAATTGTCACTCCTTTACTCACACAACCTCAATAATGTTTATAACGCTCCCAGAAGGTTCAATTAATTGACACTCCTTCACTCACACAACGTCAACAATGTTTATACCACTTCCGAAAGGATAAATCAATTGACACTCATTTACTGACAAAACCTCGACAAAGATTATAACGCTTCCAGAAAGATCAATTTATTGACACTCCTTTACTCACACAACCTCAACAATGTTTATACCGCTTCCAGAAGGGTCAATAAACTGGCACGCCTTTACTCACAGAACCTTAACAATGTTTATAACGCTACCAGAAGGATCAATTAATTGGCAGTCCTTTACTCACACAACCTCAATAATGTTTATAACGCTTCCAGTAGGATCAATTGATTGAAGCTCCTTTACTCACACAACCTCGACAATGTCTATAAGACTTCCAGAAGGATCAATTAATTGACATTAGTTTACTCACTCAACCTCAACAGTTTTTATAACGCTTCCAGAAGGATCAATTAATTGACACTCCTTCACTCACACAACCTAAACAATGTTTTAACGGTTTCAGAAGTATCAATCAACTGACACTCATTTACTCACACAAACTCAACAATGTTTATAAGTCTTCCAGAAGGATCAATTAACTGGCACTCCTTTTCTCACACAACCTCAATAATGTTTTTAACGCGTCCAGAAGGATCAGTTTACCGGCACTCCTTTACTCTCACAATCTCAACAATGTTTATAAAGCTTCCAGAAGGATCAATTTACTGGCACTCCTTTACTCACACAACCTCAAGCAGGTTTATAACGCTTCCAGAAGGATCAATTAATTTGCACTACTTTACTCACACAGCCTCAACAATGTTTATAACACTTCCAGAAGGATAATTTAATTGGCACTTTTTTACTCACACAGCCTCAACAATGTTTATAACGTTTCCAGAAGGATCAATTTACTGGGACTCCTTTACTCACATAACCTCAACAATGTTTATAACGCTTCCAGAAGGATCAATTAACTGGCACTTTTTCACTCACAGAACCTCAACAATGTCTATAAGTCTTCCAGAGGGATCAATTAATTGACACTTTGTAGCGGGATGTCAACAAAAACAAACCCCCCACACCTTTGATCACTCTACTTCCAAAATATCCCACAACACAAACTTTCCCCTTACTTTACTTCAAACTAGACTCTTGGACAGAAGGAAAATGAAAACAAAACATAGACTTAAAACTATATTAACGCAACCAAAAAAAACAGAAAACAAATAATTAAACTGACTTAACACTAAAACAAATCACGTATCACCAAACCATCCACCATATGCCATAAACCAGGAACAATCACAATTTATCATAAATTCAATAGACAAAAAAAAAACACAAAATTTGCTGTATATATCTGTGTGCGTGAGGGTACCGAGAACGCCAACAATCGGAAAAAACAATATCCCTTTAATATACGCAACACCGTTAGTCCACGCACAGTACCAGAATCACACTTAAGACTAAATAAATTACTTAATACTAAACACCAATCATATTCTGCAACACACGAAAAATGTAATGGCAAACCAAGAAAACCTCTTGGTTCACACGCAACAGTCCTTGCGCAGTTGTAGCCTACTGGCACTAGCCAACACTATCGTACGGCCAATTCGACCGTGCAATCTTATGCGGTGGTCGTCGTCATCAATTGTCGTTAGAGAAATCCGTATTTTATAGCCAGGTCATCAACGTTCAAAAATTCTGTATTTCAGCAGTCTATTCCTACATTCATTGTCCGGTCCGGGTCGTCATCATCAAGCTATCATATACAATATACACACGGCTGGCAAACACCACCTTCCAGGCCAAACTAAAACTCCAAGGAGTATAAAGGAATCCAAAGGAGGAATTACGGCATGCAAAATAAAAAAGAAAAACGCTTACGAAAACTCCTAACTAAACTATCGCACTATAATCAAAGATAAATAATAAACTTTCTATCACTCATGAACGCGCCTAACAAAAATTAATAAAAACAGTACTTACTCCGAATATAAAAAAACACTAAACAGCCGGCTTTCGAAGAACAAAAAAAAGAAACAACCGACTCCTTCCACAGTCCGAGATCCAATGCTTTCGCCCAAGACATTCATCACCGCCCTATCCTAGCTAAAAAATGTAAACAAACAACTTCAAATATACCAACAATCTTTCCAACTTCAAACGATCATTCGCTAATTACCCTTTTTCTTCGGCGCGCACCGCGGACACACAAAACACGCACACACAAACGCACATACACATACTCTCTCGCGCACGCGCGATCTAGCAAAACTAAAGCAAATTAAATTATCTCTCTCTCTCTCTCTCTGACAAAACTAAAGCAAATAAACACTTTTTCTTTTCTCTCTCTCTCTCTCTCTCTCTCTCTCTCTCTCTCTCACACACAAAACTAAGCAAATAAACACTTTTTCTTGCGGTTTGACAAAACTTAAGTAAATAAACACTAACTCTCTCTCTCTCTCTCTCTCTCTCTCTCTCTCTCTAATGACAAAGCTAAAGCAAATAAAATGTCTCGATTTAACAATACTAAAACAACTCTCCCTCTCCCTCTCCCTCTCTCTCTCTCTCTCTCTCTCTCTCTCTCTCTCTCTCTCTCGATTTGGCAAAACAAAAATAAATTAAAATAAAATTAATCCTCCACATTCCTCCCCCCTTACTTTGCCAAATCCTCACACAACACTTACCTATTTTCTCATCACCCAGTCGCAATCAGGAACAGGGCCTCGGCTTCGGGTAACTGGGCCTTCATATACCTGCACTCTCTCATTCACTTCTTCCATGTCGTTTTCATTCAACGTACTATTACTATTCCCGTCTATGTTCTGCTCGTCTAAGATATCATTCACTATTTCATCTACCTCAGTTTCATCTGGCCCGAAAATCCCACTAATTTCTGTCAACAATTCATCCATTACATCTAAACCATTTTCTACTTTAACAAAAGAATCATTCATACTGCTTATCGTTCTCCTATCTTTCATTCTCGTGTCCGTCATACGTTTTCTTGCCTCATCTAACGAAAAACCACACACACTATAAGTATCATTCATACTCATCCAAGTTTCATCTGTATTAATACATTTATCTTCCATACTCACCTGTGCATTTACACCCTTGTCCTGCTTATTCTGATTCCCGCCTACAACTACAAAATTTTCCCGTCTTTTATCCCCAGTAAAATTCTCAGACTTCTTTTTCTTTCCATACTCTACTAACACCAATTGCTTATCTTCTAAACCTAATGCCTCACACATACTCGGTTCATACTTGTTCGTTTTCAGCCATTTATTCATACCATTCTCCTGAATATATCTTGGTACCTCCTTCCATTTCCGCAACTGATTGTGGTGTGCCCTAACCTTTTCCACACTACCATCCACACTTACTTTACCTAAAACATAACTCAACCCACTAGAACCAACATCTAACACCTCATCTGGACCTTCAAACTTATCACGTACCTTATTGACATTCATTCTTCCTTTTTCAATTACTTCTTTTAACACTTTCTCTCCCACTTTGTAGCTTTCAAATCTCTCATTTGCTTTCTTCCAAACATCTCTATCATTCTCGGACACACTCAATCTCGGTCTTACTATCTTTTCAAAATTCAACACAAACTTACACGGAGACATACCAGTACTCTTGTGCACCGTCGCATTATACGCCCACAACGCACGCCCAACATATAAATCCCAATCATTATCACATGTACTCATCATCCGCAAAATTTCTGTTAAGGTTCTTACAGTCCTTTCAGCCAAACCATTCGCACTTGGCATATACGGAGTCGAATACACATGTTCAATGCCCCATTCTCTCAACATCTGCTCAAACTCCCATCCAACAAACTCCGGACCATTGTCACTTAACATTTTTGCAGGCTTACACACACTCATCGGCAACATCACTTGACTTACCATTCTCGCTACAGTCTCACTTCTTTTATTCTTGATGGGCACTGCATACGCAAACTTGCTCATATGATCGACCATGACAATCATTCCCACATGTCTCCTCGCAGTCACAGGCAACGAAACACAATCAATCACAAACATCTCAAATGGCTCTTTCATACGTAACCTCAAAACAGGCGGACTTGCATGCATGCTCTGATACTTCCCTTTCTGACAATCCTCACAAGTGGTCGCTACATCCCTACAAATTTGACTCAACCCAGGCGTAAACAACCTCTCTCGCATGCATTCCCACAATTTATTCTTCCCCATATGCCCATACCTGTCATGCACTACCATACACATACTTACAGCTGCATGCATTGGAAATACAGGAACATATATATCTTCATCCATTCCCCTATGCAAAAAATACACAATATTCTTACAAATAATAAAGCTTTTAACAACTTTCTTATACGCTTCCAAATCACACGGCCATTCTTCCACCCTAATACCATTTAAAATACATTTACGTAACCTATTTATTTAGAAACATTCACCTTGCATTTCTTCCACCTCTTCTTTGCTCAACAAATCATCTTCACTTTTTGCAATATCAATCATGCCAACAAAATTCGCCATGAATACACTATTATCCTCAATTACTATTACCTTACAGCCATTCTTTGAAAGCAAACCCTTACCAACATCAACTGACACATGGTGCAACCTCAAAAAATCTATTCCCATCAAAAAACAACTAGGCATTTCATTCTCTCCCATTACAATAAAATTATGTTCAACTTCCATACTCCCTAGTTTCACCTTCAACCTCACTTCTTCCCAAACAAGTAAACTTCCCTGACCTATTCCATGAATTCTCACACTCGTACACTGTCTTTTCACTTCCCAATTGTACCTCTCAATTTCCCTGATAACAGACTCATTTACTAATGACACTTGAGCACCCGTATCAATTAAACTACAATATTCATTCTCATTTATATTCACACATGTCATCATCCTTCCTTTTACACCATGCATACATACATTTACTCTCCTTTCAATTCTGTCGCTCACTTCACCAATATGTTCATCATCATATTCACTGTCCTCTATCCCGTCATATCTTAGATTAAGGTCACTTACACCATTATCCTTCTCACTCAACAATTTGCAACATTCCTCATTACATTGAATCCTCAAAATATATTCCCTATCATTCTCCTTACATGCCCTATATTCCATCGGTCGATTCCATCCAAAATACAAATACACAGTTACACCATACAACACACTTACCACCATTAATATCTTTGATAACACTTCCCCTTCTAGTACACTACTCTCCTCCTCATATACCATTTCTTTTGACACTTCATTCGTCACTCTTCTTTTAAGCTCGCTTACACTACCTGGTATTTCCGTATTTAAACCCTCTTGTACCAACTTACTTAAACCCATTAGGATACACTTATATACCATATCTTGCCCTTCACAAATCTGCTCCACAACTAAACCTTCAGGCAACCTTTCAGAATTCTGATTACTCTCTTTATCTTCCATCCTCCCATGCATCCTCGACATCGCATCCGCTATCACATTCTTATTTCCCGGTACATATTCTAACCTAAAATCAAATTAATTCAGATCCTCTATGGTCCTAGCAACCCTTGCATTCACACACTCTTTCCTTATCATATACACTAGGGGCTGATGGTCAGTACGCACAATGAATTTTACACCATACAAAAATACTTTCAACGCTTTCACACAAAATCGTATTGCAGCCAATTCCCTGTCAATCGTCGAATACTTACGCTCAGCTTTATTAAATGCTTTACTAACATACGCTACTACTCTCAATTGCTCTTCTCCATTTACTCTCTGCATTTGAACCAAACAACCACCCATACTAACCCCACTCGCATCCGTATACAACTCTAGCATACTCGCATTTTCACTGTAGTCTGGAAATGCCAAAGTGACGTCTTTTGCGGCCTCTTCCTTCAACCTTTCAAACGCTTCTATCATCCGATCATCCCATTTTAATTTTGTACTATTCCTTTTACCCGTCCATTCATTCAAAGGCTTCCCTATACCTGAACAATCTCTAACAAACTTGCGCCCAAACTCAACCAAACCAAGAAAACCTCGCAACTCACGCACAGTCCGGGGACGTGGAAATTCTCGCACCTTATTCACAAACTTGTCACTCTTCCTTATACCAGATTCACCCACTACATGCCCAAGAAATTCCACCTCCCTGGACAACCATTTACACTTCTCAAGGTTAATTTTCACACCAACTTCAATTAACCGCCTCAACACTGCCTCAAGCAACCGCATATGTTCCTCAACAGTCTCGCTCGCAATCAGAATATCATCTATAAAAACAGTCACCTTCTGTCGATCAAAACCAGCCAATACAACATTCATCGCTCTTTGGAAGGCAGCAGGCGCATTAGCAAGACCAAAACTCAACCTTTTAAATTGAAAGTGACAATTCGTACTTGAAAATGCGGTAATGGGCCTGCTCCCCTCTGCCAGAGGCATCTGGTAATAGCCCCTCACCAAATCTAATTTAGTAAAAATTTTCATTCCATGCATCTTATAAACACAATCAGACACCACATTCATTGGAAAACGTTCTTTAACAGTCACCTCATTCACCTTCCTATAATCAATACACATGCGTAAACTTCCATCAGGCTTTCGTACAGGGACAATAGGGCTATTCCAGGCACTCTCACTCCTTTCTATTACACCCATACGCTCTAATTCCTGACACTGCTCCTCTATCTCCTTGGCAATAGGCGGAGAAAAATGCCTGGGACGCTGATATATGGGGGTATCATCACTGAGAACTATTTTAAATTCTGGCAGGTCTGACCCCCCACAATCATCGTCACCGAGACTCATAACTCTCCGCTTATCCCATAACATCTTAAGCAATCGTTCCCTTTCGACCTCATTTATACTCTCATCTAACTTAATTCTTCCTTTCAACGTATCGTAATCCCAATCGACATCGCTCTTTACCTTACCAGCCATTACCTGTCTCGCCTTAACATATCTTCCATCCTCTACATTGATCAGTGTATACATACATCCCATGCAATCGCCCTCACGTATACCACGTACTCTCTTCCTCCTAACACTCGGCAACAACCTTACATACACCTGGGGTTCCTGCATATTCATAACACCATCATATATATACGCACTCGTTTTCACCAAATTACCTGCTTCCATACCTTCCACTACATATTCATCCTTGTCACTATTTGAAATTCCCAGACTGCTCGGCCATGCAACTTTTACACTAATAACCTCACCTTTCTTACCCGATAACTTTACACTTTCCTTTGCTACCAACGGCACTCCCTTCCACACCTTCGTACTCACTCTGCCGTCTTCCTTTAAATAAAATTCCCCACAAATATTACCTTTAACCTTTATTTCAATCATATTCACACTTGGATGTACAATCATACCACATTTTTTCAGAAATTTATACCCAAGCAGTACGTCATATTTCTCATTCGCTCCCTCAACCACGTAAAAATCATTATCCTCCATCATCAGCCCCCCAATCATAACATTTTCCCGCAACTTTCCTTGCACAGGCATACGCAAATTACCAATACCTTTTACTTACCCTTACATCCCTTAAATTCACAAACCTCTTTTACCTTATCATATGCATTCCTAAACATTAAATTGACACCACAACCAGTATCAATCAAACCAACCAACTCTATACCATTAAAAATCATTTTCACACTCATGCAATCATGTGCTCTTTCTCCCATCACATCTTCATGCAATAAACCCTCACGAACATGCATCACATTCACTCCCCACACACACGAGGACTCACCCAGCTGAACCCTCTGATTAATTAGTTTCCCGAACATCCTGGCTGACTTGATCCCTTCTTTCTACAAACCCTAGCTACATGCCCATCGGCACCACATTCAGTACACTTACCCCGCGGCTCCTTGCACATTCTAGCATAATGACCATCCTTACCACAATTACCACAAATTACATTCATACGATTATTACGGCATCCACTCGCTAAGTGTCCAGTCATACCACACCGATAACACTTAACCACTTTCTCTTTCTTACAGTCGCTAATACGATGCCCTGTCTCTCCACACCCGAAACATGCTCCTAATGCCCATCTACACTCGTTCTTTTTATGTCCTACTTTCCCACACCTATAACATCTCTCTTCACGGATACCACTACCTAACCTAACTTGCTGCGTACTAGCACTTCTATCTCTCCAAACTTGATTTCCCTGTCTAAACCCGTCATTTCTCGGCATGGGTATTCCTACATTACTCACCCTAACACTTCTATCTACTACACTATCAGCTGCCCTCATTGGCCCTCTCATAACAGCATCTCTAAAACTACCAAATTCTGGCACACATTCCTCCATTCAAGTTCTTACACTCACAGATTTACTTCCTTTCATACACCTATCCAACTCGTAATCCTCAACTATCTCTAAAATATCATCCCAAGTTAATCTCTCTCTAGTCCACCTCATTTTCTCCTTCCGTTTCAAATTAATAAACTCACACACGCTCTCTGGTACTGTACCCAAAAACTTCTTCATTAGTTCCTTATTTTCATTTATTCCTTCGTCCCCATACTTCTTTCTAGCCAATGTTTCTAACCAACATACATACATCGAGATTGCTTCACCCACCTTCATTCGTGCTTCATCAAAATCATTTTTTCGCTTATACCTAACACTACCTTTCATACGTTTTACCTGTTCAATTATCCTCTTCTTTACACTTTCATACTCAACCTCTCCTACACTCATTATCACCCCATACATCGTCAACAAATATCCTGACAAAAATTCTCCCAACTCCCTAGCCCAAACTCTCTTACTATCCCCATACTTAGCCTGACAAAACTTTTCATATTCCCTAAAGAAGTCATATACATCCCTACTGCTATGTTCATTAAACCTTTCACACCTAGGTACCTCTCTCATAAACACCGTCTTACAAACTTCCTCTACTTCATTCTCACTACTATCTTCACTGTCTACTCCCTTCTTGTTGCCTTCTTCATTTGAATACAATGAATCTAATTCTACACTCAAAGTCCTATCTTTAACTATTCCCTTCTTACCCTTTTTCTTACTTACTACCTTCACCCATTCATGATCATCCTCACTCACACCCTGACCTTTCTTCTTTTCTTTCTTCACACTATCTTTACCTTTCTTCTCAGTCTTCCTATCACCCTTCGTTCCAATCTTACTATGTCTAGGCCTTTTACTTTCAATATCACTATCACTACCTTCCCCATTATCACTTACCCTATCCTCTTCCACCATCAACCCGTTACCAGAAGCAGAAGCCACTCCTCCGACTGCACCTTCACCCATGACTGTTTTCATCATCCCCATTACTTGCCCTATCATAGCTTCCATTCGTTTCTCATTTTCTCGCATCCTCATCTCAACACCCTCTTCCACTCTCTCTACAGTTCCCTGAAGTTCCCTAAGTTTCCTTTGCATCTCCTCATTCTCACTACTTAACCTCGCATTCTCCAACAACAACCTCTCCTCTCGCTCATTAGACAACCGCAATTCCTCCTTTAAAATATGCAACTGTTCTTCCATTAACTCCATTTCAATACCTTTAATATTTTAAGTATTTTTCAAACCTATTTACCCTTGTCCAAAAGTCCAGTTTCAATCCCACCTTCAACAGTCGTTTACTTTCAGTCCCTGTTCGGGCGCCAAATTTATGTAGCGGGATGTCAACAAAAACAAACCCCCCACACCTTTGATCACTCTACTTCCAAAATATCCCACAACACAAACTTTCCCCTTACTTTACTTCAAACTAGACTCTTGGACAGAAGGAAAATGAAAACAAAACATAGACTTAAAACTATATTAACGCAACCAAAAAAAACAGAAAACAAATAATTAAACTGATTTAACACTAAAACAAATCACGTATCACCAAACCATCCACCATATGCCATAAACCTGGAACAATCACAATTTATCATAAATTCAATAGACAAAAAAAAAAAACACAAAATTTGCTGTATATATCTGTGTGCGTGAGGGTACCAAGAACGCCAACAATCGGAAAAAACAATATCCCTTTAATATACGTAACACCGTTAGTCCACGCACAGTACCAAAATCACACTTAAGACTAAATAAATTACTTAATACTAAACACCAATCATATTCTGCAACACACGAAAAATGTAATGGCAAACCAAGAAAACCTCTTGGTTCACACGCAACAGTCCTTGCGCAGTTGTAGCCTACTGGCACTAGCCAACACTATCGTACGGCCAATTTGACCGTGCAATCTTATGCGGTGGTCGTCGTCATCAATTGTCGTTAGAGAAATCCGTATTTTATAGCCAGGTCATCAACGTTCAAAAATTCTGTATTTCAGCAGTCTATTCCTACATTCATTGTCCGGTCCGGGTCGTCATCATCAAGCTATCATATACAATATACACACGGCTGGCAAACACCACCTTCCAGGCCAAACTAAAACTCCAAGGAGTATAAAGGAATCCAAAGGAGGAATTACGGCATGCAAAATAAAAAAGAAAAACGCTTACGAAAACTCCTAACTAAACTATCGCACTATAATCAAAGATAAATAATAAACTTTCTATCACTCATGAACGCGCCTAACAAAAATTAATAAAAACAGTACTTACTCCGAATATAAAAAAACACTAAACAGCCGGCTTTCGAAGAACAAAAAAAAGAAACAACCGACTCCTTCCACAGTCCGAGATCCAATGCTTTCGCCCAAGACATTCATCACCGCCCTATCCTAGCTAAAAAATGTAAACAAACAACTTCAAATATACCAACAATCTTCCCAACTTCAAACAATCATTCGCTAATTACCCTTTTTCTTCGGCGCGCACCGCGGACACACAAAACACGCACACACAAACGCACATACACATACTCTCTCGCGCACGCGCGATCTAGCAAAACTAAAGCAAATTAAATTATCTCTCTCTCTCTCTCTCTGACAAAACTAAAGCAAATAAACACTTTCTTTCTTTCTCTCTCTCTCTCTCTCTCTCTCTCTCTCTCTCTCTCTCTCTCTCTCTCACACACAAAACTAAGCAAATAAACACTTTCTCTTGCGGTTTGACAAAACTTAAGTAAATAAACACTAACTCTCTCTCTCTCTCTCTCTCTCTCTCTCTCTCTCTCTCTCTCTAATGAAAAAGCTAAAGCAAATAAAATGTCTCGATTTAACAATACTAAAACAACTCTCCCTCTCCTCTCTCTCTCTCTCTCTCTCTCTCTCTCTCTCTCTCTCTCTCTCTCTCTCTCTCTCGATTTGGCAAAACAAAAGTAAATTAAAATAAAATTAATCCTCCACAACTTCTTTACTCACACAACCTCAACAATGTTCATAACGCCTCCAGAAGGATCAATTAATTGAAACTCCTTTACTCACACAACCTCAACAATGTCTATAAGTGTTCCAAAAGTATAAATTAATTGACACTCCTTTACTCACACAACCTCAACAATGTTTATAACGCTTCCAGAAGGATCAATTAATTGACACTCTTTTACTCACGCACCCTCAACAATGTTTATAATGCTTCCAGAAGGATCAATTAATTGATACTTCTTTACTCACACAACCTCAGCAATGTTTATAACGCTACCAGAAAGATCAATTAACTGGCCCTCCTTTACTCACACAACCTCAACAATGTTTATAACGTCTCCAGAAGGATCAATTAACTGGCACTCCTTCACTCACACAACCTCAATGTTTATAACGCTTCCAGAAGGATCAATTAATTGGCAGTCCTTTACTCACACAACCTCAACAATGTTTATAACGCTTCCAGAAGGATCAATTAATTGGCACTCCTTCACTCACACAACCTCAACAATGTTTATAACGCTTCCAGAAGGATCAATTAATTGGCACTCCTTCACTCACACAACCTCAACAATGTTTATAACGCTTCCAGAAGGATCAATTAATTGGCACTCCTTTACTCACGCAGCCTCAACAATGTCTATAAGTCTTCCAGAAGGATAAATTAATTGACAGTCCTTTACTCACACAACCTCCACAATGTTTATAACAGTTTCAGAAGGATCAATTAATTGAGACTCCTTTAATCACACAACCTCAACAATGTTTATAACGCCTCCAGAAGGATAAATTAATTGACGGTCCTTTACTCACACAACCTCAACAATGTTTATAACACTTTCAGAAGGATCAATTAATTGACACTCGTTTACTCACACAACGTCAACAATGTTTATATGCCTCCAGAAGGATAAATTGATGAATAAAGGAGAGAAAAGATTATTTCTCGCCTTATCCTTTAATATGTTTAGAAATGGAAACGAGAATGGAAACGAGAGAGAGAGAGAGAGAGAGAGAGAGAGAGAGAGAGAGAGAGAGAGAGAGAGAGAGAGAGAGAGAGAGAGAGAGAGGAAAAATATTTCACATACATGAAATATTATTAACTGAACTGATTTTCTCTCTTTTTATCATTATTGGACAGGAAAGAGACTTATCTTACTACAAGCTGATATATGTGAGAAATGTTAATCCAGTAATATATTTTTATATATACGTAATGTGACAGAGGGGCCTTCGCTATGCCAAGCAGTCTTACTTTCCTCCTAAGTCCACTGCGTACTTTTACTTCGATGTATTTTCTTCAAATTCTAATGAATTTGTCCTTGGATCATATCGCAAATGTCCACCAAGTTTCGTTTAAATTAGTTCTGTAGTATTTGTGTAATGTTGTTTACAAACAAAAAGTAAACTAGCAATGTATTTTCCATTAACTTAACATAAACTTATTTTCAAAGCACTGCTGCGTACTTGTACTTTGATGTACTGTATCCAAAATGCTACAGATTAATCCTCTGATCATACTAACACTAATACCAAGTTTGATCAAAATCGATACAGTGGTTTTTTTTGTAAAGCTTCCCACAAACAAATAGAGAAACGACGACAGGGATGAATACATATCCGCAAAATCTTCGTAAACTATTTATGATAGTTATATTCTCTCTCTCTCTCTCTCTCTCTCTCTCTCTCTCTCTCTCTCTCTCTCTCTCTCTCTCTCTCTCTCTCTCTCTCTCTCTCCTCAACCACGAGACTCATTTGTCTCGACACAGTGAAGCCACAGGTGGGGTCACGACCCGAGTAGGACTTCAAAGCGAAACCAAACAGTTGAAAAAGCTATGTCTGCATTAGAGATGTTTTTCCCAATCATCTGTGTTCTTCTTCTTCTTCTTCTTCTTCTTCTTCTTCTCTCCTTAATGCTAGTCCTCTTGGTGTTTGCTCCTTTTCAACCTCATTGCAGTTCCCCCCCGCCCATTTCTTACCCTTACCCTACGACCCCTTGCAATATGCTTATTGGGAGTCCTGCCCTTTGTGTTTCCAAAGGTCGTTTCCATATAACTTCGATGCTTTGTTTTCCCTTTTTTTAGTTGTGTCCTAAAGCTATTGTGTGCAGTTTGAGAGAGAGAGAGAGAGAGAGAGAGAGAGAGAGAGAGAGAGAGAGAGAGAGAGAGAGAGAGAAGGGGTAACAAGTAGATGTGATTATGTTTTCTTTCATTTCCTCGTGTCTTTACTTTTGTTTCCAACTTCATTCGTTTTAGTGGCTTGAGAGAGAGAGAGAGAGAGAGAGAGAGAGAGAGAGAGAGAGAGAGAGAGAGAGAGAGAGAGAGAGAGAGAGACCTTTAAGAAGATACATGTATTACTCACAAACCTCCCGTATAGATTCGTCTTCCAAGATATAGTATTAAACAAAATCTTCTAATAAAAAACATACCCGAGAGAGAAAACTCATTAATTATTATTATTATTATTATTATTATTATTATTATTATTAGCTAAGCTACAACTCTAGTTGGAAGAGCAGGATGTTATAAGCCTAAGGGCTTCAATAGGGAAAATGTCACAGTAAGAAAAGGAAATAAGGAAATAGAAAATTAAGGAGAAGTAATATTTGTAGATGTGCTTATATGATTTCAGTATTACCCTCTGGTTTATAATAGTTAATTTGCATATTGTATATGCATTAAGAAGTCATGCTCAAAATCGTTAGTTCCTTTTGGTCGTTGCAGCCTCACTATCCTTGTGAGCTAAGGATACGGGGTGTTGGGGAGCCTATAGGTCTTATCAGCTGAATCAGCAGCAGCCATTGCCTGGCACTCCTTGTTCCTAGCTTGGGTGGAAAGGGGGCTCGAGTGCTGACCATATGTATATATGATATGGCTCTAGGACATTGTCCCTTGCCTCTGCTATTCATGAGTGGCATTTAAACCTTTAAAGTGTTGGTTAAAAAGCATTGTTTCGTCTTCATGATAAAGCCTCTTCAATACCTTTAAACGTATAGAAGAATCAATATTAATTTCTGCTCAATTTGAGTCTTTTTGAATTTAGCCCATCATAATAGGATTAAGTTTTCCCTTCTGGGAAGTTCAGTTAATTCCTGTGGTATTTTGATAAATTGTAATAGAATTTTATTTGTGTTGTGGTGTCGAAACTATAAGCCGATTTTTAAATGAATTTAGAATCCCTTCACATCAGTTAATGCTCTTGTTGTGTTGTGTTTTTGAAGAAAAAATGTACATGTGGATTGATATATCACTCAATGTTATTCTGTTACATTTTTTAAACTATAGGGGAACTCGGTAGAGCGCAGAGCTCCACCGCATAAGCTCATTTCTCGACCTT
>NC_090727.1:68563158-68570658 GCF_036898095.1 Palaemon carinicauda | reverse complement strand
CATATATATACAAATATATTTGTGCGTGTATATATATATATATATACATGTATATATATATTTGTGTGTGTGTATATATATATATATATATATACATATATATACAAATATATTTGTGCGTGTATATATATATATATATATATACATGTATATATATATTTGTGTGTGTATATATATATATATATATATATTTGTGTGTGTGTATATATATATATATATATATATGGCCAGACAATTGCTCTTTACTATATAGGAGATTGACAAATATTTAAAGAAATGAAAAATTATCAATTCTGAATATACGTTATGTACTGTATATGTTTTCGAGTGTATAAAAAAACTATTTCTATTTTATTTAAATATAAGCAACAACAAAAGGGTATTATTAATATCTAAACTGTTTAAAAAACCGTAATTCTAATCAGAAATTCTCAGCAAAAATATACGGGTCGTAGCCGTATTTCAGTAAAATCCAGGCGACCGTAATATTAACTTACTTTGGTATTATCTTTACGGGGTTGGTGACCGTAATATCACGCCTATATGTCAATGTATCCGGCGATAAAACAGCATTTATTCCAAGACTTTTATTTTTTTTTTTTTTCCTACGGAAAAATTTAACAGTGTAGAATCAGAGGCTTCACGTAAAGTATTTGAAGACGGAGCTGTCTGCAACATATAATATCCAAAGACAGACTTTTCCTCAACATATGTTGCATGAAATGATGACCGTGAAATTTACAAAGTCTATCTTTCATGTTAGGAGATGAGAAAAGAGAAAAGAAAATGTTATTAACACAATCTAGAGTTGTAGCTTAGCTTAATAACAACAACAACAACAACAACAACAACAACAACAATAATAAAAATAATAATAATGTTATTAAAATATTCAAACAAATCTATCTACAATGGATCTCAAATGCATTGCCTTTGAGCAAGCCTGCATTCACAGAAACTGTAATCCTCATAAATTTCCCTTCAGCAAATCCGTGCCATCGCAAGAGGCTGTGACCTAAATGTCTGAAATTCCGGGTAACTAATTATTCAGGATTCATCCTTTACTTGTATTCCATCAAGGCGATAGTCGGACACCGTCTGATTCACCATTCAGTGGGATATACTGCTCGCTACTTGATAGAATCGACTAGATATGGAACGACTATATCATTGGATTTATAGTTTGTAAATTTGTGTTGCTAAATTGACAGTTTACTTCAAAGATACATTCGTTAAACTTTTATTAATGACCAGGTAGTTTGTTGGCCAGGGTACCTGCCTCCCGTTGAGATACTACCGCTAGAGAGTTATGGGGTCCTTTGACTGGCCAAACAGTGCTACATTGGACCCTTCTCTCTGGTTACGGTTCACTTTTCTTAGCCTACGCATACACCGAATAGTGTGGCCTATTCTTTACAAATTCTCCTCTGTCCTCTTACATCTTACACCTGACAACACTGAGATTGCCAAACAATTCTTCTTCACTCCATGGGCTACCGCTCTGTAATTTTTCAGTGGCCACTTTCCTCTTGTTAGTATTAGAAGAGACTCTTTAGCTATGTTAAGCAGCTCTTCTAGGAGAAGGATACTCCAAAATCAAACCATTGTTCTCTAGTCTCGGGTAGTGCCATAACCTCTATACCATGGTCTTCCACTGTCTTGGGTTAGAGTTCTCTTGCTTAAGGGTACACAAAGGAAACACTATTCTATCTAATTTCTCTTCCTCTTGTTTTGTTAAAGTTTCTATAGTTGATAAAGGAAATATTTATTTTTATGTGACTGTCCTTAAAATATTTTATTTTTCCTTGTCTCCTTTCCTCACTGCTATTTTCCCTGTTGGGATCCCTGGGCTTATAGCATCCTGCTTTTCCAACTTGGGCTATGGCTTAGCAAATAATAATAATAATAATAATAATAATAATAATAATAATAATAATTTTAATAATAGTAATTCGGTTTATGGTTTGTTAATTTGTTTAGCTAAATTGACCCGTTAAGATAATGGCTGGATATTTATCTAGATACTACCATCCTTGTAAGCTAAGGTTGGGGGCTTTGGGGGAGCTTATAGGTCAACCTGTCAAGTCATCAGCAGCCATTGCCTGGCAATCCCTACACCCAACTTGGGTAGAATGGAGCTTGGGGGCTGATTATATGTATATATGCTCAGTCTCTAGGCCATTGTCCTACTAACTAGGGCATTGTCTTGCTAACTAGAGCATAGTCCTGCTAGCTAAGGCATTGTCCTGCTAGCTAAGGCATTGTCCTGCTAGCTATGGCATTGTCCTACTAGATAATGCATTGTCCTAGTAGGTAGGGCATTGTCCTGATAGCTAGGGCATTGTCCTACTAGCAAGGGAATTATCCTACTAGATAATGCATTGTCCTACTAGGTAGGGCATTGTACTGCTAGCTATGGCATTGTCCTAATAGCTAGGGCATTGTCCTACTAGATAATGCATTTTCCTACTAGGTAGGGCATTGTCCTGCTAGCTAGGGCATTGTCCTACTAGATAATGCATTGTCCTACTAGGTAGGTCATTGTCCTGCTAGCTAGGCCATTGTCCTACTAGATAATGCATTGTCCTACTAGGTGGGGCATTGTCCTGCTAGCTAGGGCATTTTCCTACTAGCTAGGGCATTGTCCTACTAGCGAGGGCATTGTCCGACTAGATAATGCATTGTCCTACTAGGTAGGGCATTGTCCTGCTAGCTAGGGCATTGTCCTACTAGATAATGCATTGTCCTACTAGGTAGGTCATTGTCCTGCTAGCTAGGGCATTGTCCTACTAGATAATGCATTGTCCTACTAGGTAGGTCATTGTCCTGCTAGCTAGGGCATTGTCCTACTAGATAATGCATTGTCCCTACTATGGTAGGTCATTGTCCTGCTAGCTAGGGCATTGTCCTACTAGATAATGCATTGTCCTACTAGGTGGGGCATTGTCCTGCTAGCTAGGGCATTTTCCTACTAGCTAGGGCATTGTCCTACTAGCGAGGGCATTGTCCGACTAGATAATGCATTGTCCTACTAGGTGGGGCATTGTCTTGATAGGTAAGGCATTGTCCTGCTAGCTAAGGCATTGTCCTACTAACTAGGGCATTTTCCTGTTAGCTAGGGGTGTCCTACTAGCTATGCCATTGTCCTGTTAGCTATGCCATTGTCCTGTTAGCTATGGTATTGTCCCATTAACTAATATTATTGTTCTGCTAACTAGGGCATTGTCATGCTAGCTAGGGCATTGTCCTGCTAGTTAAGGCATTGTCCTACTAGTTAGGTCATTGTCCTGCTAGCTAAGGCATTGTCCTACTAGATAATGCATTTTCCTACTAGGTAGGGCATTGTCCTGATAGCTAAGGCATTGTCCTACTAGCTAGAGCATTGTTCTACTAGATAATGCATTGTCCTACTAGGTAGGGCATTGTCCTGCTAGCTAGGGCATTGACCTACTAGCTAGAGCATTGTCCTACTAGCTAGGGCATTGTCCTACTAGATAATGCATTGTCCTACTAGGTAGGTCATTGTCCGGCTAGCTAGGCCATTGTCCTACTGGATAATGCATTGTCCTACTAGGTGGGGCATTGTCCTGCTAGCTAGGGCATTTTCCTACTAGCTAGGGCATTGTCCTACTAGCGAGGGCATTGTCCGACTAGATAATGCATTGTCCTACTAGGTAGGGCATTGTCCTGCTAGCTAGGGCATTGTCCTACTAGATAATGCATTGTCCTACTTAGGTAGGTCATTGTCCTGCTAGCTAGGGCATTGTCCTACTAGATAATGCATTTTCCTACTAGGTAGGGCATTGTCCTGCTAGCTAGGGCATTGTCCTACTAGATAATGCATTGTCCTACTAGGTAGGTCATTGTCCTGCTAGCTAGGGCATTGTCCTACTAGATAATGCATTGTCCTACTAGGTGGGGAATTGTCCTGCTAGCTAGGGCATTTTCCTACTAGCTAGGGCATTGTCCTACTAGCGAGGGCATTGTCCGACTAGATAATGCATTGTCCTACTAGGTGGGGCATTGTCTTGATAGGTAAGGCATTGTCCTGCTAGCTAAGGCATTGTCCCTACTAACTAGGGCATTTTCCTGTTAGTTAGGGGGTGTCCTACTAGCTATGCCATTGTCCTGTTAGCTATGCCATTGTCCTGTTAGCTATGGTATTGTCCATTAACTAATATTATTGTTCTGCTAACTAGGGCATTGTCATGCTAGCTAGGGCATTGTCCTGCTAGTTAAGGCATTGTCCTACTAGTTAGGTCATTGTCCTGCTAGCTAAGGCATTGTCCTACTAGATAATGCATTTTACTACTAGGTAGGGCATTGTCCTGATAGCTAAGGCATTGTCCTACTAGCTAGAGCATTGTTCTACTAGATAATGCATTGTCCTACTAGGTAGGGCATTGTCCTGCTAGCTAGGGCATTGACCTACTAGCTAGAGCATTGTCCTACTAGCTAGGGCATTGTCCTACTAGATAATGCATTGTCCTACTAGGTGGGGCATTGTCCTGATATGTAAGGCATTGTCCTGCTAGCTAAGGCATTGTCCTACTAACTAGGGCATTTTCCTGTTAGCTAGGGGTGTCCTACTAGCTATGCCATTGTCCTGTTAGCTATGGTATTGTCCCATTAACTAATATTATTGTTCTGCTAACTAGGGCATTGTCATGCTAGCTAGGGCATTGTCCTGCTAGCTAGGGCATTGCCCTACTAGTTAGTTCATTGTCCTGCTAGCTAGGGCATTGTCCTACTAGATAATGCATTTTCCTACTAGGTAGGGCATTCTCTTGATAGCTAAGGCATTGTCCTATTAGCTAGAGCCTTGTCCTACTAGATAATGCATTGTCCTACTAGGTAGGGCATTGTCCTGCTACCTAGGGCATTGACCTACTAGTTAGAGCATTGTCCTGCTAGCTAGGGCATTCTCCTACTAGATAATGCATTGTCTTACTAGGTCGGGCATTGTCCTGCTAGCTAGGGCATTGTCGTACTAGCTAGGGCATTGTCCTACTAGATAATGCATTGTCCTACTAGGTAGGGCATTGTTCTGATAGGTAAGGCATTGTCCTGCTAGCTAAGGCATTGTCCTAATAACTAAGGCATTTTCCTGTTAGGTAGGGGTGTCCTACTAGCTATGCCATTGTCCTGTTAGCTATGGTATTATCCCATTACCTAGTATATTGCTCTGCTAGTTAGGGCATTGTCATGCTAGCTAGGGCATTTTCCTACTAGCTATTGTCCTGCTAGTTAGGTCATTGTCCTTCTAGCTAGGGCAATTTCCTACTAGATAATGCATTGTCTTACTAGGTAGGGCATTGTCCTGATAGCTAAGGCATTGTCCTACTAGGTAGGGCATTTTCCTACTAGATAATACATTGTCCTACTAGATAATACATTGTCCTACTAGGTTGGGCATTGTCCCTGCTAGCTAGGGCATTGTCCTGCTAGCTAGGGCATTGTCATGCTAGATAGGGCATTGTCCTGCTAGTTAGGTCATTGTCCTGCTAGCTAGGGCATTGTCCTACTAGATAATGCATCCTCCTACTAGGTAGGGCATTGTCCTGATAGCTAAGGCATTGTCCTACTAGCTAGGGCATTGTCCTACTAGGTAGGGCATTGTCCAGCTAGCTAGGGCATTGTCCTGCTAGTTAGGGCATTGTCCTGCTAGCTAGGGCATTGCCCTACTAGATAATGCATTGTCCTGCTAGTTAGGTCATTGTCCTGCTAGCTAGGGCATTGTCCTACTAGATAATACATTGTCCTACTAGGTAGGGCATTGTCCTGCTAGCTAGGGCATTGTCCTATTAGCTAGGGCATTGTCCTACTAGCTAGGACATTATCCTACTAGATAATGAATTGTCCTACTAGGTAGGGCATTGTCCTGATAGCTAAGGCATTGTCCTGCTAGCTAGGGCATTTTCCTACTAGATAATGCATTGTCCTACTAGGAAGGGCATTGTCCTGATAGCTAGGGAATTCTCGTACTAGATAATGCATTGTCCTACTAGGTAGGGCATTGTCCTGATAGCTAAGGCATTGTCTTGCTAGTTAAGGCATTGTCCTACTAAAGGCATTTTCCTGTTAGCTAGGGGTGTCCTACTAGCTATGGCATTGTCCTGTTAGCTATGGTATTGTCCCATTAACTAATATTTTGTTCTGCTAGCTAGGGCATTGTCATGCTAGCTAGGGCATTGTCCTGCTAGTTAGGGCATTGTGTTGCTAGTTAGGTCATTGTCCTGCTAGCTAGGGCATTGTCCTACTAGCTAGGGCATTGTCCTACTGGGTAGGGCATTGTCCTGCTAGCTAGGACATTGTCCTGCTAGTTAGGTCATTGTCCTACTAGCTAGGGCATTTTCCTGTTACCTAGGAGTGTCCTACTAGCTATGCCATTGTCCTGTTAGCTATGGTATTGTTCCATTAACTAATATATTGTTCTGGTAGCTAGGGCATTGTCATGCTAGCTAGGGCATTGTCCTGCTAGCTAGGGCATTGTCCTGCTAGTTAGGGCATTGTCCTGTTAGCTAGGGCATTGTCCTGCCAACTAGGGCATTCTCACTGTCCCTTCCTCTGCCATCCATGATCGACCTTTAAACCTTTTGGCCGAGAATGATACGGCTGATTTGGTTAAAGAATGAGAATTGCCAATCCGAGATTGGGCCCTGATACCAACGGAGACTTGGGAGCAATCTCATTAATCACAAAATTCTTCTGGAACAATGTCAAGATTCCCGAAATAACAAATTGCCTCGTAACTTCCCAAACAGTATTTTCCTGGAAAACTTTTGAGGTCGATTCGCTTCAAAAATCCACTCATTCCTGGAAGTTGAAGCGGGATTCCCTAATTCTTCTTCTTCTTCTTCTTCTTCTTCTTCTTCTTCTTCTTCTTCTTTCTCCGGAATTGGTATATCCTTGAAAATAAGGTCTTAAAATGGTAATTGAGAAGTAAACCAAATTAGGAAATTTTAGGGTTAACTTATATTTCATATATTCTCCAATTTCCCGTTGAAACCTCCCGTATTTCTACACATTCTTACACACATTTTTACACATTTTACACATTTCACACATATAATTGCGAAATATTGAATAAAACTTCTACCTCATTTCAGCTCCGACTGTAATAGATGGTGTCAACAGCCTTCTTGTTCCTCAGCCAGTCTCTCTCTCTCTCTCTCTCTCTCTCTCTCTCTCTCTCTCTCTCTCTCTCTCTTTTCAATGCATTATTAAGTAAATTAAATTCTTTATCCAGTTAAGGACCATAAAACTGAGCTGACCATTCCAAGGAAACTCTTCAGTCGCGAGCAGCGAAAATATAAGAAGTAACCTTAAAAGATGACTTAAGTCACATGGCAAACTAGAAAAGCACTAAGTAGAGCGCAGACCTCCGCCGCGGGAGCTTCTTTCTAGACCTTTTACTCGACCTTGACCTTTGACCTTAACATGTATTAAGTGGCGGGGATTTTCATACATTTTATTATGAATCAAGTTTGAAGGCTCTGT
>NC_090727.1:68557209-68560158 GCF_036898095.1 Palaemon carinicauda | reverse complement strand
AATTCGCTAATTAAATCATCGGATTAATTAGTGAAGTTTATGGATTCTCTCTCTCTCTCTCTCTCTCTCTCTCTCTCTCTCTCTCTCTCTCTCTCTCTCTCTCTCTCTCTCTGTATATATGTGATGATTAATTTTAAAAAAAGGGCGATTGGTTGAATGATTAATTTCAAACACAGGCGATTGGTTGAATGATTCATTTTAAACACAGACGGTTAGTTGAATGTTTCATTTTAAACACAGGCGATTGGTTGAATGACAAAATTCAAACACAAGCAGTTGGTTGAAGGATTCATTTTAAACACAGGTGGTTAGTTGAATGTTTCATATTAAACACAGGCGATTGGTTGAATGATTCATTTTAAACACAGGCGGTTAGTTGAATGATTCATTTTAAACACAGGCGGTTAGTTGAATGTTTCATTTTAAACACAGGTGATTGGTTGAATGTTTCATTTTAAACACAGGCGATTGGTTGAATGATTAATTTTAAACACAGGCGGTTAGTTGAATGTTTCATTTTAAAAACAGGCGATTGGTTGAATGTTTCATTTAAAAAACAGGCGATTGGTTGAATGCTTCATTTTAAAAACAGGCAATTAGGTTGAATGCTTCATTTTAAACACAGGCAATTGGTTGAATGACTAATTTTAAACACAGGCGATTGGTTGAATGGTTAATTTTAAACACAAGCGATGGGTTCGATTCCAATACGTGGAAAGAAGTCTTTATTTCTCTCTGAACAAGACCGTTCAGTATTCACTTATGGGGCTGAACAAACCACTCCCTCACTCTTACTCTCACTCTCACCCTTAAATTCTGGTGGGTAATAATCATGAAAGTGCAAATGAATCATTTTGAAATACCACAATAAAGTTTTTATTTATAATTCATGGACCTTTGTACAATAAACTTTATAATAGAAATGTAAATAATAGGAATCTAATGTAGATATTAAGACATATTAACCAATAACAACCAATTAGCACTCTTTATTTGCTCCCTTTACTATTATTACCTCCGCCAACGAAGTTGGAAAGAGGTTAAGTTTTCATCCCTGTTTGTGTTTGAAATTTTTGTGTGATTATTTATGAACAGCTTCCTGGAAACACTTTTAAACGTAGAATAATGAAACTTTTAGGGATTAACTGATATGTAAAAAGCTGGTAGTGGTTAGATTTTGGAAGGTCAAGGTCAATGGTCAAGGTCACAGTCACGCAAAATGTTCAATTCACGTAATTAGCCATAAGTTTGAGGGTACACTCGAGCACACTCTTCTATCTTATTTTTCTTTCTCTCTTGTTTTGTTTAAGTTTTTATAGTTTATATAGGAGAAATTTATTTTAATGTTGTTACTCTCAAAATTTGTTTTTTCCTTTTTTCCTTTCCTCACTGGGCTATTTTCCCTGTTTGAGCCCCTGTGTTTATAGCATCCTGCTTTTACAACTAGGGCTATAGCTTAGCAAGTAATAATATTAATGATAATAAAATTGTTGTCACAGAGCCTTCAAAACTTGGTTCATAATAAAATGTATGAAAATCTCCGCCACTTAATACATGTTAAGGTCAAAGATCAAGGTCGAGTAAAAGGTCTAGAAAGAAGCTCCCGCGGCGGAGGTCTGCGCTCTACTGAGTGCTTTTCTAGTTTACCATGTGACTTAAGTCATCTTTTAAGGTTACTTATATTTTCGCTGCTCACGACTGAAGAGTTTCCTTGGAAGGGTCAGCTCAGTTTTATGGTCCTTAACTGAATAAAAAATTTAATTTACTTATCATGCATTAAAGAGAGAGAGAGAGAGAGAGAGAGAGAGAGAGAGAGAGAGAGAGAGAGAGAGAGAGAGAGAGACAGAGACAGAGACAGAGACAGAGACAGAGGACACAGAGAAGAGAGAGAGAGAGGAGAGAGAGAGAGAGAGAGAGAGAGAGAGGAGAGAGAGAGAGAGACTGGCTGAGGAACAAGAAGGCTGGTCCCTTTTGACACCATCTATTACAGTCGGAGCTGAAATGAGGTAGAAGTTTTATTCAATATTTCGCAATTATATGTGTGAAATATGTGTAAAATGTGTAGAAATATGTGTAAGAATGTGTAAAAATACGGTAGGTTTCAACGGAAAAATTGGAGAATATATGAAAAATAAGTTTACCCTAAAAATTTCCTAATTTGGTTTACTTCTCAATTACCATTTTAAGACCTTATTTTCAAGGAGGTACCAATTCCGGAGAAAGAAGAAGAAGAAGAAGAAGAAGATGAAGAAGAAGAAGAAGAATTAGGGAATCCCGCTTCAACTTCCAAGAATGAAAAGATTTTTGAAGCGAATCGACCTCAAAAGTTTTCCAGGAAAATGCTGTTTGGGAAGTTACGAGGCAATTAGTTATTTCGGGAATCTTGACATTGTTCCAGAAGAATTTTGTGATTAATGAGATTGCTCTCAAGTCTCTTGGTATCAGGGACAAATCTCGGATTGGCAATTCTCATTCTTTAACCAAATCAGCCGTATCATTCTCGTCCAAAAAGTTTAAAGGTCGATCATGGATGGCAGAGGAAGGGACAGTGAGAATGCCCTAGTTGGCATGACAATGCCCTAGCTAACAGGACAATGACCTAACTAGCAGGACAATGCCCTACCTAGCATGACAATGCCCTAGCTAGCAGAACAATATATTAGTTAATGGGACAATACCATAGCTAACAGGACAATGGCATAGCTAGTAAGACACCCCTAGCTAACAGGAAAAAGCCTTGGTTAGTAGGAAAATGCCTTAGCTAGCAGGGCAAGGCCTTAGCTATCAGGACAATGCCCTACCCAGTAGGACAATGCCCTAGCTAGTAGGACAATGACCTAACTAGCAGGACAATGCCCTAGCTAGCAGGACAATGCCCTACCCAGTAGGACAATGCCCTAGCTAGTAGGACAATGCCCTAGCTAGCAGGACAAGGACCTAACTAGCAAG
>NC_090727.1:68529709-68544709 GCF_036898095.1 Palaemon carinicauda | reverse complement strand
CTACATGCGTGCCATCCCATTACACCGATGGCACGAATTCCAAATAGAGTGCCTCAATCTCACACAACGTTACAGGGACGAGACTCAGGTCTTCCAGCAGGCACAGCAACAACCATCAGTGACCTGGGCAGGCCCACAGCAACAGCAACCTTTACAGCCCCCTGTGCATCAGCAACCCCCTCAGCAACAGTCACCTTGGCAGCCCCCTCAGCAGCAGTCACCTTGGCAACCCCCTTACCAGCAATCACCTTGGCAACCCCCTCACCAGCAGCAACCTTGGCAGTCCCCTCAACCAGGACCCTCGCAGGCACAGCCAGAGCAGCAGCAGCATAACTGGGTGCCGCAGTCAAGCCCTTGCCCCGTACCACGGAGTGGCACCCAGGGATGCCAACTCCACTGTCATCCACCCCTGTCCAAGTGACCTCGCCATCAGTGCCAGTGTCATCACCCACCCTTGTCCAGGCTCCTTCACCAGCACCTTCATTAACGTCGCTGTCGGCGGCATTCAAAAGTCCATTGACCTTCCCTGTCCTGACCCCGGGGACCATCGACAGCAACCTTGATGAAGCCATGACACCCTCACCCCTCTACTCGTCCAAGGAGCTTGATACCCCACCAGTCAAGGACAAGGAAATTTAAATAGTGTTAAATATTTGTACATAATTGAAGTGTGATACTTTTATATATATGTTGTTTTAATGTAAATAAAATATTTATATATTTCCAAACACTTTTCGTCTATTTCCTTAGAATACAAAGAAAGAAACAGTGAAGTAAAAAATAATAAAAGGGAAGAAAAATAAACCCCCCAAAAATTTATATTTGCTGTCTTATTGTGAAAAAAAATGATATCTTTATAATGATGAGAAACAAAAAGGAAACGAAAAAATTAATGAAAATTAAAGAAAAATAAACCTAATATGTTTTTATATTTGCTGTCTTATTGTGAAAAAAAATATATCTTATTTTTAACTATTTTTATCTTTATAATGAACAGAAACAAAAAGGAAAAGTAAAAATTAATGAAAATGAAAGAAAAATAAACCTAATATGTTTTTATATTTGCTGTCTTAATGTGAAAAAAAATTGGAAAGTTGAGTATTATCTTTACTATGTATAAATGTAAGCTCTTGTCATTTTGAATTAAATCAAAAGTGATATTAACATAAACAAGAGCTGTTGCCTACCGGAGGCATCCAGGATGCTATCGCTCACTCTTATGGGTCATTTAGTTTGCTAGAGCTACGTTCCCAGTTTGTTTTGCTTTAATAATTTAGCTATTTAGCTCCGCATAAAATGCTTATATTGTTAGCTCGGGGATTTCGACACGATCGAGGTAACGATCCTGCCTTTGTCGAGGTATTGTCGCTATAGGCCAATTTTTTTAAGTTTGCTGTTTTCATGTAAAAATAAAATTATGTGTTATTTCATGCACACACTTATTTTCATCTATTATCAATCAAGATGTACATTTTTGTTTTAAATAAAAATGAAATGAAAAATAAACCCTAGAAATTTTTAAGTTTGCTATTTGAATGTAAAAATGAAATGATGTCTTATTTCATGCACACACTTATTTACATCTATTGCCAATCAAGATGCCCATTTTTTGTTTTAAATAAAAATGAAATGAAAAATAAACCCAAGAAATTTTTAAGTTTGCTGTTTGAATGTAAAAATAAAATGCTTTCTTAATAGTTGTACATATTTTATGTCTGCTATTTATATGTAAATCAAATGCTTTCTTATTGAAACTAAAATAAAGGGCACACAAAAAATACAAACGAAAAATATACGTTTCTTTTATTTACAAAATGGAACAACTATACAGCTCATGGAGGTACTACAATTTTTTCTTGCCAAGGGACAGCACCAGCAGGGGATATGTAGTAATGTGAAAGGTAGTCTCACTGATCCTTTGCATCCTTCTGAATATGATGGCCGGGTAGAGTCATCAGCCCCTGTAGGTTTTGCTCATTCCTCCATGCACCAGGGATCAGAGCATGTGTGTCCAGATCTTCGTAGTCCACTTCTGACAAAGCACCTGGGTATTTGATGAGGGCGAGGTTGTGCAGGACACAGGCACACATGGTGATCAGGTTGATGGTGCTGGTCTTCTGCTGCATCGTCGTCAAGAAGCAACGGAACCTTTGACTTAAAATTCCAAAGGCATTCTCAACGACACGTCGGGCACGAGACAACCTGTAGCTATATATGAGTTCTCGTAGGACTTGTGACCGACGGGAGAATGGTTTCATCATCCAGGTTCGTAGAGCAAAGGCGTCATCCCCAACGAAGTGATAGGGCACTGGGTGGTCATCATTAGGGAGTGGTTCTCGTTGAGGCACTCCAGCTCTGTTGTCTTCTACAGCATCATGCAGAGAACAGTTGCTCAATGTTCCTCCATCCGACGCACTACCCTCTGCCCCAACATCCACATAGAGGAACCTGTAGGAAGCATCTGCGACTGCCATCAGTACAATGCTGTGGAAGCCATTGTAGTTGTAGTAGTAAGAGCAAGCATTGGGTGGCTTCTTTATGGCAATGTGCTTTCCGTCCACAGCCCCCAGACAGTTGTGGTAATTCCATCTGGAGCTGAATCTGGCAGCAACTTCCTTCCAGGCCTCTTCAGTTTTGGGGCAACGCAGCACTTCGTCCTTGTAGGCAGCGATGATGGCTTTACACACCTCTGGTATTAACTTGCTGATGGTACTTGCTTCAACCCTGAAGCTGTACTGTAGACTTTGATAAGAATTTCCAGTGGCTAAAAAGCGGAGGGTGACAGCAAGATTAAGTCCAACTTGAAGCGGTTCCCTCATGAAGGTGGACTGCTTCAGGAGGTGTGGGGTTAACTTCTCAACCATCTCTTGAAACAGGTCAGGTGTGATTCTGAGGTAATTTTTGTAGCCCTTAGGATCTTCCTTGTTGAGTTCAGTCAATAGACTGTCATAGTGTCCAAACGAGTGCCTTCTGGTTAACCATTCCTTGACTCACACTTTCCTTTGTATCTTTCTTCGAGGTAGGGTTGGCTTTTGTTTCTCTTTTTCCTTTGCCAGCCTTTTCTGATGCACTCCAACAAAGGCTACAGCAGCTGCCAGGTATAGGTATCTTCTCCTCAATGCAATGGTGTGTCTGACAGTAAGCATGTTGTCTCGTCTGAACCCAATCCAAGAATGTCCTCGGGTTGGAGAAGCCCTGTTTTTATATGGAGTGGCCAATTCGTGAACTGGCGTGAGCTGGCGTGAACGATGCGTGAACGATGCAGAATGATGAGCGAACTCGCGTGAACGTGTCGTGAACTTCTCGTGAACTACGTGTGCCAATTCGTGCCATCACGTGAACGTCGCGTGAACATCACGTGAACGTCGCGTGAACGATGCGTGAATTGGAGTGAACTGGTCGTGAACAGTGCGAGAAAAACACCAGTGCGTGGCAAAAATGCGCGCAAGTGTCAGGTAGGCTTAAGATAGTTATTAAAGATTACAAAACTGAAATTTCTAACATATGAATTACTTGAATTTGTTGAAACAAGAGTTCAGTAAAATGAATATAGAAGCTAAATGTTAAAAACCTAAATTTGTAATTCATATATCATAGCACTTTTTTTTCAATACGAAAATTAAAAACTTAGTTGGAATCTAGGTTTTTGTACATGAATACAAAGCCAAAAACCAGTGTCTAGGTAGTTTACAATTGCAAAAGATAAGGTCACGACCAAAAAATATATCAAAATATCGTAGTAGAATAGTTTATGATATATTTTTTTGGTTCCTGATAGCTTTTGACATCCTCCTTTTTATTTCCGCTAACGAAGTTGGAAGGAGGTTATGTTTTACCTCCTGTTTATGTGTGTATTGGTTTATGAACAGCTTTCTGACCAATATTTGAATCGTAGTGTAATGAAACTTGCATGAATTAACTGTTAGATATAAAGCTGGAAATTATTAATTTTTTTTAGGTCAAGGTCAAAGGTCAAGATCACGGTCAAGCAAAATGCCAAATTCAAGTAATCAGCCATAATTTCGCACATCATTATCACAGACTTCATATTTGACTGTATGAAAATCCACTCCAATTAATGATTGTTAAGGTCGAAGGTCAAGATCAAAGTCGAGCAAAAGGTCGAGAAATGAGCTTACTCGGTGGAGCTCTGCGCTCTACCGAGTTCCCCTCTTGTTTAAAAAATGTAACAAAATAACATTGAATGATATATCAATCCACATGTACATTTTTTCTTCAAAAACACAACACAACAAGAGCATTAACTGATGTGAAGAGATTCTAAATTGATTTAAAAATCGGCTTATAGTTTCGACACCACAACACAAATAAAATTCTATTACAATTTATCAAAATACCACAGGAATTAACTGAACTTCCCAGAAGGGAAAACTTAATCCTATTATGATATGCTAAATTCAAAAAGGCTCAAATTGAGCAGAAATTAATATTGATTCTTCTATACGTGTAAAGGTATTGAAGAGGCTTTATCATGAAGACGAAACAATGCTTTTTAATCAACACTTTAAAGGTTTAAATGCCACTCATGAATAGCAGATGCAATGGACAATGTCCTAGAGCCTGACCATATATACATATGATCAGCACTCGAGCTTCTTCTCTACCCAAGCTAGGACCAAGGAGGGCCAGGCAATGGCTGCTGCTGATTCAGCTGATAAGACCTATAGGCTCCCCCACACCCCGTATCCTTAGCTCACAAGGATAGTGAGGCTGCAACGACCAAAAGGAACTAACGAGTTTGAGCATGACTTCTTAATGCATATACAATATGTGAATTAACTATTATAAACCAGAGGGTAATACTGAAATTGTATAAGCACATCTACAAATATTACTTCTCTTGTAATTTTCTATTTCCTTGTTTCCTTTTCTTACAGTGACATTTTTCCCTATTGAAGCCCTTGGGCTTATAACATCCTGCTCTTCCAACTAGAGTTGTAGTTTAGCTAATAAAAAAATAATAATAATAATAATAATAATAATAATAATAATAATAATAATAATAATAATAATAATAATAATAATAATAATAATAATAATTAATGAGTTTCCTCTCTCGGATAGGTTATTTATTGGAAGATTTTGTTTAATACTATATCATGGAAGAAGAATCTATACGGGAAGTTTGTGAGTAATACGTGTACCTTCTTAAGGGTATCTCTCTCTCTCTCTCTCTCTCTCTCTCTCTCTCTCTCTCTCTCTCTCTCTCTCTCTGATTATGCTTTACAAAACTTATGTGCGTAGTACACTCGAGTACTGCAATGTGATATGGTACCCACACTACCAAAAGGATATTGCGCAAATAGAGAGTGTACAAAGGTCCTATACTGCTAGAATAGAAGAAGTTAAGGACCTTGATTACTGGGAAAGACTGCAATTTTTAAAACTATACAGTCTAGAAAGGAGAAGAGAACGCTACATGATAATACAAGCATGGAAGCAAATAGAAGGAATTGCTGAAAACATCATGGAGCTTAAAGTATCAGAAAGAGCAAGCAGAGGTAGATTAATAGTGCCAAAAAGCATTCCAGGTAAACTGAGAAAGGCGCACAGGACATTAATCCACTACGCACCAGCATCGATAATGCAGCGACTA
Organism: Palaemon carinicauda; assembly: GCF_036898095.1. Taxonomy (NCBI): domain Eukaryota; kingdom Metazoa; phylum Arthropoda; class Malacostraca; order Decapoda; family Palaemonidae; genus Palaemon; species Palaemon carinicauda. The sequence goes on along the minus strand of NC_090727.1, from coordinate 68,539,092 downwards.
TTTAATGTGCTGCCAGCTCATCTAAGAAACATATCAGGAGTGAGCGTAGATGCGTTTAAAAATCAGCTCGATGAATACCTAAGATGCATTCCAGACCATCCAAGACTGGAAGATGCAAAATACACCGGAAGATGTATTAGCAACTCTCTGGTGGATATACGAGGTGCCTCACACTGAGGGACCTGGGGGAACCCAAACAAAAAATAAGGCAATAAGGTAAGGTAAGGCTCTCTCTCTCAAACTGGACACAATAGCTTAGGACACGACTAGAGAAAAGGGAAAGCAAAACATCGAAGTTATATGGAAACGACCTTTGGAAACACAAGGGCAGGACTCCCAATAAGGATATTGCAAGGGGTCCTATGGTAAGGGTAAGAAATGGGCGGGGGGGGGGGGAACTGCAATGAGGTTGAAAAGGAGCAAACACCAAGAGGACTAGCATTAAGAAGAAGAAGAAGAACACAGATGATTGGGAAAAACATCTCTAATGCAGACATAGCTTTTTCAACTGTTCGGTTTCACTTTGAGGTCCTACCCAGGTCGTGATCCCACCTGTGGCTTCACTGTGTCGAGACAAATGAGTCTCGTGGTTGGAGAGAGAGAGAGAGAGAGAGAGAGAGAGAGAGAGAGAGAGAGAGAGAGAGAGAGAGAGAGAGAGAGAGAGAGAGAGAGAGAAAAAAAATATAACTATCATAAATAGTTTACGAAGATTTTGCGGATATGTATTCATCCCTGTCGTCGTTTCTCTATTTGTTTGTGGGCAGCTTTACACAAAAACCACCGTAACGGTTTTGACCAAACTTGGTATGCGTGTTAGTATGACCCAAGAATTAATCTTTAGCATTTTGGATACAGTACATCAAAGTACAAGTACGCAGCAGTGCTTTGAAAATAAGTTAATGTTAAGTTAATAGAAAATACTTTGTTGGTTTACTTCTTGTTTATAAACAACATTACACAAATACTACAGAACTAATTTCAACGAAACTTGGTGGACATTTGCAATATGATCCAAGGACAAATTCATTAGAATTTGAAGAAAATACATCGAAGTAAAAGTACGCAGTGGAGTTAGGAGGAAAGTAAGACTGCTTGGCATAGCCAAGGCCCCTCTGTCACATTACGTATATATAAAAATATATTACTGGATTAACATTTCCCACATATATCAGCTTGTAGTAAGATAAGTCTCTTTCCTGTCCAATAATGATAAAAAAGAGAGAAAATCAGTTCAGTTAATAATATTTCATGTATGTGAAATATTTTTACTCTCTCTCTCTCTCTCTCTCTCTCTCTCTCTCTCTCTCTCTCTCTCTCTCTCTCTCTCTCTCTCTCGTTTCCATTTCTAAACATATTAAAGGATAAGGCGAGAAATAATCTTTTCTCACCTTTATTCATCAATTTATCGTTCTGGAGGAATATAAACATTTTTGAGGTTGTGTGAGTAAAGGAGTGTCAATTAATTGATCCTTCTGAAACTGTTATAAACATTGTGGAGGTTGTGTAAGTAAAAGACTGTCAATTAATTTATCCTTCTGGAAGACTTATAGACATTGTTGAGGCTGCGTGAGTAAAGGAGTGGCAATTAATTGATCCTTCTGGAAGCGTTATAAACATTGTTGAGGTTGTGTGAGTGAAGGAGTGCCAATTAATTGATCCTTCTGGAGAGGTTATAAACATTGTTGAGGTTGTGTGAGTAAAGGAGGGCCAGTTAATTGATCTTTCTGGAAGCGTTATAAACATTGCTGAGGTTGTGTGAGTAAAGAAGCATCAATTAATTGATCCTTCTGGAAGCATTATAAACATTGTTGAGGGTGTGTGAGTAAAGGAGTGTCAATTAATTGATCCTTCTGGAAGCGTTATAAACATTGTTGAGGTTGTGTGAGTAAAGGAGTGTCAATTAATTTATACTTCTGGAAGACTTATAGACATTGTTGAGGTTGTGTGAGTAAAGGAGTTTCAATTAATTGATCCTTTTGGAGGCGTTATGAACATTGTTGAGGTTGTGTGAGTAAAGAAGTGTCAATTAATTGATCCCTCTGGAAGACTTATAGACATTGTTCAGGTTGTGTGAGTGAAGAAGTGCCAGTTAATTGATCCTTCTGGAAGCGTTATAAACATTGTTGAGGTTATGTGAGTAAAGGAGTCCCAGTAAATTGATCCTTCTGGAAACGTTATAAACATTGTTGAGGCTGTGTGAGTAAAGGAGTGCCAATTAAATGATCCTTCTGGAAGTGTTATAAACATTGTTGAGGCTGTGTGAGTAAAGTAGTGCAAATTAATTGATCCTTCTGGAAGCGTTATAAACCTGCTTGAGGTTGTGTGAGTAAAGGAGTGCCAGTAAATTGATCCTTCTTGAAGCTTTATAAACATTGTTGAGATTGTGAGAGTAAAGGAGTGCCGGTATACTGATCCTTTTGGACGCGTTAAAAACATTATTGAGGTTGTGTGAGAAAAGGAGTGCCAATTAATTGATCCTTCTGGAAGCCTTATAAACATTGTTGAGTTTGTGTGAGTAAATTAGTGTCAGTTGATTGATACTTCTGAAAGGGTTAAAACATTGTTTAGGTTGTGTGAGTGAAGGAGTGGCAATTAATTGATCCTTCTGGAAGTGTTATGAAAATTGTTGAGGTTGAGTGAGTAAACTAATGTCAATTAATTGATCCTTCTGGAAGTCTTATAGACATTGTTGAGGTTGTGTGAGTAAAGGAGTTTCAATCAATTGATCCTACTTGAAGCGTTATAAACATTGTTGAGGTTGTGTGAGTAAAGGACTGCCAATTAATTGATCCTTCTGGAAGCATTATAAACATTGTTAAGGTTCTGTGAGTAAAGGCGTGCCAGTTAATTGACCCTTTTGGAACCGGTATAAACATTGTTGAGGTTGTGTGAGTAAAGGAGTGTCAATAAATTGATCTTTCTGGAAGCGTTATAATCTTTGTCGAGGTTGTGTCAGTTAATGAGTGTCAATTAATTTATCCTTTCGGAAGTGGTATAAACATTGTTGACGTTGTGTGAGTGAAGGAGTGTCAATTAATTGATCCTTCTTAGAGTGTTATAAACATTGTTCGGGTTGTGTGAGTGAATGAGTGTCAATTAATTGATCTTTTTAGAAGCGTTATAAAAATTGTTGAGGTCGTGTGAGTAAAGGAGTGCCTGTTAATTGATCTTCCTGGAAGCGTTATAAACTTTGTCGAGGTTGTTTGAGTAAAGGACTGACAATTAATTGATACTTCTGGGAGCGTTACAAATATTGTTGATGTTGTGTGAGTAAACAAGTGCTGGTTAATTGGTCCTTCTGGAAGTGGTATAAACAGTGTTGAAGATATGTGAGTAAAGGAGTATCAATTAATTGATCCTTTTCGAAGCATTATAAACATTATTGAGGTTGTGTGAGTAAACAGGTGTCAATTAACTGATCCTTATGGAAGAGTTTTAAACATTGTTGAGTTTGTGTGAGTAAAGGGTTGTCAATTAATTGATCCTTTTGGAAGCATTATAAACCTGGTTGAGGTTGTGTGAGTAAAGGAGTGTCAGTTAATTGATCCTTCTGGAAGCATTATAAATATCGTTGAGGCTATGTGAGTAAACAAGCTTCAATTAATTTATCCCTCTGGGCGAGTTATAAACATTCTTGAGATTGTGTGAGTAAACTAGTGCCAGTTTGTTGATCCTTCTGAAAGTGTTATAAACATTGTTGAGGTTGCATGAGTGTAGGAGTGCCAATTAATTGATCCTTCTGGAAGAGTTTTAAACATTGTTGAGGTTGTGTGAGTAAAGGAGTGTCAATTAATTGATCCTTCTGGAAGCATTATAAAATTTATTGAGGTTGTGTGAGTAAACCAGTGCCAGTTGATTGATCCTTCTTAAAGCGTTAAAAAATTGTTGAGGTTATGTGAATAAAGGAGTGCCAATTAATTGATCCTTCTGGAAGCGTTATAAAAATTGTTGAGGTTGTGTGAGTAAACAAATGCCAATTAATTGATCCTTCTGGAAGACTTATAGACATTGTTGAGGCTGTGTGAGTAAAGGAGTTTCTATTAATTGATCCTTCTGGAAGTGTTATAAAGATTGTTGTGGTTGTTTGAAAAAAGGAGGGCCAATTAATTAATCCTCCTGGAAGAGTTATAAACTTTGTTGAGGTTGTGTGAGTAAAGGCGTGCCAGTTAACTGACATTTCAGGAAGCGGTATAAACATTGTTGAGGTTGTGTGAGTAAATGAGTGCCAGTTGATTTATCTTTTTGGTAGCGTTATAAACATTGTCGAGGTTGTGTCAGTAAACGAGTGTCAATTAATTTATCCTTCTCGAAGCGATATAAACATAATTGAGGTTGTGCGAGTAAAGGAGTGTCAATTAATTGATCCTTATGGAAGGGTTATAAACATTGTTGAGGTTGTGTGAGTAAACAAGTTTTAATTAATTGATCCTTCTGGAAGATTTTTAAACATTGTGTGGGTAAAGGAGTGTCAATCAATTGGTCCATCTGGAAGCGTTATAAACATGGTTCAGGTTCAATTACTAAAGGATTGCCAATTTTTTTATCCTTCTGGAAGCGTTATAAAATTGTTGAGGTTGTTTGAGTAAAGGAGGGCCAATTAATTAATCCTTCTGGAAGCGTTATAAATACTGTTGAGGTTGTGTGAGTAAAAAACTGCCAATTGATTGATCCTTCTGGAAGACTTATAAACATTGCCGAGGTTGTGTGGGTAAAGGAGTGTCAATTAATTGGTCCTTCTGGAAGCGTTATAAACATGGTTCAGGTTCTATTACTAAAGGATTTCCAATTTTTTTTATCCTTCTAGAAGTGTTATAACATTGTTGAGATTGAGTGTGTAAAGGAGTCCAATTAATTAATCCTTTTGGAAGCGTTATAAACATTGTTGAGGTTGTGTGAGTAAAGTACTGCCAATTAATTGATCCTTCTGCGAGCATTGTATTGTTGAGGTTGTGTAAGAAAATGTCTGCCAATTAATTGTCCTTGTGCAGAGAAATAAACAGAACAATCTAGTGCGGGTAATTATAAATAGATGGTTAATCAATTTTAGTATAATTGCCTTCTATTGATGAATTAAATGGCAGATAATTCCTCTAAAACTGAGACCAGAGAAATGAACGAAACATGGAGGAAATCAAGAGTCAAAATTGTTGCATCATTTGACAGCAAAAAACGGACATTCCTTTTGGCCTTAAAAGCGGTCTAATTGAAAAGAAAAAGACTAAACTTCGTTAAAATTCAAAGGGAGATTAAGATTACTTCCACTTTACAAGCATTAGAGAGAGAGAGAGAGAGAGAGAGAGAGAGAGAGAGAGAGAGAGAGGGGGAGGGCATTTTATGCAATAGTTCACATGGATGTCGTTAATCCTTTTTGTTCTCAAAAAGTTTTGGATATTTTACTTATGTGAGAGAGAGAGAGAGAGAGAGAGAGAGAGAGAGAGGAAGAAGAAGAAGAAGAGGAAGAAGAAGAGCTTAATTGAACGCCAAAGTATAATCAGCAAGTTCAAAGACTATGAGAAGAATATAGTGGATGTTAAGAAATTCCATTGAACGCTTAACGATAATGAATTTTCTCTCATAAACGCCTTGCGTTATTGGAAGACTGTGTTTAATAACAAAGTGAAAATAATAGAATAATGAAATTTCTGAAAACAGCAGGGGACTAAGTATGGAGGGTAATTACATAGCTCTTCTATTTTGAAACAACCTGGACTTCTCTCTCTCTCTCTCTCTCTCTCATCTCTCTCTCTCTCTCTCTCTCTCTCTCTCTCTCTCTCTAAAGCAAATCAAATTGGATATAAAAGTTGAGACACGAAGGAGGAAAAGAGAGAAAACATTATCACATCTACCAGGTACACACCCATGACATTAGATAGGCACGAGTTTCAAGCCCAAGGGGGTGTGAAGGGCTCCCAGTATGATTTCGGAAGGAGCTGTGCCCTCAGGTAAGCAAAGGGCCCTTGAATTGGACCCTCAGGTAAGAAAAGGGCCCTTAGATAAGTAAGGAAGGTGATCATTGAAGTTGAAAATGAGTTAACAAAGTGAAAACTAGCAAGAAGAAAAAGTATGAAGAGACCTAATCATGATTACGTGAAAACTTCCGAGAATCAGTCATATCTTCTCAAGTGTTTGCTTGTCCTTAAAGGTTCTCCTTGAATCATTTATCCTAACTGTGGCTTCCCTTGGTCATGGGGAAGCCTTTCTTAACCTTAATCACTAAGAGAGAGAGAGAGAGAGGAGAGAGAGAGAGAGAGAGAGAGAGAGAGAGAGAGAGACCTACTAACGATGTAGTTCACAAAGATGTCGTTAAATTAATTCCTGTCTTTAAAAATGCTGGCTAATTCACTTGTGATGTGTGTGTGAGAGAGAGAGAGAGAGAGAGAGAGAGAGAGAGAGAGAGATTCTAATCACAAAGCAATTGGATGATCAGGCAGCATCAATATGGAATTTGGAAAGGTCTGGTTTATGAGGACAGATAAAGAAAAAATATGTAAGAATTAATATCAATCCTTTACAAAGGAACACTAAGTTCATGAGAGTAGATTATAAGATAGTCATATAAAACTAAAAAAAAAAAAAAATCATCAACATAACAACAGGTCTAGTTCTACACCAAGACAAGAAATCTGGACAGATATTCAATCTTCAAAACCAAATGTGGGTGTGTCATAGGCAAGATGGATATGCCCAAACGAGTCGCTTACGAATTTCTGACCAAAAACTATTTCAGAACAGTTTAAAAGGGTTTTAAAGGTCGCTCGTGAATTGCAGAGGCAAGGGACAGTGACATTGCCCTATCGAGCAGCACAATGCCCTAGAGACTGACTATATATATATGATCAGCGCCCAAGACCCCTTTCCACCCAAGCTAGGACCAGGAGGGCCAGGCAATGGATGCTGATGACTCAGCAGATAAACTTGTAGGCTTCCCCGAAACCCAAATTCTTAGCTCACAAGGATGGTGAGGTTGCGGTGACCAAAGAAACTAACAAGGTTGAGCTGGACTCTAACCCCAGTCTGAGGATCACTAGTCAGGGACGGTGCCACATCATTCAACACAACTTTTGAATTCTCGCAAAAAAAAAAAATAAATAAATAAAATAAAAATAAAAAATATAAAACACACAAAAAAAGATAAAATAATTTGTTGAAAATGTCACAAATCCACCAAATTTGAGGAAGCAAGTTATGTGTAATGTTAGTTTATTAATGACTCAAAATGAATACACCTCAAGGAAGTATACCAACATGTAGCTTTCTGAAAACCAGTTCTCACTGAGGGAGTTCCAGGGACCAGCATTTCCACATTTTTCGAAACATTGTATTTAGATGAACAGAATCGCGAGAGTCAATTACTCCGACGGATAAAATTTCATTTTATTAGGCTTACATAAGGACGCTTCTAAACTCCGCCCCGTCTCCAAAATCAGGTTAAAATGTATTGGTTGTAAAAGAACACTACGATAGCAAATAAATCCAAATGAATACGAATACACTTAATATATTTTTCCTCTGCATACGTCTTATAATCTCCCGTCTTTCCAGTTTGGTAACAAAGGAAAATTTCTTACAATATGATAAATATGAATAAATCCTCTATAGATTTTTTTCCTATGCATACAACTTTTAACATCCGGTTTTTCCAATTTTGTTACAAACAAAAATTTCTAACTATATTATAAATAAATATGAATAAATCCTCTTAAGGTTTTTTTCCTATGCATACAACTTATAACATCCGGTTTTTCCAATTTTGTTACAAACAAAAATTTCTCACTATATAATAAATAAATATGAATAAATCCTCTTAAGGTTTTTTCCTATGCATACAACTTATAGTATCCAGTTTTTCCAATTTTGTTACAAACAAAAATTTCTAACTATATAATTAATAAATATGAATAAATCCTCTATAGATTTTTTTCCTATGCATACAGCTTATAATATCCAGTTTTTCCAATTTTGTTACAAATAAAAATTTCTAACTATATAATAAATAAATATGAATAAATCCTCTACAGATTTTTTCTTATGTATACAACTTATACACTCCCGACTTTCCAATTTGATAACAAATAAAAATTACTAACAAACAACAATGAATAAATATGAATAAACCTTATTGAAGATTTGGTTTCTAGTGTCTACAACTTATGATCTTCCAGTCGTTCCAATTTGGTAACAAATGAAAATTGCTACCGATGAATAATAAAATGAATACCAACACTGAATAAGAACACTGAATATCAATGAATAATAACAGTGAATGATAACAATGAATAATAACATTAATTATAACATTAAATAATAACATTGAATAATAACATTAATAATAACATTGAATAATAACATTGAATGATAACAATGAATACCAACAATGAATAATAACATTGAATAACAACACTGAATACAAACAATGAATAACAACGATGAAAAACAAGGATGAATAGTGATATTAAATAAAAACACTTAATAACGACAATGGAAAGCAACACTGAATAACAACGAGTAACAACATTGAATAACAACGATGAATAACAACAATTAATAATAACACTGGATATCAACACTGAATATCAATAATGAAAACCAACAATGAATAACAACATTGAATAACAACAATGAAAAACAACAATGAATAACAGTAATGAATAAAAGCAATGAATAACAGCAATGAATAACAACGATGAATAACAACGATGAATAACGACAATGAATAGCAACACTGAATAACAATGAGTAACAACATTGAATAACAACGATGAATAACAACAATTAATAATAACACTGAATACCTACACTGAATATCAATAATGAAAACCAACAATGAATAACAACAATGAATCATAACATTGAATAACAACAATGAAAAACAACAATGAATACCAACTCTGAATCACAGCAATGAATAACAACGATGAATAATAACATTAAATAAAACACTTAATAACGACAATGAATAGCAACACTGAATAACAATGAGTAACAACATTGAATAACAACGATGAATAACAACAATTAATAATAACATTGAATATCAACACCGAATATCAATAATGAAAACCAACAATGAATAACAACAATGAATAACAACAATTAATAATAACATTGAATATCAACACCGAATATCAATAATGAAAACCAACAATGAATAACAACAATGAATACCAACTCTGATTAATCAGCAATGAATAACAATAATGAATAACAACGATGAACAACGTATATTAATACTAAATAACAACACTGAACAATAAATATCAATACTGAATAACAACAATAAACTACAATAAATAATAATAATGAATAACCCATTACATACCTTGTCGATGAGAGCACCAGTCCACAGTAGCAGACATCTGGCATAATCAGTTTCCCGCTGCTGG
>NC_090727.1:68514709-68524709 GCF_036898095.1 Palaemon carinicauda | reverse complement strand
CGATAACACGTCCTTCTAGGGGCTATAAATTGAGTTTTTTTACTTCGTCGTTCCTTCATTTCACATGGAATCTGAACAACTTTGAATTCCCATCAAGTCTGGTGCTTTTTCTCTTATACTGTTCTACAGTACCGAAGGTTTCTGTTGGCTGGACGATTTCCAAAGATCCATATTACAGATCCTACAGAGTTGAGAGAATAATCTATTCAAAACCTTCCCTAAATTTGGAATTTGAATTATTCATGAAGTATATCATATAATATAAGGCAATGAAAAGAACAAATAATAAAAAAAAAATCTGCCGTAATATATGTAAATTTGAAAAATGTCCGTCTCAAGTACTCACCGAAAATCTCTTATAAAAAATATAATTTTTTCTCAATATATTAAGTGTTTTAGTTGTCTAACGCTAGAAAAAAAGTCTTTTTAAAAGGGGAAATGATCTAAATCTAGAATTGGTTTTCAAAGCGCATTTAAGCCATGCATAGTGGTTTAAAGATTTAAAGGCTGCTCATAAATTGCAGAGACAAGGGACAGTGATATTACCCTATGAAGCTGGAAAATGCCCCAGAGACTGACCATATATACATACAATCAGCGCTAGAGCCCCCTCTCCACCCAAGCTAGGACAAGGAGGGCCAGGCAATGGCTGCTGATGACTCAACAGATAGACCTATAGGCTCCCATAAACCCCACATCCTATGCTCATAAGGGATGGTGAGGTTGCAGCGACAAATGAAACTAACGAGTTTTAGGAGGGACTCGATCCCCGGTCGGGCGATCACCAGGCAAGGACATTACCAACAGGCCACCATTGGAGGGTAATGAAGCAGTTTTCTAAACGTAATATTTCCTTAAGTGAGACTCAGTAAATGCATAAATGATAATGGTAAACGAAATAATGTGATGTAAATAGATTCATTACTATAATAACTAGAGGGGCAATCAGTATAGCGCAGACCTACGTCACGGCAGGTTATTTTCTCGATCTTTTACTCGACCTTGACCTTTGACCTTAACATGTATTATTTGTTGTGGATTTTTCTACACTCAAATATGAACTAATTTGGAAGTTTGTGACAACGAAGTCCAAACTTATGGCTGATTACGGGAACTGTACATTTTGCTTGACCATGACCTTGACCTTGACCTTGACCTTCCTAAATTTAATCACTTCCATTTTTTTACATAACATTTAATCCCTGCAAGTTTCATTACTCTACGATCTAAATTGTGGCCAGGAAGCTCCTCACAAACAAACGCACACAGAAATACACATATAGGGTGTAAAACATGACCTCCTTCCAACTTCGTCGGCGGACGTAACTATTATTATTATTATTATTATTTTATTATTATTATTATTATTATTATTAGCCAAGCTACAACCATAGTTGGAAACGTAAGATGCTATAAGCCCAAGGGCTCCGACAGAGAAAAATAGCCAAGTGAGGAAAGGAAATAAGGGAAATAAATAAACGATATAAGAAGTAATGAAAAATAAAAAAAAAAATATTTCTAAAACATTAACAACATTAAACCAGATATTTGATATATAAAATATAAAAGGACTAATGTGAGCCTGTTCAACTAACAACTCGTACCCCCCCCTCCCCCCCTACATTCGTGCCTTTCAATGCCAAATAAATAAGACTACCATTATGTCTTCGTGATGTAAGCGAGTCAAATGTCAGAAAGATTATTTTCTCGATTGCTCCAGTAAGTGTTCTGCAGTTAATGGTAACTTTAACCTTTTAATGGCTCTTTTGACTGTCAGTGTACTACGTTTCACTTAACTGAAGAGGGAATGGGGTAGGAGTTTAATGGAGAGCTTATCACAATATTGCTTGTGGTTGTGGTAACGATAGTAAAAAGCTTTGAGAAAACCTAGTTTATTCTATCATATCTTCCAAGAATTATTACCTCTGCTAACGAAGTTGGAAGGTTATGTTTTACCCCCTGTTTGTGTGTTAGTGTATTTGTTTGTTAGTGAACAGCTTTCTAGCCAAAATTTTAATCATAATGAAACTTGCAGGGTTTATCTGTTATATAAATAACTGGAAATTATTAAATTTTGGAAGGTCAAGGTCAAAAGTCAAGCAAAATGTCCAATTCACTTACTCAGCCATAAGTTTGGACATCGTTGTCCCAAAGACTTCAAACTTGGTTCATATTTGAGTGTATGAAAATCCACGCCAATTAATATATGTTAAGGTCAAAGGTCAAGGTCAAGGTCGAGCAACATATTAAATTCACGTTCCTCCCAAGCCCTCCTCACCATCCATCCTCAACGCATGCCACACTATCTCGGTAGTGACATTCTTATCACCTCTGTAACCTTCACCATCTTTCAAGCATTGGTATTCCCATAAACCCTATCAGCATTCTCATCTCTATTTCCTGAAGCTCTGTCTTCTCTTTTCATCTTAAGAGCCCATGTTTCTCATCCATACATTAACACTGGTCTTATTTCTATGATCTTTGCTTATAACTTGATTAGCATTTTATTATTATCATCATTACTAGCTAAGCTACAACCCTAGTTGGAAAAGCAAGGGCTCCAACAGTGAAAAATAGCCCACTGAGGAAAGGAAATAAGCAAATAAATAAACGACCTGAGATACAATGAACAATTAAAACAAAATATTTTAAAAATAGTAATAACATCAAAACAGATATTTCATATTCTATAAACTGTAAAAAGACTTTTCTTATCACATACCAATCCCCTATACTTACCCCAGGTTAGGTTAAGGCAAGGATACTTCCCTGAAATGTTACTAGATTTGCAGGGTGTTAAAGACAAGATTACGTGGAGTCCAAGTGTATACGATACCGTCAAGGAAAGGATTCACGTTCCTATGTTAGGTTAGGAGGCATCACTGTCAGTCAACTAGTTACACCATTGTAGGAATTTAAGGATGAAGTACCAAACATATATTTTCTTGAAAGCAACAGTGTGATATATGCACACCTTTTGTTTCTGATGTGAGCAGTCTACTACTCTTTGGGGTTCCCCTCCAAAATCCTAGGCTTCCTACTATGGTCCCCAATATTTTGAGGCATAGGAGGTACGAGATGCCTTTTTTTTCAATCTCATTTGTGGTACTATTGGTCTGCTCATTGTTATGCATATTAATGCACACATTTGTGTTTATGTTAGTTTTTAAAGTTCATGAAATGGAATACCAAAACATTTTTTAATCCAAAATTATTTTTCTGCTCGTAAAACTTAATTGCGGAATGTTAAGCTCCATGGCAAAAATTAAGTCAGGCTGCAGCAGTCTTATTTGGATTACAGGAACTTTGGCACCGGGCAAGGGATAGAACTTTGGCACCGGGCAGGGGATAGAACTTTGGCACCGGGCAGGGGATAGAACTTTGCACCGGGCAGAGGATAGAACTTTGGCACCGGGCAGAGGATAGAACTTTGGCACCGGGCAGAGGATAGAACTTTGGCACCGGGCAGAGGATAGAACTTTGGCACCGGGCAGAGGATAGAACTTTGGCACCGGGCAGAGGATAGAACTTTGGCACCGGGCAGAGGATAGAACTTTGGCACCGGGCAGAGGATAGAACTTTGGCACAAGGCAAAGGATAGAACTTTGGCACAAGGCAAAGGATAGAACTCTGGCACAAGGCAAAGGATAGAACTTTGGCACAAGGCAAAGGATAGAACTTTGGCACCTGACAAAGGATGGTACATTTGCACCTGACAAAGGATGGTACATTTGCACCTGACAAAGGATGGTACATTGCACCTGACAAATGATAGCACTTAGTCTAGAACTTTTTCACCTAACATAGAACTTTTGCACCTGAAGAAGAACATAACTTTTGCACCTGACAAGGAACATAACTTTGGCACCTGAACAAGGATAGAACTTTGGCACCTGAACAAGGATAGAACTTTTGCACCTGAACAAGGATAGAACTTTTGCACCTGAAATAGTACGGAACTTTTGCACCTAAAAAAGGACAAAACTTTAACACCTGACAATGATCAGACCTTTTGCTACTGACATAGATCAGAACTTAAGCTACTAACAAAGGACAGAACTTTTGCTGCTGACAAAGGACAGAAATTTATACCTGACATAGGATAGAACTTTTGCAATGGACATAAGATAGAGCCTTTGCATCGGACATACGATAGAACTTTTGCACCTATCACAGAATAGAACTTTTGATTCTGATGTTGGTTAGAACTTTTGCACATGACATTGGATAAAAGTTTTGGACCTGACGTAGTATTGAACTTTTCCACCTGACATAGGAAAGTACTTTTGAAACTGAAAAAGGATAGACCTTTTGCACCTGACAAAGAACATAATTTTTGACCTGACATGGGACACAACTTTTGCGCATGGAAAATTGTAGAACTTTTGCACCTGAACAGGATAGGGCTTTTGCACCTGAACAAAAGTTCTATTTAAAACTTTTTTCACCTGACAAAGATCTAGAACACAAAACACTTGGCAAAAATCTAGAAAACTACATCTAGTAAGGTATTTATATTCAACGATATGCGATTGTCCATAATATTGAAATTTAACAGATCATCTTCAAGCGTAAAATCCTTTGAAATAATTATCAAACCATTCCGCTTAATTAAGTCCCATAAATATCGTTAGTAATAAATTAAAAATATGAAAATTTTGTTGTCAATTGTAAAGCACCGTAACAACCATAAAACAAAGTTATTTAGTCATAAGAGTACTTTTTTATACATTCATTCATTGTATAAAATCAATATAATACATATTTCTTACATCTCATTATTCCATATTTCAGTATAACCAAGATAGAAGATTATTAAACCAGAATAAGCTTCGCAGCTATAATTAGCCAGTTTTAAAACTGTCGTAAATTCTCAGTGGCAATTTTAATCAAAGCCAAGACTTTAACTATGAGCGTCTCTAGCGAATCTTAAACTACTCACTGGATTACCAAGTCCTTACCCGTTAATATGAACAAAAACAATACTTAAAACCCTTAGTGAACTCTTACCGTCAAAATTAGAATTCTTCAATTGATGGAATCTACACAGGTTATTATGAACAAAAACAATACTTAGAAACCCTCAGTGAACTCTTCCCGTCAAAATTAGAATTCTTCAATTGGTGGGATTTACACTCGTTAATAAGAACAAAAACAATACTTGGAAACCCTTAGTGAACTCTTACCGTCAAAATTAGAATTCTTCAATTTCCGATGCAACAGACGAACCTTCAGTAAACACAAATTCAATCCACGGAAATAAACTACACTGAGTAACAAGAAAACTATAAGCTTTTCCAGAGGGCAGTATAACGTACACCTTCCCTCAAAGGCAAGGTCTCTGAAAGTGTACTAAGGTTGTTTATCCATGGACGATGTAAATAAAGCTTTTGCGAACTCTGTTTTGCTTTCTGAAACTCTTTTTTTTTTTTTTTTTTTTTTTTTTTTTTTTTTTTTTTTTAGTATGAAAACTGTTAAATAGTGTAATGCTCTGTTGTGGAATTTAATGAACACCGAAGATAATGAGTGATAATGTAAAGATTGGTTCGATTTTTCAAGATATAAAACAGAGAAAATTACATTTTGGCAATAGCGAAAAAAGTAGTAATACTATCTTGATTTTAGATAGAAAAGACTTGCGTGCACAGATAACTTGAAACTATATATATGGATAAAATGATATATTGAATCTATATTTTTTTAAAGGTTTCTTTATGCATATTTCGTCAGACGTTATCATTAAGCTTTTTTTATGATTCACTGTGTATTTATTGATTTTACAATATAGTAAGATAAATAATTTAGGATTCAAGCCTGGGGTAAACATTTAGATATCATATAAATATATATATATATATATATATATATATATTAAAATATATATATATATATATATATATATTAAAATATATATATATATATATATATATATATATACATAAAGAAAATTCTACATTTCTTGAAAACACGAAAAATTTGCCTTCCTCAGAATAATCTAAGATAGATCAGTACTACATTCAGCAAAAAGCATTTCGCCATTTGTAAACAATTCGAAGGCAAAAAGACTATTTATTTTTCTTCTTGTTTTTTAGCAAGAGGAAATACCATCCTACAGACCTCGATGTAAGAACTAAGCTAGGAAGATCAATAGGTTATCCTACGTATCATCTTCTGCCTCTTCAAAGCCTCTTCAGGGATTCGTTTTATAAGATTTATGATGGAAAAGGCTTTCCAAGTTTCTCTTTTCCACCAATGGGTTTCAGAGATCCGTCTATCAAGATAGCTTTGCTTCGATCCAGACACCTAGACTCTCTCTCTCTCTCTCTCTCTCTCTCTCTCTCTCTCTCTCACTTGCGTCAATCAGCTGTTTTGCTGGAATCGTGATTTTTCGATCTTTGCATTTTATTATTATTATTATTATTATTATTATTATTATTATTATTATTATTATTATTATTGTCGTTGTTGATATTATTATTATTATTATTATTATTATTATTATTATTATTATTATTATTATTATTATTTTTATTATTATTATTATTGTTGTTGTTGTCGTTATTATTACTATGTATTATTATTATTGTTATTATTGTTATTATTATTATTATTGTCGTTTTTTATATTATTATTATTATCATTATTATTATTATTATTATTATTATTATTATTATTATTATTATTATTATTATTATTATTATTATAATCATTATTATTATTATTATTATTACTGGCTAATCTACAACCCTGGTTGGAAAAGCAGGATGCTATAAGCACAAGGGCTCCAACAGGGGAAATAGCCCAGCGACGAAAGGATATATGGAAATAAAGTACACGAGAAATTAAAGAATAACACTAAAATAAATCATCCATAAATGAATTATAAAAGCTTTAAAATACCAAGAGGAAGAGAAATGAGATAGCATTTTGTGCCCGAGTGTACCCACAAGCAAGAGAACTGTAACCCAAGACAGTGGAAGACTATAGTACAGAGGCTATGGCACTACCCAAGACTAGAGAACAATGGTTTGATTTTGGAGTATCATTTATATCAGCTCTAGTTTTTTCAGTGGGAGAAGGACACTTCAAAATCAAACTATTGTTCTCTAGTTTTGGGTAGTGCCATAGCCTCAGTACTAGGATCTCCCACTATTTGGGGTAGAGTTCTCTAGCTTGAGGGTGCACTTGGGCACACTATTCTATCGTAATTCTCTTCCTCTTTTTTTTCTTAAGTTTTTATAGTTTATATGTGAAAATTTTATTTTAATGTTGTTACTGTTCTTAAAATATTTTATTCTAGAGAGAAATTCTTATAGACATACTTATAAGAAGTGAAAACAGTAAAAAAAAAGAGAGAGAGAGAGAGAGAGAGAGAGAGAGAGAGAGAGAGAGAGACTTCCTGACAGCAAACGTTTGAAATTCCAAATTGCTAAATATTTTACCCTTCAATTACCCGATGACGCTACCAAAAGAGAGAGAGAGAGAGAGAGAGAGAGAGAGAGAGATTCTTACAGACATACTTATAGGAAGTCAAAACCAGGAGAGAGAGAGAGAGAGAGAGAGAGAGAGAGAGAGAGGGAGAGAGATTCTTAGACATATTTATAAGAAGTGGACACAGGAGAGAGAGAGAGAGACTTCCTGACAACAAACGTTTGAAATTCCAAATTGCAAAACATTTTACCATTCATTTACCCGATGACGCTACCAGAAGAGAATAATGAGAGAGAGAGAGAGAGAGAGAGAGAGAGAGAGAGAGAGAGAGAGAGAATAATTCTATTGCCAATTTGTGTTAGCAATAAAAAGATAACCAAACTACAAAGTCTTAACCTTCCCTCTCCTCCTCCATCCTTACCAGACTTGGTCATCGACTCCTGACATCGACTCTTGACATTCCGAATCCAAGTGATTAAACAATGAAAACAAATCCTCGTTGGATTTGTATATTTTCCCTTTCCAGCACCCATTGCCCCACACCTATAATCCCTCCCCCTCTTTCTACTCCCTCCCCCTCTTTCTACTTCCTCCCCCACTTTCTACTCCCTCCCCCTCTCCCTCCGTCCCCCCATTCATGAATCGGAGTCTGGCCTTTAAACCTGGTCCAAATGAAAAGTACACAAGACGTAAAATCAAACGAGGTTTGGACCTAATTCTTCAAAGGCAAAATATTCATTGGTCGAGACTAAAGTCCTTTACCTTTTATCTATATAAAAACAGAGAGTTTTTACTTGTATGGAATCATGTGTTTTTACCTCCGCCAACGAAGTGGGATGGAGGTTATGTTTTCACCCCTGTTTGTGTGTTTGTTTGCTTGTGAACAGCTTCCTGGCCACAATTTTAATCGTAGAGTAAAGAAAATTGCAGGGATTAACTGTTATGTAAGAAGTTGAAAATTATTGAGTTTTGGAGGGTCGAGGTCAAAGGTCAAAGTCACGGTCATGCGAAATGTCCAATACCCGTAATCATCCATAAGTTTGGACATCGTTGTCCCAGAGACTTCAAACGGCGGTGAGACCTAATTCTTCAAAGGTAATTTATTCCCGGGGCGGTACGAGAGTCGTCTGGATTTTATGCTAATAAAAAAAAAAGAGATATCGTTCTAATTACTTAAAAGTTCTATTTTCTGTATATGTATATTCCTTATATGATTAAGTTATTTTAACATATTCATTTCCCCTATATAAAAAAGAGAAAGTGTCTGGTTATATTCCTAAATAAAAAATCTTTAACAAATACATATGTTTCTTTCGCTTATATTTATATCTTTTATCTACTACTCTCACTTGGGAATGCAAACGTAATATTCAATTAAACTCATTTTAATTTAATAATAAAAATCGACCCAAGATATGCATATTGTGTCTGCTTTTTATAAAAATCATTCCTTATCTGATGCATGACAAAATTCCTTTCACTAAGGTGGCCTATTGGAAAAGTCCCTGCCAAGGGTAGAGGAGACTCTTCAGCGATGGTAAGAAGCTCTTCTAGGAGAAGGACACTCCAAAATCAAACCATTGTTCTCTAGTCTTGGGTAGTGCCATAGCTCCTGTACCATGGTTTTCCACTGCCTTGGGGTAGAGTTCTCTTGCTTGAGGGTACACTCTGGCACACCATTCAATCTTATTTCTCTTCCTCTTATTTTTGTAAAGTTTTCATAGTTTATAAATGAGATCTTTATTTTAATATTGTTACTGTTCTTAAAATATTTTATATTAATTGTTAATTACTTTTCTTATAGTTTCCTTATTTCTTTCCTCACGGGGCTATTTTCCTATTAGAGCCCTCGGCTTATAGTATTCTGCTTTTCCAACTAGGATTGTAGCTTAGCAAGTAATGATAATAATAATAATAAAAATAGTGATCTGCCAGATTAAGGTTAGAGCCCGGCTCAAGCTCGATAGATTCTTAAAGTGCCTGCAACCTCACTATCCTTGTGAGCTAAGGATAGGGGCTTTGGGGAGCCTATAGATCTACCTGCTGAGTCATCAACAGCCATTGCCTGGCCCTCCTCCCCTCCGTCACCTTCTTCCTTTTCCTTTGACCTGAAAGAGACTGGGGCGCCTCTAAATATATGGAAAGCCAGTTAACAATAAATAAAAGTTGCTGATTATCCTTGCCCCACATCCTATCTCAAACCACCTATAAATATGAGTTTCAGATTATCCCATATCCCAAATCACCTACAAATCTAAAAACACAATTAAACATCTACAGGATGCAAGTGTGTAAGAGCCCTTGTCTGATCTAAAAAAAAAAAAAAAAAAAAAAAAAAAAATGGTCCTCCTTCCTCCTTCGTCCTAGTTTGGTTAGACAGAGGGCCTGGGCGCTGATCATATGTGTATTTGGTCCGTCTCTAGGGTATTGTCCTGTAAGGGTATTGTCACTGTCCCTTGTCTCTGCCATTCATGAATGACCTTTAAACCTTTATGAGGCCCAATCTTACTTTTCATCCGTGCATCCTGGCCCTCCTTCGTCCTAGTTTGGTTCGACAGAGGGCCTGGGC
>NC_090727.1:68484654-68509209 GCF_036898095.1 Palaemon carinicauda | reverse complement strand
CGTGCTGTCATCATCATCATCATAATAATAATAATAATAATAATAATAATAATAATAATAATATTATTATTATTATTAGCATTAATACTACTACTACTTCCTACGCCAACGAAGTTGGAAGGAGGTTAGTTTTTTTCGCCCCTGTTTTTGTGTATGTAATTTGTGTGTGTGTTTGTTTGTGAACAAGCTGGAAATTGTTAGGTTTGGAAGGTCAAGGTAACGGGCAAGCTACATGTCCAATTCACGTAATCGGCAATAAGTTTGGACGTCATTGTCATAGTCTTCATACTTGGTTCATATTTGATTGTATAAAAATCCCAGCCATTTAATACATGTTAAAATCAAAGGTGAAGGTCAAAGAAGGGAAAAAGATTGAAAATAAGCTGCCGTGGCGGAGGTCTGCGTTCTACTGAGTACCCCTCTAGTTATTAATTTTATTACTAGCTACATACAACCCTAATCAAAAGCATGATGCTATAAGCCCACGGGCTCCAACAAGGAAAAT
Organism: Palaemon carinicauda; assembly: GCF_036898095.1. Lineage (NCBI taxonomy): Eukaryota > Metazoa > Arthropoda > Malacostraca > Decapoda > Palaemonidae > Palaemon > Palaemon carinicauda. The sequence goes on along the minus strand of NC_090727.1, from coordinate 68,508,704 downwards.
AGCCCAGTGAGGAAAGGAAATACGAAAACAGAATAATGTGCCTGAATGTACCCTCAAGCAAGAGAACACTAACCCTAACTGCAACTCGTCTAAACCAACAAACTAACCGAGCAAATGAACCTATTAATAAACACGAGGCTAAAGCGTGAATTTTCAATACTTGTACATTTAGTAAGACAGATATTGACGTGGCAAGGTTAAACCAAATGGCGGTGTGAAACTAGGACATTGGGAACTCGAGAATTAGAGAGATTCTTAGCAAGATAACAAGACTTCGTTTCAATCAAATCTAAGCTAATAACATTGATTTTTATTTCATACTGGTACCTGCCTGTTAACCCCCACCTCTCTCTCTCTCTCTCTCTCTCTCTCCTCTCTCTCTCTCTCTCTCTCTCTCTCTCTCTCTCTCTCTCTCATCCAACACAATCCTTTTTCTTGAGAAAGTCAGTGTCCCTATTACCCTTGTAAACCTATTCTTTGACACCAGCTAAATACAGAGCACGCAAAACAGGTTATCCCCTCACTAACTACTTTCGGAAAACGAGATTGACTTATAGGAACCATCACTTTTAAGATAAAACGATATAAGTGGAGAGAGAGAGAGAGAGAGAGAGAGAGAGAGAGAGAGAGAGAGAGAGAGAGAGAGAGAGAGAGAGAGAAAAAATATTTTATTCAAAACCTTTCCTAAAACTGGAATTTGAATTATTCATGAAGTATATCATATAATATAAGGCAATGAAAAGAACAAATAATTAAAAAAGAAAAAAAAATCTGCTGTAATATATGTAAATTTGAAAAATGTCCGTCTCAAGTACTCACTGAAAATCTCTTTATAAAAAATAATTTTTTTTCTCAATTTATTAAGTGTTTTAGTTGTCTACCGCTAAAAAAAACTTCTTTTTAAAGTAAAATTATCTAAATCTAGAATTGGTTTTCAAAGCGCATTAAAGCCATGCATGTGGTTTAAAGGTTTAAAGACCGCTCATAAATTGCAGAGACAAGGGACAGTGATATTACCCTGTGAAGCAGGAGACTGACTATATATACATACAATCAGCGCTAAAGCCCCCTCTCCACCCAAGCTAGGACTAAGGAGGGCCCAGGCAATGGCTGCTGATGACTCAACAGATAGACCTATAGGCTCCCCTAAAACCCACATCCTATGCTCACAAGGATGGTGAGGTTGCAGCGACAAATGGAACTAACGAGTTTTAGGAGGGACTCAATCCCCGGTCGGGCGATCACCAGGCATGGACATTACCAACATATCACCATTGGAGGGTAATGAAGCAGTTTCTGAACGTGATATTTTCTTAAAGCGAGACTCAGTAAATTTATGAATGATAATGGTAAACGAAATAATGTGATGTAAATAGATTCATTACTATAATAACTAGAGGGGCAATCAGTATAGCGCAGACCTCCGTCACGGCAGGTTATTTCTCGATCTTTTGCTCGACCTTGACCTCTGACCTTAGCATGTATTCATTGGTGTGGATTTTCCTACTCTCAAATATGAACTAATTTGGAAGTCTGTGACAGCGAAGTCCAAACTTATGGCTGATTACGGGAACTGTACATTTTGCTTGACCATGACCTTGACCTTTGACCTTGACCTTTCAAAATTTAATCACTTCCATTTTTTTACATACCCTTTAATCCCTGCAAGTTTCATTACTCTACGATCTAAATTGTGGCCAGGAAGTTGTTCACAAACAAACGCACACAGAAATACACAAACAGGGTGTAAAACATAACCTCCTTCCAACTTCGTCGGCGGACGTAATTATTATTATTATTATTATTATTATTATTATTATTATTAGCCAAGCTACAAACATAGTTGGAAACGAAAGATGCTATAAGCCCAAGGGCTCCGACAGGGAAAAATAGCCAAGTGAGGAAAGGAAATAAGGGAAATGAATAAACGATATAAGAAGTAATGAAAAATAAAAAAAAAAATATTTCAAAAACATTAACATCATTAAACCAGATATTTGATATATAAACTATAAAAGGACTAATGTGAGCCTGTTCAACTAACAACTCCTAGCCCCCCCCCCCCCCCCCGTACATTCGTGCTATTCAATGCCAAAAGAAAATTAAGACTGCCATTATGTCTTTGTGATGTAAGCGAGTCAAATGTCAGAAAGGTTATTTTCTCGATTGCTCCAGTAAGTGTTCTGCAGTTAATGGTAACTTTGGCTTTTTAATGGCTCTTTTGACTGTCAGTGTATTACGTTTCCCTTAACTGAAGAGGGAATGGGGTAGGAGTTTAATGAAGAGCTTATCACAATATTGCTTGTGGTTGTGGTAACGATAGTAAAAAGCTTTGAGAAAACCTAGATTATTTTATCATATCTTCCTAGTATTATTACCCTCCGCCAACGAAGTTGGAAGGTTATGTTTTACCCCCTGTTTGTGTGTTAGTGTATTTGTTTGTTAGTGAACAGCTTTCTGGCCAAAATTTTAATCGTAATGAAACTTGCAGGGTTTAACTGTTATATAAATAGCTGGAAATTATTAAATTTTGGAAAGTCAAGGTCAAAAGTCAAGCAAAATGTCCAATTCACTTACTCAGCCATAGGTTTGGACATCGTTGTCCCCAAAGACTTCAAACTTGGTTCATATTTGAGTGTATGAAAATCCACGCCAATTAATATATGTTAAGGTCAAAGGCCAAGGTCAAGGTCGAGCAACATATTAAATTCACGTTCCTCCCAAGCCCTCCTCACCATCCATCCTCAACGCATGCCACACCATCTCGGTCGTGACATTCTAATCACCTCTGTAACCTTTACCATCTTTCAAGCATTGGTATTTCCATAAACCCTATCAGCATTCTCATCTCTATAATCCTGAATCTCTGTCTTCTCTTTTCATCTTAAGAGCCCATGTTTCTCATCCATACATTAACACTGGTCTTATTTCTATGATCTTTGTTTTTAACTTGATTAGCATTTTATTATTATTATCATTACTAGCTAAGCTACAACCCTAGTTGGAAAAACAAGGGCTCCAACAGGGAAAAATAGCCCAGTGAGGAAAGGAAATAAGGAAATAAATAAACGATCTGAGATATAATGAACAATTAAAACAAAATATTTCAAAAATAGTAATAACATCAAAACAGATATTTCATATTCTATAAATTGTAAAGACTCTTCTTATCACATACCACTCCCCTATACTTCCCCCAGGTTAGGTTAAGGCAAGGATACTTCCCTGAAATGTTACTGGATTTGCAGGGTGTTAAAGACAAGATTACGTGGAGTCCAAGTGTTTACGATACCGTCAAGGAAAGGATCCACGTTCCTATGTTAGGTTAGGAGGCATCACTGTCAGTCAACTACTTACATCCGTGTAGGAATTTAAGGATGAAGTACCAAACATATATTTTCTTGAAAGCAACGGTGTGATTTATGCATACCTTTTGTTTCTGATGTGAGCAGTCTACTACTCTTTGGGGTTCCCCTCCAAAATCCTAGGCTTCCTACTACGGTCCCCAATATTTTTAGGCATAGGAGGTACGAGATGCCTTTTTTTCAATCTCATTTGTGGTATTATTGGTCTGCTCATTGTTATGCATATTAATCCACACATTTGTGTTCATGTTAGTTTTTAAAGTTCATGAAATGGAACACCAAAAACATTTTTTAATCCAAAATTATTTTCTACTCGTAAAACTTAATTGCAGAATGTTAAGCTCCATAGCAAAAATTAAGTTAGACTGCAGCAGCCTTATTTGGATTACAGGAACTTTGGCACCGGGCAAAGGATAGAACTTTGGCACCGAGCAGAGGATAGAACTTTGGCACCGGGCAAAGGATAGAACTTTGGCACCGGGCAAAGGATAGAACTTTGGCACCGGGCAAAGGATAGAACTTTGGCACCGGGCAAAGGATAGAACTTTGGCACCGGGCAAAGGATAGAACTTTGGCACCGGGCAAAGGATAGAACTTTGGCACCAGGCAAAGGATAGAACTTTGGCACCGGGCAAAGGATAGAACTTTGGCACCGGGGAAAGGATAGAACTTTGGCACCGAGCAGAGGATAGAACTTTGGCACCGAGCAGAGGATAGAACTTTGGCACCGGGCAGAGGATAGAACTTTGGCACCGGGCAAAGGAGAGGTCTTTGGCACCGGGGAAAGGATAGAACTTTGGCACCGAGCAGAGGATAGAACTTTGGCACAGGGCAGAGGATAGAACTTTGGCACCGAGCAGAGGATAGAACTTTGGCACCGGGCAGAGGAGAGAACTTTGGCACCGAGCAGAGGATAGAACTTTGGCACCGAGCAGAGGATAGAACTTTGGCACCGGGCAAAGGAGTGAACTTTAGCACCGGGGAAAGGATAAAACTTTGGCACCGAGCAGAGGATACAACTTTGGCACCGAGCAGAGGATAGAACTTTGGCACCGGGCAAAGGAGAGAACTTTGGCACCGAGCAGAGGATAGAACTTTGGCGCCGAGCAAAGGAGAGAACTTTGGCACCGGGGAAAGGAGAGAACTTTGGCACCGAGCAGAGGATAGAACTTTGGCACCGGGCAAAGGAGAGAACTTTGGCACCGGGCAAAGGATAGAACTTTGGCACCGGGCAGAGGATAGAACTTTGGCACCGAGCAGAGGATAGAACTTTGGCACCGGGCAGAGGATAGACCTTTGGCACCGAGCAGAGGATAGAACTTTGGCCCCCGGGCAAAGGATAGAACTTTGGCACCGAGCAGAGGATAGAACTTTGGCACCGAGCAGAGGATAGAACTTTGGCACCCCGGGGCAAAGGATAGAACTTTGGCACCGAGCAGAGGATAGAACTTTGGCACCGGGCAAAGGATAGAACTTTGGCACCGGGGAAAGGATAGAACTTTGGCACCGAGCAGAGGATAGAACTTTGGCACTGGGCAGAGGATAGAACTTTGGCACCGAGCAGAGGATAGAACTTTGGCACCGGGCAAAGGATAGAACTTTGGCACCGGGCAAAGGATAGAACTTTGGCACCGGGGAAAGGATAGAACTTTGGCACCGAGCAGAGGATAGAACTTTGGCACTGGGCAAAGGATAGAACTTTGGCACCGAGCAGAGGATAGAACTTTGGCACCGGGCAAAGGAGAGAACTTTTGCACCGGGCAAAGGATAGAACTTTGGCACCGGGCAAAGGATAGAACTTTGGCACCGGGCAAAGGATAGAACTTTGGCACCCAGCAGAGGATAGAACTTTGGCACCGAGCAGAGGATAGAACTTTGGCACCGAGCAGAGGATAGAACTTTGGCACCGGGCAAAGGATAGAACTTTGGCACCGGGCAAAGGATAGAACTATGGCACCGGGGAAAGGATAGAACTTTGGCACCGAGCAGAGGATAGAACTTTGGCACCGGGCAGAGGATAGAACTTTGGCACCGGGCAGAGGATAGAACTTTGGCACCGAGCAGAGGATAGAACTTTGGCACCGGGCAAAGGAGAAAACTTTGGCACCGGGGAAAGGATAGAACTTTGGCACCGAGCAGAGGATAGAACTTTGGCACCGAGCAGAGGATAGAACTTTGGCACCGAGCAGAGGATAGAACTTTGGCACCGGGCAGAGGATAGAACTTTGGCACCGGGCAAAGGATAGAACTTTGGCACCGGGCAAAGGATAGAACTTTGGCACCTGGCAAAGGATGGTACATTTGCACCTGACAAAGGTAGCACTTTTGTTCCTGCCATAGTATAGAACTCTTGCACCTACCATAGACTAGAACTTTTCCACCTAACATAGAACTTTTGCACCTGAAGAAGAACATAACTTTTGCACCTGAAGAAGAACATATCTTTTGCACCTGACAAGTAACATAACTTTTGCACCTGAACAAAGATAGAACTTTTGCACCTGAAATAGTACGGAACTTTTGCACCTAATAAGAGGACATAACTTTTGCACCTGACAATGGTCAGATCTTTTGATACTGACATAGGACAGAACTTTTTCTACTAACAAAGGACGGAATTTTGCTATTGACAAAGGACAGAAATTTATACCTGACATAGGATAGAACTTTTGCATTGGACATAGGCTAGAATCTTTGCATCGGACATACGATAGAACTTTTGCACCTATCACAGAATAGAACTTTTGATTCTGACGTTGGTTAGAACTTTTGCACATGACATTGGATAAAAGTTTTGGACCTGACGTAGTATTGAACTTTTGCACCTGACATAGGAAAGTACTTTTGCAACTGAAAAAGGATAAACCTTTTACACCTGACAAAGAACATAATTTTTGACCTGACATAGGACACAACTTTTGCGCATGGAAAATTGTAGAACTTTTGCACCTGAACAGGATAAGGCTTTTGCGACTGAAAAAAAAATCTATTTAGAACTTTTGCACCTGACAAAGATCTAGAACACAAAACACTTTGCAAAAATCTAGAAAACTACATTTAGAAAGGTATTTATATTCAACAATATGCGAGTAACTATAAGCTGCTCTTAAAATTAGGGAAAAAAAAATCTTTCGAATATTGAAATTTAACAGGTCATCTTCGAACGTAAAATCCTTTGAATTAATTTTTTAAATTATTCCGCTCAAGTCCCATAACTATCGTTAGTAATAAATTAAAACTATGAAAATTTTGTTGTCAATTGTAAAGCACCGTAACAACCATAAAACAAAGTTATTTAGTCATAAGAATACTTTTGTATACATTCATTCATTGTATAAAATCAATACAATACATATTTCTTACATCTCATTATTACATATTTCAGTATAACCAAGATAGAAGATTATTAAACCAGAATAAGCTTCGCAGCTATAATTAGCCAATTTTAAAACTGTCGTAAATTTTCAGTGGCAATTTTAATTAAAGCCAAGACTTCAACTATGAGCGTCTCTAGCGAATCTTAAACTACTCACTGGATTACCAAGTCCATACCCGTTAATATGAACAAAAACAATACTTAGAAACCCTCAGTGAACTCTTACCGTCAAAATTAGAATTCTTCAATTGATGGAATCTACACAGATTATTACGAACAAAAAAAAATACTTGGAAACTTTCAGTGAACTCTTACCGTCAAAATTAGAATTTTCAATTGATGGGATCTACACCCGTTAATATGAACAAAAACAATAGTTGGAAACCCTCAGTGAACTCTTACCGTCAAAATTAGAATTCTTCCATTTCCGATGCAATAGACGAACCTTCAGTAAACACAACTTCAATTCACGGAAATAAACTACACTGAGTAACAAGAAACTATAAGCTTTTCCAGAGGGCAGTATAACGTACACCTTCCCTCAAAGGCAAGATCTCTGAAAGTGTACTAAGGTTGTTTATCCATGGACGATGTAAATAAAGCTTTTGCGAACTCTGTTTTGCTTTCTGAAACACTTTTTTTTTTTTCTTTTTTTTTGCTTTTCTTTAGTAGGATAACTGTTAAATAGTGTAATGCTGTGATGTGGAATTTTTCATAGATAAATGAACACCGAAGATAATGATTGATAATGTAAAAATTGGTTCGATTTTTCAAGATGTAAAACAGAAAATTACAATTTGGCAATAACGAATAAAAATAGTAATACTATCTTGATTTTAGATAGAAAAGACTTGCGTACACAGATAACTTGACCCTATATATATGGATAAAATGATATATTGAATCTATATTTTTTTTTAAAGGTTTCTTTATGCATATTTCGTCCGACGTTATCATTAAGCTGTTTTTTTATGATTCACTGAGTATTTATTGATTTTACAATATAGTAAGATAAATAATTTAGGATTCATGCCTGGGGTAAATATTTAGTTATTATATATATATATATATATATATATATATATATATATATATATATATATATATATATATATATATATATATAATATATATAATATATATATATATATATATATATATATATATATATATATATATATATATATATATATATTATATACATATACTTTATATATATATATATATATGTGTGTGTGTGTATATATATATATATATATATATATATATATATATATATATATATATATATATATATATATATATATATATATATATATATATATATATGGGTAAGGGTTAGGTTGGGTAGGGAATGTTGGGCGTTTGTCAGTGCGTATGGGCCAGGTAGTGAGAAAAGTGAAGAAGAGCGGAATGAGTTCTGGAATGAATTAACTAGGTGTGTAGAAGGACTGGGTAGAAGGAATTATGTAGTTGTCATGGGTGACTTAAATGCTAGAGTGGGCGCTGGAGAGGTAGAAGGTGTCATTGGGAAGTATGGTGAAAATGAGAGTGGTGAGAGACTGGTAGATATGTGTTGAACAAGAGATGGTAATAAGTGCTAACTTTTTAAAAAGAAAGATAGAAATAAGTATACATGGGTAAGAGTGGCAAATGGAAGAGTAGTAGAAAGGGCATTAATGGATTATGTGTTGATAACTAAAAGAATGTTTGGAAGATTGAAAGACGTGCACGTGTTTAGGGGTATGGCTAACGGTATGTCTGATCATTTTTTGGTGGAAGGAAAATTAATTGTAGCAAAAGAGTGGGGGAATAGAGTAGGTGGATGTAAAAGGGAGCTAGTGAGGGTTGAAGAGCTAATAAAACCTGGGGTAAAAAGTAAATATCAGGAAAGGTTGAAAATGGCATATGACGAGGTGAGAGTAAGAGAAACTGGTAATTTAGAGAAGGAATGGAAGTTAGCAAAAGAAAAGTTTGTTGGGATTGCAAGTGATGTATGTGGCAAGAAGGTTGTTGGAGGCAGTATGAGGAAGGGCAGTGAATGGTGGAATGAAGGAGTGAAGGTAAAAGTGGAAGAGAAAAAGAGGGCTTTTGAAGAATGGCTGCAGAGTAATAGTATAGAGAAGTATGAAAAATATAGAGAGAAAAAATGTGGAAGTAAAGCGCAAGGTACGTGAGGCAAAGAGGGCAGCTGACCTGAGGTGGGGTCAGGGATTGGGTCAGTCATATGAAGAAAATAAGAAGAAATTTTGGAAAGAAGTGAAGAGAGTAAGGAAGGCTGGCGCAAGAATTGAAGAGACAGTGAAAGATGGAAATGGAAGGTTGTTAAAAGGAGAGGAGGCAAGGAAAAGGTGGGCGGAATGTTTTAAAAGTTTGCTGAATGTTGAGGATAATAGGGAGGCAGATATAATTGCTGTTCCAGGTGTTGAGGTGCCAGTGATGGGAGATGAGAATGAGAGAGAGATTACAATAGAGGAAGTGAGGAGAGCACTAGATGAAAAAAGAGTAGGAAAAGCATCAGGTATGGACGGTGTGAAAGCTGAGATGTTAAAGGATGGGGGTGTGACTGTACTTGAATGGTTGGTGAGATTGTTTAATATGTGTTTTGTGTTGTCAATGATACCAGTAGATTGGGTTTGTGCATGTATTGTACCACTATATAAGGGTAAGGGAGATGTGCATGAGTGTTGTAATTCAAGAGGTATTAGTTTGTTGAGTGTAGTTGGAAAAGTGTATGGTAGAGTAATGATTAATAGGATTAAGGATAAAACAGAGAATGCAATCTTGGAGGTACAGGGTGGTTTTAGAAAAGGTAGGGGTTGTATGAATCAGATTTTTACAGTTAGGCAGATATGCGAGAAATATTTAGCAAAAGGTAAGGAGGTGTATGTTGCGTTTATGGATCTGGAGAAAGCATATGATAGAGTTGATAGGGAAGCAATGTGGAATGTGATGAGGTTATATGGAGTTGGTGGAAGGTTGTTGCAAGCAGTGAAAAGTTTCTACAAAGGTAGTAAAGCATGTGTTAGAATAGGAAATGAAGTGAGTGATTGGTTTCCGGGGAGAGTGGGGCTGAGACAGGGATGCGTGATGTTGCCATGGTTGTTTAACTTGTATGTTGATGGAGTGGTGAGAGAGGTGAATGCTCGAGTGCTTGGACGAGGATTAAAACTGGTAGGCAAGAATGACCATGAATGGGAGGTAAATCAGCTGTTGTTTGCGGATGATACTGTACTGGTAGCAGACACAGAAGAGGAGCTTGACCGACTAGTGACAGAATTTGGAAGGGTGTGTGAGAGAAGGAAGTTGAGAGTTAATGTGGGTAAGAGTAAGATTATGAGATGTACGAGAAGGGAAGGTGGTGCAAGGTTGAATGTCATGTTGAATGGAGAGTTACTTGAGGAGGCGGATCAGTTCAAGTACTTAGGGTCTGTTGTTGCAGCAAATGGTGGAGTGGAAGCAGATGTACGTCAGAGAGTGAATGAAGGTTGCAAAGTGTTGGGGGAAGTTAAGGGAGTAGTAAAAAATAGAGGGTTGGTCATGAATGTAAAGAGAGTTCTATATGAGAAAGTGATTGTACCAACTGTGATGTATGGGTCGGAGTTGTGGGGAATGAAAGTGATGGAGAGACAGAAATTGAATGTGTTTGAGATGAAGTGTCTAAGGAGTATGGCTGGTGTATCTCGAGTAGATAGGGTGAGGAACGAAGTGGTGAGGGTGAGAATGGGTGTAAGAAATGAGTTAGTGGCTAGAGTGGATATGAATGTGTTGAGGTGGTTTGGCCATGTTGAGAGAATGGAAAATGGCTGTCTGCTAAAGAAGATGATGAATACAAGAGTTGATGGGAGAAGTACAAGAGGAAGGCCAAGGTTTGGGTGGATGGGTGGTGTGAAGAAAGCTCTGGGTGATAGGAGGATAGATGTGAGAGAGGCAAGAGAGCGTGCTAGAAATAGGAATGAATGGCGAGCAATTGAGACGCAGTTCCGGTAGGCCCTGCTGCTTCCTCCGGTGCCTTAGATGACCGCGGAGGTAGCAGCAGAAGGGGATTCAGCATTATGAAGCTTCATCTGTGGTGGATAATGTGGGAGGTTGGGCTGTGGCACCCTAGCAGTACCAGCTGAACTCGGTTAAGTCCCTGGTTAGGCTGGAGGAACGTAGAGAGTAGAGGTCCCCTTTTTGTTTTGTTTCATTTATTGATATCGGCAACCCCCCAAAATTGGGGGAAGTGCCTTTGGTATATGTATGTATGTATATAGATATATATATAGATATATATATTTATATATATAATATATATATATATATATATATATATATATATATATATATATATATATATATACATATATATATATATATATATATATATATATATATATATATATATATATATATATATATATATATATATATATATATATATATATATATATATATATATATATATATATATATATATATATATATATATATATATATATATATATATATATATATATATATCTTTATATATATATATATATATATATATATATATATATATATATATATATATATATATATATATATAACATATATATACATACATACATAAAGAAAATTCTACATTTCTTGAAAAGACGAAAAATTTGCCTTCCTCAGAATAATCTAAGATAGATCATTACTACATTCAACTAAAAGCATCTCGCCATTTGTAAACAATTTGAGGGCAAAAAGACTATTTATTTTCCATCTTGTTTTTTAGCAAGAGGAAATACCATCCTATAGATCTCGAGGTAAGAACTAAGATAAGAAATTCAATATGTTGCCCTACGTATCATCTTCTGCCTCTTCAAAGCCTCTTCAAGTATTCGTTTTATAAGGCTTTCCAAGTTTCTCTTTTCCACCAATGGGTTTCAGAGATCTGTCCATCAAGATGCTTTTGCTTCGATCCAGACACCTAGACTCTCTCTCTCTCTCTCTCTCTCTCTCTCTCTCTCTCTCTCTCTCTCTCTCTCTCTCTCTCTCTCACTTGCGTCAATCAGCTGTTTCGCTGGAATCGTGATTTTTCGATCTTTGCATTATTATTATTATTTTATTATTATTATTATTATTATTATTATTATTATTATTACTATTATTATTATTATTATTATTATTATTATTATTATTATTATTGTGGTTGTTGTTGTTGTTGATATTATTATCTTTACTATTATTATTATTATTATTATTATTATTATTATTATTATTACTAGCTAAGCTATAACCCTGGTTGGAAAAGCAGGATGCTATAAGCACAAGGGCTCCAACAGGGGATATAGCCCAGTGAGGAAAGGAAATAAGGAAATAAAATACACGAGAAATTTAAGAATAACACTAAAATAAATCATTCACAAATGAATTATAAAAGCTTTAAAATACCAAGAGGAAGAGAAATGAGATAGCATAGTGTGCCCAAGTGCACCCTTTAGCAAGAGATCTCTAACCCAAGACAGTGGAAGACTATGGTACAGAGGCTATGGCACTACCTAAGACTAGAGAACAATGGTTTGATTTTGGAGTATCCTTTATATCAGGTCTAGTTTTTCAGTGGAGAAGGACACTTCAAAATCAAACTATTGTTCTCTAGTTTTGGGTAGTGCCATAGCCTCAGTACTAGGATCTCCCACTATTTGGGGGTAGAGTTCTCTAGCTTGAGGGTGCACTTGGGCACACTATTCTATCGTAATTCTCTTCCTCTTTTTTTTTCTTAAGTTTTTATAGTTTATATGTGAAAATTTATTTTAATGTTGTTACTGTTCTTAAAATATTTTATTCTAGAGAGAAATTCTTATAGACATACTTATAAGAAGTGAAAACAGTAAAGAGAGAGAGAGAGAGAGAGAGACGGAGAGAGAGAGAGAGAGAGAGAGAGAGAGAGAGACTTCCTGACAGCAAACGTTTGAAATTCCAAATTGCTAAATATTTTACCCTTCAATTACCCGATGACGCTACCAGAAAAGAGAGAGAGAGAGAGAGAGAGAGGAGAAGAGAGAGAGAGAGAGAGAGAGAGAGAGAGAGAGAGAGAGATTCTTATAGACATACTTATAGGAAGTCAAAACCAGGAGAGAGAGAGAGAGAGAGAGAGAGAGAGAGAGAGAGAGAGAGAGGAGAGAGAGAGAGAGATTCTTAGACATATTTATAAGAAGTGGAGAGAGAGAGAGAGAGAGAGAGAGAGAGAGGAGAGAGAGAGAGAGGAGAGAGAGAGAGAGAGAGAGAGAGGACTTCCTGACAACAAACGTTTGAAATTCCAAATTGCAAAACATTTTACCCTTCATTTACCCGATGACGCTACCAGAAGAGAAAAATGAGAGAGAGAGAGAGAGAGAGAGAGAGAGAGAGAGAGAGAGAGAGAGAGAGAGAGAGAGAGAGAGAGAGAGAGAGAATAATTCTATTGCCAATTTGTGTTAGCAATAAAAAGATAACCCAAACTAAAAAGTCTTAAACCTTCCCTCTCCTCCTTCATCCTTACCAGACTTGGTCATCGACTCCTGACAATGACTCCTGACATCGACTCCTGACAATGACTCCTGACATCGACTCCTGACATTCCGAATCCTACTGATTAAACAATGAAAACAAATCCTCGTTGGATTTGTATATTTTCCTTTTCCAGCACCCATCGCCCAACACCTATACTCCCTCCCCCTCTTTCTACTCCCTCCTCCTCTTTCTACTCCCTCCTCCTCTTTCTACTCCCTCCCCCGCTTTCTACTCCTCCTCCTCTTTCTACTCCCTCCCCCTCTTTCTACTCCCTCCTCCTCTTTCTACTCCCTCCTCCTCTTTCTACTCCCTCCCCCGCTTTCTACTCCCTCCATTCATGAATTGGAGTCTGGCCTGTAAACCTGGTCTAAATGAAAAGTATACAAGACATAAAATCAAACGAGGTTTGGACCTAATTCTTCAAAGGCAAAATATTCATTGGTCGAGACTAAAGTCCTTTAGCTTTTATCTATATAAAAAAAGAGAGTTTTACTTGTATGTAATCATGTGGTTTTACCTCCGCCCACGAAGTGGGATGGAGGTTATGTTTTCACCCCTGTTTGTGTTTGTTTGTTTGAGAACAGCTTCCTGGCCACAATTTTAATCGGAGAGTAATGAAAATTGCAGGGATTAACTGTTATGTAAGAAGTTGAAAATGTTTAAGTTTTGGAGGGTCAAGGTCAAAGGTCAAGGTCACGGTCATGCGAAATGTCCAATACCCGTAATCATCCATAAGTTTGGACATCGGTGTCACAGAGACTTCATACGGAGTTGAGACCTAATTCTTCTAAGGTAATTTATTCCCGGGGCGGTACGAGAGTCGTCTGGATTTTATACTAATAAAAAAAAGAGATATCGTTCTAATTACTTAAAAGTTCTATTTTCTCTATATGCATATTCCTTAAATGATTATGTTATTTTAGGATATCCATTTCCCCTATATAATAAAGAGAAAGTGTCTGGTTATATTCCTAAATAAAAAAGCTTTAACAAATACATATGTATCTTTCGCTTATATTTATATCTTTTATCTACTACTCTCACTTGGGACCGCAAACGTAATATTCAATTAAACTCATTTTAATTGAATCATAAAAATCGACCCAAGATATGCATATTGTGTCTGCTTTTTATATAAATCATTCCTTATCTGATGCAGGACAAAATTCCTTTCACTAAGGTCGCCTATTGGAAACGTCCCTGCCAATGGTAGAGGAGACTCTTCAGCGATGGTAAGAAGCTCTTCTAGGAGAAGGACACTCCAAAATCAAACCATTGTTCTCTAGTCTTAGATAGTGCCATAGCTTCTGTACCATGGTTTTCCACTGTCTTGGGGTAGAGTTCTCTTGCTTGAGGGTACACTCTGGCACACCATTCAATCATATTTCTCTTCCTCTTATTTTTGTAAAGTTTTCATAGTTTATAAATGAGATATTTATTTTGATATTGTTACTGTTCTTAAAATATTTTATATTAATTATTAATTAATTTTCTTATAGTTTCCTTATTTCTTTCCTCACGGGGCTATTTTCCCTATTGGAGCCCTCGGGCTTATAGTATTCTGCTTTTCCAACTAGGATTGTAGCTTAGCAAGTAATAATAATAATAATAATAATAATAATAATAGTGATCTGCCAGAATAGGTTTAGAGCCCGGCTCAAGCTCGATAGTTTCTTATAGTGCCTGCAACCTCACTATTCTTGTGAGCTAAGGATGGGGGTTTTGAGGAGCCCATAGATCTACCTGCTGAGTCATCAACAGCCATTGCCTGGCCCTCCTCCCCTCCGTCACCTTCTTCCTTTTCCTTTGACCTAAAAGAGGCTGGGGCGTCTCTAAATATATGGAAAGCCAGTTTACAATAAATAAAAGTTGTTGATTATCCTTGCCCCACATCCTATCTCAAACCACCTACAAATATGAGTTTCAGATTATCCCATATCCCAAATCACCTACAAACCTAAAAACACAACTAAACATCTACGGGATGCAAGTGTGTATGAGCCCTTGCCTGATCTAAAAAAAAAAAAAAATGAAAATGGTCCTCCTTCCTTCTTTATCCTAGTTTGGTTAGACAGAGGGCCTGGGCGCTGATCATATGTATATTTGGTCCGTCTCTAGGGTATTGTCCTGTAAGGGTATTGTCACTGTCCATTGTCTCTGCCATTCATGAATGACCCTTAGACCTTTATGAGGCCCAATCTTACTTTTTACCCAGTCTTTGACCATATGTGTGTAATAGGCAGTAAACTGAGTTTGTTACTCTTCAAACGTTCGGGAATTTTGGCCGATGGCTGGCGATCCGGTGGAACGACCCTTTAAGGGGAATGGATGCAAATCAACATTGCTCGTAAAACGAAAATGAGAGAGAGAGAGAGAGAGAGAGAGAGAGAGAGAGAGAGAGAGAGAGAGAGAGAGAGAGAGAGAGAGAGAGAGAGAGAACAATATTAGGAAAGAAATTATCTTTTCATGCAACGTTACTTTAAGCAAAACTTAGCTGTAATTTATGTAATTTTACGGCGTTGTTTTGCAATACTTTAATCTGCTGTGAATATTCATGTCTGCAATTTGTCATTTCGCTTTGACCAGTCAGTAAGTGTTTACAATACATACACACACACAAGCACGCACACACACACAAGCACGCACACACACGCACGCACGCTCACACACACACACATATATATATATATATATGTATATATACAATCATATATATACATATATGTACAAATATATTATATATATATATATATATATATATATATATATATATATATATATATATATATATATATAAATATATATATATATATATATATATATATATATATATATGAGTACAAATATGTATATAAATATACATATATATGTATATATAAATAATATATATATATATATATATATATATATATACATATATATATATATATATATATATACAAATATATACATATATATGTGTATATATATATACTTGTATATGTATATATATATAAATATATATATATATATATATATATATATAGAGAGAGAGAGAGAGAGAGAGAGAGAGAGAGAGAGAGAGAGAGAGAGAGAGAGAGAGAGACTTCTGATCTACAGTATCACCTCTCAGCAGAAAAAAAAGTTTATATTCAGTTCAGTATTGAATTAAAAATCTTTGAGATAAATCGACAAGAGACCAGGGAAAAGTGAATGGAATAAAACCTGAGAAAGGGATGGAAATCTACAGAATATCAGGGAAAGGAAAGGAGTAACTGGACTAGAAATTAATTGAAAAATAAAAATGTTGAGTGGAAATGGAAAAGTGATGAAGGAATAATGTGAATAGCTTAGCGGGATGCATCTAAATTAGTAATTGTAAGGAAAAACTTTATCTGTATTACAATGAACCTTCAAGAATATTCAAGAGGAAGTAGGGGAGCGAGAGAGAGAGAGAGAGAGAGAGAGAGAGAGAGAGAGAGAGAGAGAGAGAGAGAGAGAGAGAGAATGTAGGCATCGATGCTAAAAATCCCATAATATTCTGAGAGAGAGAGAGAGAGAGAGAGAGAGAGAGAGAGAGAGAGAGAGAGAGAGAGAGAGAGAGAGAGAGAGAGAGATTATAAATGTGTACAGACAATAGGGATGATAGATAGAAAGAAAAACATGGAGAGAGAGAAGTAAGATTTGCAACAAGAACAGTAAAAGGCTTTAGAGAGAGAGAGAGAGAGAGAGAGAGAGAGAGAGAGAGAGAGAGAGAGAGAGAGAGAGAGAGAGGAGTTATAACAGATTCTGTTCACCTGAGTGTCTATGGTATTAAAATTCCAAATGACATCGTTTCTCAGGGACACAAAGCGATAGATGGTCGTAAGTTGGGCCAGTCAAATCCTTATGCGTTTTGGGCATTTGCCCTCCGAAGGTAAACGGGAAGAGAAGCTGTCACTTGAATTTAATCTGAAGCACAGGGAGGCCATAAATTCAGCTCTGTTCCAGTGTTGTCTTTAGCTGTTGCATTTGTTTAGTTCAAATGGAAATCAGATTATTTGCCGAATTGATTTTTAAAGGCATAAATACAGCTCTGTTCTAGTGCTGTATTTAGCTGTTACAGCCAAAGTGTTGTTTCTATGGAGAATTACATTGAAATTTATTTACTTAATAAAATGGAAAGCAAATTGTGTCCTATTGGAAACGTCTTTGTGTGGAAATTGCCAGACTGGGGTTCAAGTCCCGATCAAGCACGTTAGTTTCTTTAGTGTCTGTAACCTCACCATTATTGTGAGCCAAGCTTTGGTGGTGGGTTGGGGAAGCTTATAAGTCTACCTGCTGAGTCATCAGCAGATATTACCTGGCACTCCCTGGTCATAGCTTGGGTGGAAAGGGGCTTGCGCGCTAATCATATTTATATACGGTCAGTCTCTAGGGCATTGTCATTCTCCCTTGTTACCTACTGAGTCATCAACAGCCATTACCTGGCACTCCCTGGTCCTTGCTTGGGTGGAGAGGGGGCTTGGGCGCTGATCATATGTATATATGGTCAGTCTCTAGGGCAATGTCACTGTCCCTTGCCTCTGCCATTCACGAGTGGCCTTTAAACCTTTATCGAATCTGGACAACTCAGAGCAAGGCCAATAGAATTTTGACTCAGAGTACAAGAGGCTAACTCCGTATCATGATCACGTTAATGAATGCCCTGGTGGAGAATCATCGGGAACTAATTATCAATTAATTAATGGGGAGAGGCTGCACAAGACTATCCAGGAATTAGTTTCGAATTCTAATTAAATATACAATTTTTTCTAATACTTTAGAAGACATTATTATATTATTATTATTATTTATTATTATTATTATTATTATTATTATTATTATTATTATTATTATTATTATTATTATTATTATTATTAAACTACAACCCTTGTGGGAAAAGCAGGATGATATAGGCCCAAGGACTCCAACATCCAAAATAGCCCAGTGATGAAAGGAAATAAGGAGACTACAAAAGAAGTAATTGACTAGAATAAAATATTTCAAGAACAGTAAAAACAGGAAAAAAATTCTTCCATATATAGACTATAAAGATAGAAAAAATAAAAACAAGAGGAAGAGAAATAAGATAGCATAATGTGCCCGAGTGTACCCATAAACAAGAAAACTCAAACCCAAGCCTTCAAACAATAGAGAGGCTGTGCAGTAAGTGTTAGTAGTAGTGCAGCCAGTAATCTTAGCCTTCTGGAAGCCTTCAAACATTGTAGAGGCTGTGCAGTAAGTGATAGTTGTAGTTCAGCCAGTAAATTTGGCCTTCTGGAAGCCTTCAAACACTGTAGAGGCTGTGCAGTAAGTGTTAGTGGTAGAGCAGCCGGTAGTTTTAGCCTTCTGGAAGCCTTCAAACATTGTAGAGGCTGTACAAGGAATGTTAGTTGTAGTTCAGCCAGTAATTTTGGCCTTCTGGAAGCCTTCAAACACTGTGGAGGCTGTGCAGTAAGTGTTAGTGGTAGAGCAGCCAGCAATTTTAGCCTTCTGGAAGCCTTCAAACATTGTAGAGGCTGTGCAGTAAGTGTTAGTTGTAGTTCAAACAGTAATTTTGGCCTTCTGGAAGCCTTCAAACACTGTAGAGGCTGTGCAGTAAGTGTTACTGGTAGTGCAGGCAGTAATTCTAGCCTTCTGGAAGCCTTTAAACAATGTGGAGGCTGTACAGTAACTGTTAGTGGTAGTGCAGCCAGTAACTTTAGCCTTCTGGAAGCCTTCAAACGTTGTAGGTTGTGCATTAAGTGTTACTAATAGTGCAGCCAGCCATTTTAGCCTTCTGGAAGCCTTCAAACAATGTAGAGACTGCAATATTTTTATGATTACCAAAATAACTAGTCCAGCGCATCAAAACCCAGACATATATAAACACACCGGAAATTACACGTGCAAAGCCATTGGTGGTATTAAAATACTAATTTAAAAGGAGTTTTGTGAATAATTATTACATATATTTCAATCTCCGTTAGTGTTTAATGAAGAGGTGTAGTTAATGTAAGAAATTATGGAATGATATTGAATGAAATAGTGAAAAAAGACATCCTATTTTCAAAGAGAGAGAGAGAGAGAGAGAGAGAGAGAGAGAGAGAGAGAGAAAGAGAGAGAGAGTGAGAGGAGAGAGAGAGAGAGAGAGAGAGAGAGAGAGAGAGAGAGAGAGAGAGAGAGAGAGAGAGAGAGAGAGAGAAGACTGATAAACGGTTGCGAATTTAATAAATTCAAATTAGGGCAAACCAGACATATGTCCATATCAAAAACCAAATTAAAAATGACTTCCTTTACAGGGTCAATTTTGAGTGATCTTAAGACAACAGAAACCATTAACAATTAGCTAACAACACTACTTGAAAAAGAAATGAACTAGAGGGGCACTCAGGAGAGAACAGACCTTGACCATTAACCTTAACATGTATTAATTGGCGTGGATCTTCATACATTCAAATATGAAACAAGTTTGAAGTCTCTGCGACAACAATGTTCAAACCTAATGCTGATTACGTGAATAGGGTATTTTGCTTGACCGTGACCTCGACTTTTGACCTTGACCTTCCAAACCTTAATTATTTCCTGATTTTTACATAACAGTTAATCCATACAAGTTTCATTACGATTGAAATTTTGGCCAGGCAGCTGTTTATGAACAAACACACACAAAAACTCAAACAAACACACAAACAGAGGGTAAAACATAACCTCCCTCCAACTCTGTTGGCGGAGGTAATAAATAAGTTAAAGTACTCCAGCATCCACGACAAAACTTTCTGCGTACTAATGGCATTACCCAATTAGCGGCTTCATTTGCATATTAATTGAGACACCTACCTTTGCTTCTATTCTCAATGACTGGAACCTGCTTCCAGTGGGGTGCCTTGGCTTTGTGATTCTGCCTGGAATTGATAAAGTTAATAAATTAGGCTACCTTTATGATATAAAAAATGAATGCATGATTTGTAATTTTCTGGTATCATAACATCAGTGGTTATTGAACCCGATCTAAGTATGCTTAATTATTATTATTATTAATATTATTATTACTAAGCTACAACCCTAGTTGGAAAAGCAGAATGCTATAAGCCCAGGGGCTCCAACAGGGAAAATAGCCCAGTGAGGAAAGGAAACAAGGAAAAATAAAATGTTTTAAGAACAGCAGCAACACCAAATTAAATATTTCCTATATAAACTATAAAAACTTTGGCAAAAACATGGCTTTGTGGCTGTACCTGGAATTGATATAGTTAATAGATTAGGGTACCTTTAGGATATCAACAGAGTAAAAGGACATTTAAGGTATCGATTACACCGATTGATTTTAAATCTAACTGATCAATCATATTTCTCATTATGCATAAGATAAAGATGTAGGCAGTTATAGGTGATACTAAAGTAAATTTTCTTTAGTGAGGCAGATTTGCAACTACTCGCAGGGATACCCTTTTAGCTCGGAAAAGTTTCCTGATGGCTGATTGGTCGGACAAAAGCACTTCCGACCAATCAGCTAATAGGAAACTTTTCCGAGCTAAAAGGGCACCCTTGAGAGTCGATGCAAATCTGCCTTACTAAAAAAAATTGACTGTAGAAATTTGTTAATCTCCACATCAATATTGTTTGCTTAGAAGAGTGTTTGATGTATAGTGCGAAATACACGATTGATTGAATTAAAGATGCATAATTTGCTTTAAATGGGTTAGTTGGATTACTAGCATTATAAAACCAAAATTAATATCAAAACTACAACAACTTAAATTACATAATTTTATCAGCGTAAACTCCTTACTAGTTAAAATCGACCTTTCAGATAAATAACAGGAAACTTTCTAAAAACCTAAATCACCCGACCTAACAATTAAAACATGAATACAATAAAAGAAATAAATATTGTATTGATACAATCATTCACAACGCACCCACATCACGAATCAGATATTCCTCTCTGTTCCGACTCATTTCTAAAATGAGAACTAGATCTGGCATTTCGGAGAAAGTTTCATTTCCAATAAAATGGAGGGGGGGGGGGAGGGTTTGTTGGATGGGTGGGCTGGCCGGACGGAAGGCAGACAGTGGGCGAGCACTTGGCGGACAGTTAACAGATGGTGGGCGGACGGTGGGCAGACAGTAGGCAGGCAGTGGGCAGACGGTGGGCGGATGGTGGGTGGACAGTGGGCGGACGGTGGGTAGACGGTTGGCGGACGTTGGGCGGATGGTGGGCAGACGGTGGGCGGATGGTGGGTAGACGGTGGGCGGACAGTGGGCAGATGGTGGGTAGATGGTGGGCGGACGGTGGGCGGACAGTGGGTAGACGGTGGGTGGACAGTGGGCAGATAGTGGGTAGACGGTGGGCAGATGGTGGGCAGAAGGTGGGCGGATGGTGGGCTGACGGTGGGCAGATGGTAGCCGAATGGTGGGCGGACGGTGGGTGGACAGTGGGCAGATGGTGGGTAGACGGTGGGCGGACAGTGGGCAGATGGTGGGTAGAAGGTGGGCGGATTGTGGGTAGACGGTGGGCGGACGGTGGGCGGATGATGGGTAGACGGTGGGCGGACAGTGGGCAGATGGTGGGTAGAAGGTGGGTGGACGGTTGGCGGACGGTGGGCAGATGGTGGGTAGATGGTGGGCGGACAGTGGGCAGATGGTGGGTGGACAGTGGGGAGATGGTGGGTAGACGGTGGCGAACTGTGGGCGGATGGTGGGTAGACGGTGGCGAACGGTGGGCGGATGGTGGGTAGACGGTGGGCGGACGGTGGGCGGATGGTGGGTAGACGGTGGGCGGACAGTGGGCAGATGGTTGGTAGACGGTGGGCGGACGGTTGGCGGACAGTAGGCTGATGGTGGGTAGACGGTGGGCGGACAGTGGGCAGATGGTGGGCAGACAGTGGGGAGATGGTGGGTAGACAGTGGGCGGACGGTGGGCGAATGGTGGGTAGACGGTGGCGGACGGTGGCGGACGGTGGGCGGATGGTGGATAGACGGTGGGCGGACGGTGGGCGGATGGTGGGTAGACGGTGGGCGGACAGTGGGCAGATGGTGGGTAGACGGTGGGCGGATGGTTGGCGGACGGTGGGCGGATGGTGGGTAGACGGTGGGCGGAGTGTGGGCAGATGGTGGGCGGACAGTGGGCAGATGGTGGGCGGAGGGTGGGTAGACGGTGAGCGGATGGTGGGTAGACAGTGGGCGGGCAGTGTGCAGATGGTGGGCAGACGGTGGGTGGATGGTGGTTGGACGGTGGGCGGACAGTGGGCGGATGGGGGGCGGACAGTGGGGAGATGGTGGGTAGACAGTGGGCGGACGGTGGGCGGATGGTGGGTAGACGGTGAGCAGATGGTGGGTAGACAGTGGGCGGGCAGTGTGCAGATGGTGGGCAGACGGTGGGTGGATGGTGGTTGGAAGGTGGGTGGACAGTGGGCGTATGGTGGGTGGACGGTGGGAAGATGGTAGCCGAATGGTGGGCGGACGGTGGGCGGACAGTGGGCGGACGATGAGCGGCCAGTGGGCAGACGACGGGCAGGCAGTGGGTGGACAGATGGCGGACGGTGGGAAGACGGTGGGCAGACGGTGAGCGGACGGAGGACGGATAGTGGCTGGACAGTGGGCGGACGATGGGCGAACGGTGGGCAGACAATGGGCAGGCAGTGGGCAGACGGTGGGCAGACAGTGGGTGGATGGTGGGCAGACAATGGGCAGGCAGTGGGCGGACGGTGGGCGGATGGTTGGCGAACGGTGGGCGCAAGGGGGGTAGACGGTGAGCGGACAGTGGGCAGATGGTGGGCGGACAGTGGGGAGATGGTGGGTAGACGGTGGGCGGACGGTGGGCGGATGGCGGGTAGACGATGGGTAGACGGTGGGCGGATGGTGGGTAGACGGTGGGCGGACGGTGGGCGGATGGTGGGTAGACGGTGGGCGGATAGTGGGCAGATGGTGGGCGGACAGTGGGGAGATGGTGGGTAGACGGTGGGCGGACGGTTGGCGGATGGTGAGTAGACGGTGGGCGGACGGTGAGCGGATGGTGGGTA
Source organism: Palaemon carinicauda (assembly GCF_036898095.1). NCBI lineage: Eukaryota > Metazoa > Arthropoda > Malacostraca > Decapoda > Palaemonidae > Palaemon > Palaemon carinicauda. The sequence goes on along the minus strand of NC_090727.1, from coordinate 68,485,455 downwards.
GACAGTCGGCGGATGGTAGGTAGACAGTGGGCGGGCAGTGTGCAGATGTTGGGCAGACGGTGGGTGGATGGTGGTTGGACGGTGGGCGGACAGTGGGCGGATGGTGGGTGTACGGTGGGCAGATGGTAGCCGAATGGTGGGCGGACGGTGGGCGGACAGTGGGCGGACGATGAGCGGCAGGTGGGCAGACGACGGGCAGGCAGTGGGTGGACAGTTGGCGGACGGTGGGAAGACGGTGGGCAGACGGTGAGCGGACGGAGGACGGATAGTGGCTGGACAGTGGGCGGACGATGGGCGAACGGTGGGCAGACAATGGGTAGGCAGTGGGCAGACGGTGGGCAGACAGTGGGTGGATGGTGGGCAGACAATGGGCAGGCAGTGGGCGGACGGTGGGCGGACGGTTGGCGGACGGTGGGCGCAAGGGGGGTAGACGGTGAGCGAACAGTGGGCAGATGGTAGGCGGACAGTGGGGAGATGGTGGGTAGACGGTGGGCGGACGGTGGCGGATGGCGGGTAGACGATGGGCGGACGGTGGGCGGATGGTGGGTAGACGGTGGGCGGACGGTGGGCGGATGGTGGGTAGACGGTGGGCGGATAGTGGGCAGATGGTGGGCGGACAGTGGGGTGATGGTGGGTAGACGGTGGGCGGACGGTGGGCGGATGGTGAGTAGACGGTGGGCGGACGGTGGGCGGATGGTGGGTAGACAGTCGGCGGATGGTGGGTAGACAGTGGGCGGGCAGTGTGCAGATGGTGGGCAGACGGTGGGTGGATGGTGGTTGGACGGTGGGCGGACAGTGGGT
>NC_090727.1:68467154-68479654 GCF_036898095.1 Palaemon carinicauda | reverse complement strand
ACTATTTATTAAAAAAAAATTCGAACCAAGTTGAAATTATTCTCGAACTCGAATCACCGGAAGTTTTTGAGTTGTCTTTTATTTTTTGAGTAAGAACTGGCATGAATACGAATAATGGCCTGAAATGCCATTATCTGAAGGGGAGAGTTGAGCTAATGAAAGATTTCTGCCGATAACACAAGGCTTCAAACGGAAGTAAAGACGCTAGAGTCTTAGTTTGCATTGTGGGTAACGGTAAAATCCTTCCTCTACGCTAGCTCTCTCTCTCTCTCTCTCTCTCTCTCTCTCTCTCTCTCTCTCTCTCTCTCTCTCTCTCTCTCTCTCTCTCTCTCTCTCTCTCAACAACACACGGCTTCAAACGGAAGTAAGATTTGAGCTTCCTCTCTAGGGTTCTTCGAATATTCAAAAGATTACCTCAGAAATTACCTCAAATTTAGAAAAATTACCTAAAATTTTGAAAAATTACCTTAAATACTTATAAAAAAAAAACTCATAAGACGCAAAACAGTTATATCATGATTACCAAAAGCTCCCTTTTTTGTGAAAAATCTGAAATAGAAATTTCAGATGCACAATGTTAATCTATAATTAAATGATTGCTTGATAAAAAAATACCTTTAAATTACCTTAAAAGGACCAGTATTCTAAAAATTTCCTTAAATCAACCAAAATTACTCAGTCTGAGGTAATTATTATTATTATTATTATTATTATTATTATTATTATTATTATTATTATTATTATTATTATTATTATTATTATTTGCTAAGCTACAACCACAGTTGGAAAAGCAGGATGCTATAAGTGCAAGGGCTCAAACAGGTAAAATAGCCCACTGACAAAAGGAAATAACGAAAAACTAGAAAAGAAGTTTAAGAACAATACTCGAGGCATAGCGAGCAAGATCCCCTTTAAAATTGTTTGGTTAAAAAAAAAAATGGCTCTTTTGCTGGTCATGCCTTATTGGTTCACATGCCGCTCAGAGTCACCAGTTTGGCCTTTTTCAGGCCAAAAACCTCAAATCTGGCCTTTTTTTCGTGCCAAATACCTTATTTTTGCCTTTTAGAAATTGGTTGCCCTTATATGCTATATTTTTGGCCTTTTTCTATTAATAGATAGGCCTTTTGAAGCTGCAGTTGATCACACGTTGGATTTTTCTCATTTAAAAACCCTGGCAACCCTTATGCCGCTACATAAAGTTTCATTTCTCATATAAAAATTTAAGTCTTCCCTCGTGGCTAGAACTGTTTATAAATCGGCTCGTTCATATAATTATTATTATTATTATTATTATTATTATTAATATTATTATTATTATTATTATTATTATTATTGTTGTTGTTATTACTTCTTGTTAAGCTACAACCCTAGTTGGAAAAGCAGGATGCTATAAGCCCAGGGGCTCCAACAGGGAAAATAGCCTAGTGAGGGAAATGAAACAAGGAAAAAGAAAATATCTTAAGAACTGTAACATTAAAATAAATATTTCCTTTATAAACTATAAAAATTTTCACAAAACAAGAGGATGAGAAATATGATAGAATAGTGTGCCTGAGTGTACCCTCAAGCAAGAGAATTCTAACCCAAGACAGTGGAAGACCATGGTACACAGGCTATGGCACTACTTAAGACTAGAGAACAATAGTTTTATTTTGAAGTGTCCTTCTCCTAGAAGAGCTGCTTACCATAGCTAAAGAGTTTCTTCTAGGTTTTACTAGAAAAAAACATTGAATTGTTTTCGAAATAAACCTGAAATACATCATACAAAAATAAACTCTATAAAAGTTAAGATTTTTCCTGGCAATCTTTTTTCCCTTTGTGTTTATTTCTTTATTTCCTTCCTCATTGGGGTATTTTTCCATGGTGAAATTCTTGGGCTAATAGTATCTCGTTTTTCCAAATAAGGTTGTAGCTTAGATAATAATAATAATAATAATAATAATAATAATAATAATAATAATAATAATAATAATAATAGTAATAATAATAATAACTTTATAATTCTCAGATTTTAATCGAAAACTAAGTTTGAATTGTTTTCCAAATATGTCTAAACTACAATATACAAAAATAATGTCGATAAAATAATACAAACCTTATTTTCCCAATCACAATGGCCTATACATTATTAGTATTATTACGTATATATTTTATAAACAAAGAATATAGAGAATAATTGTATTAAGCGCGGTTTACACGGTCGAACGGTTCGTCGAACCGGGTTGTCGAACTTTCTTGTCGAACGGTTCGAAGAGGTGGAGTCAGTCACAAATGCATTTAAGGTTTGTGGACAATGAAGCCCCGCCCACAAAAGTCAGGCGGGAACAGACATTCTTCGAACTGTTCAAACGTTCGAACATCACTTAAAACACTTGTTTGTCGAACAGCGTTCGACGAACCATTCGACGAACCGTTCGACCTTGTAAACCTGCCTTAAGATGTACATTATCAGTAACAACATACGTTTAGGATTCCCGAAGTTTTTTAGGTGCGGAATGGCGGTAGATATAATAACAAGGTAAACGTATAAAACTCAATGAGTATTAGGTGCGGAAGAGCGGTTCTGACGATAAAGTCTTCTGGTGCTATTTTAAAGTAATATCTCTGCTTATAATTAATTTTGGGATATACACGTCCTTACTTTAAAGATTTTTTTCATTTATCTCGATTCAAGTCATTGCTATGCTCCATAGATATGTTTTATATACAGTATTTACCCTCAGTAAAAAAAAAAGCTACACTTCTTAGTTAACGCATTTGCTAGTCTACATGTGAATGAAAAACTACATACTCTTATTTAACTAATCTCTAATCATATTTTGTCCCTCACATTATTCATACAGTTTTCCTACACTTTAGTACTTTTTTACAAGTGAATAACAAAGATATCCGAATTCTCAGGACAATTTTTTTTTTTATTTCACTGAGGCCTTTTTAAAACTATACATAACTTCATCAGTCATATGTAAATCACGTTTCGAACATACAATATTTAAAAGCAGCGAGTTACCAGCAGCCATTGCCTCAAAAATACATTAAAGACATCATGTTTGGAGGTGTGTACCTATAGCAGGCTAACGTATATATTTGGGTATTTTCTTCTTCGCGTTACTGGTACACTGATATACAGTAAATAATCTATACAATGCATAATATAATTCTTTAGGAATATAAACTGCATATAAAAAGTACTTTGTAAACTTACCGCACTTAAAAAGTATTCTGTAAACTTATGTTATTAATCGTAAAGTTTCAATGTCAATCCGTTCCGGTGAGCAACTGAGCTAGACAACAGAGCTACCTAACCAGTATTACCAACCGAGGCGATTGCACAATACAGAAATAAGCTAACGAGCAATTAAATAGACAGATATTATATACTGTATATGCATATATTTTGTATATAGATATACACATACGTATCTATACATGTATATTTATAATTCCGACCTTATAAATAGCAAACTAATTCAAATAAGGATGGCAACTGAGCTAAACAGAGCTTCCTAACCAAGATTACCAGCCTATGCGATTGCACAAGACAGAAAATTTGCAAACGAGCCGATATTATATACTTTATATACATAAAAAGCTTATATAGATATACATATACGTACATATACATGTATATATAATACCGAGCTTGTAAATTCCCAATCAATCCAAATAAGGCTGGCAAGGTTACTGTAGTTGTTTGCGAGACTGTATTCAGAGTTTTCTCACCATTATTACCAACCTATGCGATTGCACAAGACAGAAAATTAGTTACCGAACAATTAAATAGACAGATATTATGTACTGTATATGAATAATTATATATATAAAGATATTTAAATACGTAAATATACATGTATATACATAAATCCAATCTTGTAAATAACCAACTAATCCAAATAAGGTTGGCAACGCTACCTTAGTTGCTTGCGAGACTGTCAAAACATGAGCCCGATCGTGACAGCGTTCGAACTCTCAAGTGTGATTGTAAACAGTGATTAATTTGCGTCTGTGCTTTCAATTAATGATTTTCTTTTACGTGAACGTCACTAAAGCCTTTCCTTTCGCATATATAAAGTTAATTAATGTGTGGATATACATTAACGGACCATTCTGGATAATCGTCTTAAATTGGCGTGAGGTAACCTCATGGAGGTCTACAGGGGTCTTCCAACAAAGAAAAGGTGACTCAAAATACATTAATGAGTTATTTATTATAAATATCTGTTCGGAAATCAATAGGCCAAAAACTGTAATGGGTTCTGACGGATCGTGTGATTTCAGTCAGTAATCAAAATGGTAAATAATTATTGTAGCCCAATAGAAAATAGGACGTATTTCAAATGTATGTATTTATAAGTACTTTGAACTGTTCTGATGCAAATAACTGAAGTAAAACCACATTTTCGTATAATAGTCGTTTTAATATTCGAAAAATTGAGTAAAACCCCAGTTTAAAAGCGAAACGAACACAAGAACACCAGCTAACCTGATGTTCTCTTACTAACCTAAACTAAGAACCGTATCCTACTTACCAGGAGGGGCTGGGGTCAAGCTTAAACTACCGTATCCTTAGTTTATCCTTGGCTTATCCTAAGGATAGAGCCGTTATCACACTAGGAATAGTTTCGTGACCTTTTGAGTTTCTTGTTGATCCTCTTCTTCCTACCGTTGTCGACGTCAGTGTTGCCAGATCTGGGGATTTATTCCTAAATTTGGGGATTTATCTCTAGATTTGGGAATTTGGGGTGTCTGAATGGAATATTCTGTCCAAATTTCTATTAAGAAGAAACAAAGATGATTAACCTTTATATTGTTGCAATTAGTTTACTTGCACTTATATGAACTATAGTAAGTAATTTCTATATTCGTAAGGGCTACATGATCAGAAGAAAATATATTTGTGAAAACGGGGATTTTTGGGTTGTTTTAGGGATTTTTTTATCATGAGTTTTGGGGATTTTTAGCCTAACCCATCTGCCAACGCTGGTCGTCAGAATGTAAACAAACCGAAGCTGCCACTTTCAAATATCTGTGATAGGGTTTTGAGTTTGTCCGATATACTAAGCTCTCAGCATTAATTTAAATCATTTTAGTTGTTTATTTTTCGAGATGTAAGCAAACTAAGGTCTATAATAGTGAAGGGTTGAGTTCGATCACTATGGTTTTTAAAATTCGTCGTCAAAACATTAAAAAGTCAACTGAATTATCCCTAGCGTGAAAACACCTTTAGTCTCATCCTTGCTTAACTTTCGTTTGCTTTCCAACTGGCTTCACTCCTGGCAATATAACACTTAGATTATATATCGTAAATAATTCTAGACTTGTATTTATTACTTACGTTCATTATTATCCATTACGCATGGGGATTTCATGTACCATTGTGAGTTTTCTCGTAGATTTTAAGAAATTCATACTGCAAAATCGTTAGGAATAGCAAATTATGTTGTTAGTTCTAATATTGATGCTTTGAGTTCAAACTTGCAGAGAATAAATGTTTTAATATTGAACAGGCTGAAGTGAGTCTCTTTTCATAGTATATGTGTGACAGATATGTTTTAATGTTTTTTACTGATATTAAGATATTTTGTTTATTTATAAATTTCCTTACTGTGATATATATATATATATATATATATATATATATATATATATATATATATATATATATATATATATATATATATAAATATATATATATATATATATATATATATATATATATATATATATATATATATATATATATATATATATGTGTGTATGTATATATATATATATATATATATATATATATATATATATATATATATATATATATATATATATATATATATATATATATATATATATATATATCTGTGTGTCATCAACCGTTGCCAGTCCACTGCAGGACAAAAGCCTTAGATATGTCCCTCCACTCCGCCTGTTTATGGTCTTTATGCCAGTTTATACGTGCAAGTTTTCTTAGCTCATTAATCTGTCGTCTTCCCTTCCTTCCCCTGCATCGTTTACATTCCCTAAGGACATATTCTGTTATCCTCAATGTCCTGTTATCTGTCACTCTCATTATATGTCCAATTATTTTCCTTATTTGTTGATAGAATATCCTCTAATTTAGTTTACTCTCGTATCCATTTTGCTAATTTTCTGTCAATTTTTTTGTTAATCCCATCATTATTTTGTCATAGTTCTTTGATTGTAACTAGCTCATGTTCTAAGGCTTTAGTAAGGCTCAAAGTTTCTGTTGCATTAGTTGTTACTGGTAGGGCCAACTGTATTTATATTTGAATTTATATGTCGACGTATGTACTGTATATATGTATATGTATATATATATATATATATATATATATATATATATATATATATATATATATATATATATATATATATATTGTATGTATGCTTCTGAGTAAATTTATATATATATATATATATATATATATATATATATATATATATATATATATATATATGTATATATATAGATAGATAGATAGATAGAGAGATATGTATATATATATATATATATATATATATATATATATATATATATATATATATATATATATATATATATATATATATACATATATATATATTGTGATATCCCCATATGTTGTACATATGTTAACATATCCGATTTGTCTAAAGTTTATTTTTTCCATTTTCTTTGTAAATACGTCACCTTATTTCAGCGCCATCTTCATTCCATTCTTCTCATTATCTTTTGTTTACACTCGCCTTCCTGCTGTAAATCATCCCTGTTTTCTTACCTTACATGTTATAAGGTAACCCCAAATTTATTGTTTTGTTAGAATACATTGTTCTCACCACGAGATTCATCTACCTTACTCACCCATTCACTTTGCATTGCTTATTATTGTGGTTTTGAAGTGCTTTTTCATTGTTTTGTTTAACGTAAGATTAAAGTTTTGTTTATAACATAGTTTATTGTTCCTGTCCTCCAATTATCCTGCTATTGGTGCTTCTGTTGTCTGCAACCAGCTTTAAGAAGATACATTTGATCATAATCAACAATCTTATACACTCGTAATAAGAAACAAGTGAATTTGGAAGTCTACCCATATGACTTCTATTTTGTTGTGTGAAGAGAACTACCGCCCATTGTAAAGGGGTAATTGTTTGCACAGTGGTTCGTCACATAATAGTTGGGGGCCTGTCCGGGATCTGATGTGCGATCTGATGTGTGATATGATTCATCAAATTTATATCAAGTGATTGAATCGTGAAAGAACAGTTCCAGTGATTATGAACAGTATCGAGTGTTGTGTTGCGGCGTACCAAGGATAAAGGACGACAGTAATAATTCCAAGGTAAGGTAGATGTCTCGTCTCCCTCTCATTAGACATTTATGTATAATATATGTCTGGGTAGTCATTTGGTTGTAAGAGGAACAAGTCACGCTTAATATAGTTAAGACTTAGGTATGCTGATTGTCCAGCTTCTAAACCACCCTTATTAATTGAAGATGCCCCCAGTAGGTAGCTTTTAAAGTTTCGCCTACTCAAATCTCGTATCTCAGAGATTTCTCATAAAAAAAAAAATCTGAAGCCCTAAGATTTTGCAATTTCTTAAAATCGCCATTCAAAAGTGATATTTAGGAAATCAAGTCAAATTTCATTATATGTGATTTACTAAATTAAGTTTCATTATAAGTGAAATTTCCTCCATCTCTATTTCATTATGAAGTGATTTATTTTGTTATATGAATTTCGTAAGTGAAATTAGCCAATTTCCAATTTCGGAGATTTTCGTAATTCCAATCGTTATCTCTAGTCAGGAAATTAACTTGTATATTGTTTGGTGTTAAAAGTACTATTTTGGTGTACAAATAACATTTACGTGTCGGTAAATAAATATTTAAATACTTGTGTTAAATTACTCCTGTTATATCTATAAAGCGCATACTACGTATTTTGTCCAGTTTGCGCATTATTCTGATAATCAATTACTTTAAACTAGGTGTTGACTATTAACTAGATACTTCATCATAACGAGAATAATATAGTATTTGTATAAATTAAAAGGTAACATTGTAAAGTTATCATATTAAGCTGGTATAAATTAAAAGGAAATGTAAACTAGAACGTGCTAATTAGGTATGTTTAAAGTAAAAAATACCTTTGCGTTTTAAAGCCTTGTTTACCGATTCGGTAAAATTGTTGTAAAAGTTTGTGATGTTAAGCGTGTCGTTTGAGTAATTATGAAGTTGTTAGTCGCGAGCATATATATAAAAAAAATTGTTCAGTCGTTAACTGTGAATAAAAGTTTTATAGTATTATCGCAAGTTTCGCGAGACTTAATTTTGTATTTAGGTTATTTTTGTGTAATGTGATCTAATCATATAATTTTGTAATTTTGTGATCTCTCGATCTTGTAATTTTGTGATCGCTGTTTTGTATTTCTGTGATCGAAAGATTGTTATTTTGCGATCGTATGATCTTATACTTATTCTTGTAAAGTTTGTATATTTATTTTAGTTTGTACTTATCTTGCGCCACGGGCGACATTCAAAATGCCTTTCAACTTGCAACAATTTATTGTATCACCACGGGATCATGTGGAATCTCTCACAGTTGCCACAAAAACTGACCTAAAGAATCTAGCTCGCCATTATGATGTACAGGTTCCCGCAATTGCCGTAAAATGTGTAATTCTCAGTCATATTTTGAACTTCCTTGTAGATGAAGATATTGTTCCAGAAGAAGAATTGGCTGACGTTCGAGCTCTAACAGTTACCAATCCAAATAGTGACTTGGATAAACTAAGTCTACAGCTGGAGTTGGAAAAGATGAAGATGCAAGCCGCAACTGCAGCGGCAACTGCCGCAACTGCAGCGGCAACTGCCGCAACTGCCGCCGCTGAGGTAGAAGAAAGGAAAGCCGCTGCTGCTGAACGAGCCGCAACTGCCGCCGCTGAGGTAGAAGAGAGGAAAGCCGCTGCTGCTGAAAGAGCCGCAACTGCCGCAACTCTGGTAGAACGAGAAAGAGCCGCTGCTGCTGAACGAGCCGCAACTGCCGCCGCTGAGTTAGAAGAGAGGAAAGCCGCTGCTGCTGAGCGCACGGCTGCTGCTGCTGCTTCCCTAGAACGTATCAAGGTGGAAAACTGCTGCGGAAGCTGCTGCAACTGCTTTGGAGCAACAAGAAAAAGAAAGTGAACAGAAAAACAAAGCTCTCCGTGTTAGGCTGCAGATTGAGAGAGAAGCGGCCACAGTAACAGAACGGGATCTGGCATTTATAAGACTGAAAGAAAAGGAAGAAGGTAAGCTAATTCCCGAACCCTTTGATGTGGCCAAGGTGCAGAAATTGCTGCCCACATTTGAAGAACGGGAACCTGATAACTACTTTTCTGTGTTCGAAGACACAGCCAAGAATCTCAATTGGCCTCAGGACAAATGGTATTTGATCATCCGGAACTCATTTAAAGGTAAAGCATTATCTGTATGTGCCACTATGTTAGAGGAACATGATTATTTCATAATTAAACAGGCAATCCTTGATGCTTATTCTATTACTGCGGAAGGTTATAGGCAAATATTTCGTAATAGTCAGAAGCAAGTTCAGCAGACCTTTTTAGAATTTATGAATGGAAAGATTAAACAGTTTCAGAAGTGGGTAGACAAAGTAGATGTCAAAACTTTCGAGCAGTTGAAAGATTTAATAGTAATGGAGGAGTTCTTAAGGAAAATACCAGGTAGCATTAATGTGTATCTAAGAGAGCAGAATGAATCTGACCCTAAGAAAGCCGCTTTAAAGGCAGATGACTATGCTCTTATTCATAAAGTAGGTAAAACCCTATATAGAGAAACTAGACCTAAGGAAACTTGTACATACTGCAAACAAGAAGGACATCATATTTCAGAATGTCCTGATCCACATTGTGCAGCTTCATACTTAAAGAGAAAACCTAATCCCCCTCAATTCTCTCCTAAGCAAATGAATCTGCCCAAACAGGAACCAAAACCTAAGGTGGAGAAGAAAAAGACCTTCCATTGTGCATCACAAGAGTCCCAAGCGTTTGCACCCTTCACTTGCTCAGGCAAAATAAATGGTAAACCTGTAACCATACTCAGAGACACTGGATCCTCTCAAACGATCGTCTCTCCTAAAGTAATACGACCTAAAGGTGAAACTCACAGGTATGTTGCAGTTAATGACTTAACCAGTAAGTCTATGTTGCCTCTCATTAATGTAAACCTTCATTGTCCTTATTTCTCTGGAACTACTGAAGTAGCTGTAAATCCAGAACTGTTACCATGCAAGAATGTAGATGTAATCCTGGGTAATGACATAGCTAACTCTGTTGTCTTAACAAACTTAATAGCAGTATCTCCAGGTGAAGTTGTACAGGAGGAATGCTTAGCAGTGACACGAAGCAGTAAAAAGGACACCCCTACTGAATCATCATCAAACCCGTTGCCAGTCTCTGAACCTATGGATTTCAACGAGTTGATGAGTACATATAAGATCCAGCCTGATTCCTTTAGCTATCAACAAAGGAAAGATGTCACTCTACAGCAGTGTTTCAACCAAGTGAAACCAAAGGATACCAACAAGTGTTCTTATTTTTATATTAATAATAATGTACTAATGAGAAAATTCAGGTCCAGCAAGAACAGTCATCTAGAAACCTGGAAGGATCTATTCCAGGTAGTTGTTCCTAAGGATATAAGACCTCTGATCCTAGAATTGTCTCACTCTGCTGACTCTCATCTTGGTATCACTAAAACATATGAACGCATCAGTCAAGACTTTTATTGGCCAAACATGAAGAATGACATTAAAGAGTACGTAAAAACATGTACAACATGTCAAAAAGTAAGTAGTCCTAATGTAAAAGTACCAGTTGCACCCTTAAAACCTATACTTGTGCCTAAAGAACCTTTCAGTAAGATCATAGTAGATTGTGTAGGCCCTTTGCCTAAGACAAAAAGGGGACATGAATACTTGCTTACGGCCTTATGCCCAACTACGCGTTATCCATTTGCAGTACCTTTAAGAAACATTTCAGCCAAGAACATCCTAAAGTCACTAGTGTCCATATTTACTGTTGTAGGATTTCCAACTGAACTACAATGTGATCAAGGAACCAATTTCATGAGTCATGCTTTTAAAACAGCTATGAAAGATTACCATATAACCCAAGTCTCATCCTCAGCTTACCATCCACAGACCAATGGAGCATTAGAACGCACTCACCAGACCATTAAAAAATCTTCTCCGGAAATACATCCATAGTTCAGGTAACGAGTGGGATTGCGATTTGGAACTGATCATGTACATCATACGAGGAGTTCGAAATCAGTCTACTGGTATGTCACCTTTTGAACTACTCTTCGGTCGACGGCCACGAACTATCCTCAGTTCAGTCAAAGAACGCATCCTGAAGTTGGGAGATAATGAGGTACCTCTTTCCCAATATATTTCAGAACTCAACAAGAAACTTTCAGATCTTCACTCCATTGCCAAAACTAACTTGATAACAGCTCAAGAGAAGATGAAGATTAACTATGATAAAAAGGCTAAAACCAGAAGTTTCAAAGTAGGAGATGCAGTGCTGCTATACCATCCGATTGCAGGCTCTCCCCTACGAGAGAAATACCAGGGACCTTATACCATCACTCAACGTATCTCGCCAACCAACTATATAATCGCCACTCCAGATAAGCGTAAGTCTACTCAATTAGTCCACATAAACCTCTTAAAGGCCTATTTGTCTCCCTCAACAGCTGAAAATAAAACGGTAATGATTACTAGTGCCATACCATACATAGATTGTCCTATGGATCAATTTACAGATGATCCAATAACTGCATCTTGGCAGGATTCTCAAAACTCAAAGATCTTGGAAAACTTATCAGACTATCTAAAACCCTTATCTGCATCAAAATGTAAATCTTTAGTAGCTTTATTCCATGAATTTCCTAGTATAACTTCAGATAAACCAGGCAGATGCACCATGCTAGATCATGACATCAAACTACAACCAGGTGCTGCAACCCATTAAACAAGCTTTCTATCGAACATCACAGAAGAAATTGGGTATCATGAAAAGAAGAAGTGAAACTACTTAGTAAGAGAAGGAATTGGCAGAACCCAGTGCGTCCCCATGGGCTTTCCCCATGTCTTCTAGTAGGAAAGAAAAAATGGTAAATTTCGTCTTTGTACCGATTACAGGAAGATTAATAATTTAACAATTAAAGATTCGTATCCTCTACCAAGAATACAAGATATCATTGACCAAAACGCTAGTGATCTTGGATATGGGGGCATTTTATTACAGCATCCTGCTCCAATAACAGCCATAACAGGAAAACCTGCCCCCCACTAGCTGATCTGTTACCAGTCTCTTATTCCAGTGGACGATTTATGGGTTCCCAACTAAATTGGCCCACTGTGGAGAAAGAACTATTCGCCATCGTAGCTACCATCCAGAGATACGAGATCTATGTTGATGGACAAGACACGATCTACGTCTAC
>NC_090727.1:68451184-68456184 GCF_036898095.1 Palaemon carinicauda | reverse complement strand
AGGTTCGTCAATTGCATCGGAAATTGAAGAATTCTAGTTTTGACGGTAAGAGTTCACTGAGAGTTTCCAAGTATTGTTTATGTTCATAATAACGTGTGTAGATCAGTGTTGCCAGATTGGTTAGTATAAAAATCCCCAAAACAACCTAAATATCCCCAAAACAGCCTAAAAAATCTCAATTTCCACATATATATTCTCTTCTGTCTTGATCACGTAGGCTTTATTAATATAGAAATTACTCAATATACTTCATATAAGTACAAACAAACAAATTCCAATAATATAAAGGCTCGCTCATCTTTGTTTCTTCATAGAACTTTGTACAGATTATCCCCATCAGTCACCCAAAATTCCCAAATCTAGGAATAAATTCCCGTACCTGGCAACACTGGTGTAGATCCCATCAATTGAAGAATTCTAATTTTGATGGTAAGAATTCACTGTGAGTTTCCAAGTATTGTTTTTGTTCATATTAACGGGCGTAGATCACATCAATTAAAGAATTCTAATTTTGACGGTAAGAGTTCACTGAGGGTTTCCAAGTATTGTTTTTGTTCATATTAACGGGTGTAGATCCCATCAATTGGGAAATTCCAATTTTGACTGTAAGAGTTCACTGTGAGTTTCCAAGTATTGTTTTTTGTTCATATTAACGTGTGTAGATCACATCAATTCAAGAATTCTCATTTTGACGGTAAGAGTTCACTGAGAGTTTCCAAGTATTGTGGTTTGTTCCTATTAACGTATGTAGATTTGGTAACACTGAAAGGTTTAAGATTCGCTTCAGACGGTCATAGTTGAAGTCTTGGCTTTAAATTGCCACTGAGATTTTACGACAGTTTTAAAACTGGTTAATTATATCCACAAAGTTTAATCTTTTTATATAAGCTTATATCTAAGTTATACTGAAATACGTAATAATGAGATATACGAATATATATACTATATTGATTTTATACAATGAATGAATGTATACAGTCTTCTTAAGACTAAACAACTTTGTTTTATGGTTGTTACGGTGCTTTACAATTGCCAACGAAATCGCTATAGTTTTAATTTATCACTAACGATGATTATGAGACTTCAATTAAGCGGAATGATTTGATAATTAATTAAAAGGATTTTATGCTCGAAGGTGATCAGTTAAATTTCAATATTCGAAAGAATTTTTTTTTTGTCGTTTTAGAAGCAGGTTTTAGTTACTCGCATATCGTTGAATATTAATACCTTACTAAGTGTAGTTTTCTAGATATTTGCCAAGTGTTTTGTGTTCTGGATCTTTGTCAGGTGTAAAAGTTTTAAATAGAACTTTTTTCAAATGCAAAAGGCCTATCCTGTTCAGGTGCAAACCTTTTTTATGCGCCAAAGTTATGTCCTATGTCAGGTCAAAAATTATGTTCTTTGTCAGGTGCAAAAAGTCTATCCCTTTTCAGGTGCAAAAAGTCTATCCCTTTTCAGGTGCAAAAGTATTTAACGATATCAGGTGCATCAGTTCTATACTATGTCAGGTGCAAAAGTTATGTCTTATGTCAGGTCAAATATTATATTCATTGTCAGGTGCAAAAGTACTTTCCTATGTCAGGTGCAAAAGTACTTTCCTATGTCAGGTGCAAAACGACTAGGCCCTATCCTTTTTTCGGGTGCAAAAGTTCTGTCCTATGGTAGGTGCAAATGTTCTGTCCTATGTTGGGTGCAAAAATTCTGTCCTCTGTTGGGTGCAGAAGTTCTATACTATGTCAGGTGCAAAAGTTCTTTCCTATGTCAGGTGCAAAAGTACTTAACTATGTCAGGTGCAAAAGTACTTTCCTATGTCAGGTGCAAAACGACTATCCTTTTTTCGGGTGCAAAAGTTCTGTCCTATGGTAGGTGCAAAAGTTCTGTCCTATGTTGGGTGCAAAAATTCTGTCCTCTGTTGGGTGCAGAAGTTCTATACTATGTCAGGTGCAAAAGTTCTTTCCTATGTCAGGTGCAAAAGTACTTTCCTATGTCAGGTGCAAAACGACTATCCTTTTTTCGGGTGCAAAAGTTCTGTCCTATGGTAGGTGCAAAAGTTCTGTCCTCTGTTGGGTGCAAAAATTCTGTCCTCTGTTGGGTGCAGAAGTTCTATACTATGCCAGGTGCAAAAGTTCTTTCCTATGTCAGGTGCAAAAGTTCTTAACTTATGTCAGGTGCATAAGTTCTCTCCTATGTCCTGTGCTAGGCAGAAAAGTTTTACCCTATGAAAGGGAAAAGTTTCATCCTATGGCAGGTGTAAAAGTTCTATCCTTTTGTCAGGTGGAAGTGTTATCCTTTGTCGGGTGCCAAAGAACTATCCTTTGTCAGGTGCCAAATTACTATCCTTTGGCAGGTGCCAAAGTACTATCCTTTGGCAGGTGCCAAAGTACTATCCTTTGGCAGGTGCCAAAGTACTTTCCTTTGGCAGGTGCCAAAATACTATCCTTTGGCAGGTGCACAAGTTCTGTCCTTTGTCAGGTGCAAAAGTTCTGTCCTTTGTCAGGTGCAAAAAAATCCATAATTTTTCAAGTGCAAAAACTCTATCCCATGTCACTTGCCATTGGGCTCAGAATTTATCACTGGATAATTTTGAAGTTTAGATGCAGCCACATGTGTTACCACCATTTTCATTACGATATAGAAATTAGCCAATGACATTTTGTTTTGTTTTTGCAAGAAAATTTAGATCCTTGTTGGAACCAAATAATCGCTTTAGACGGTTGCAGTCAGTGTGACCTCTTGTCAGAACCAAATAATCTCCTTAGACTGTTGCAGTCAGTGTGACCTATCTTTTCTAAGGAACTTAACATTTCGCAATTAAGTTTTAAAATCAAAAAATGATTTTGTATTCAAAATTGCTTTTGGTATTCCATCTCATGTACATTGAAAACTAACATAGGAAGTTATTTGTGTATTAATGAGCAGACCACTGATACTACAAATAAGATTGGAAAAAAGCATCTCGTACTTCCTGTCTCAAAATATTTGGGAGACGAGTAGGACACCTAGGATTTTGGAGGGGAACCCCAAAAAGTAGTAGATTGCTCACACCAGAAATGAAAGGTATGCATAAATCACACCGTTGCATTTAAGAAAATATATATTGAGTCCTTCATCCTAAATTCCTACAATTATGTATGAAACTCTAAAGCTTTGGTTGACTTACAGTTATGCATCCTAACCTAACATAGGAACTTGGATCCTAACCTAACATAGGAACTTGGATCCTAACCTAACATAGGAACTTGCATCCTAACCCAACATAGGAACTTGCATCCTAACCTAACATAGGAACTTGGATACTTCCCTCGACGGTATCTTATAGGCTTAGACTCCACATTATCTAGTCTTTCATACTCTGCAAAGCTAGTAACATTTCAGGGATGTATCCTAGCCTTAACCTAACCTGGGGGAATTTTAGGGAGGTACTGGGAGTGGTATGTGATAAGAAAAATCATTTTAAACTCTTTTATAGTTTATATAATATGAATTATCTGTTTTGATGATATTACTGTTTTTAAAATATTTTTTAATTGTTCATTATATCTCGGTTAGTTTATTTATTTCCTTATTTCCTTTCACCACTGGGCTATATTTTCCCTGCTGGAGCCCTTGGGCTTATAGCATCTTGCTTTTCCAAATAGGGTTGTAGCTAGCTAGTCATGATAATATCTAACCTGGGGGAAGTTTAGGTACTGGGAGTGGTATGTGATAAGAAAAGTCCTTTTATAGTTTATATATGAAATATCTGTTTTGATGTTATCACTGTTTTTAAGATACCTTATTTTAATTGTTCATTATTACTCGCATCGTTCATTTATTTCCTATTTCCTTTCCTCACTGGGTTATATTTTCCCTGCTGGAGCCCTTGGGCTTATAGCATGTTGCTTTTCCAACTAGGGTTGTAGCTTAGCTATCATGATAATAATAATAACATGCCAATTAAATTAAAAACAAAGATCATAGTAATAAGACCAGTGTTAATGTATGGATCCGAAACATGGGCTCCAAGACGAAAAGAGGAGACAAAACTTGAGGAAATAGAGGTGAGAATGCCGATGGGGATCATGGGAATACCACTGCTTGAAATATTTGTAAAAGATGAATTAAGAAGAATGGCAGGTGTAGTAAATTTAAGAATGGCAGGCGTAGTAAATATAAGAATGGCAGGTGTAGTAAAGATTACAGAGGTGATAAGAGTGTCACAACTGAGATGGTATGGGCACGTGTTGGGGATGGATGGTGAGGAGGGCTTGGGAAGAACGTGAATCGAATGTTTTGCTCGACCTTGACCTTGACCTTCGACCTTAACATGTATTAATTAGTGTGGATTTTCATACACTCAAATGTGAACCAAGGTTGAAGTCTCTGTGACAACGATGTTCAAAGTTATGGCTGATTACGTGAATTGGACATTTCGCTCGACCTTTGACCTTGACCTTGACCTTAACATGTATTAATTGGCGTGGATTTTCATACAATCAAATATGAACAGAGGTTGAAGTCTCTGTGACAATTATGTCCAAACTTATGGCTGATTACGTGAATTGGGCATTTTGCTTGACCTTTGACATTGACCTTTGACCTTAACATGTATTAATTGGCATGGATTTTCATACGGTCAATTATGAACCAAGTTTGAAGTCTTTGTTACAATGATGTCCAAACTTACGGCTGATTACGTGAATTGTACATTTTTCTTGACCTTTGACCTTGACCTTTGATATTGACCTTTGGCCTTGGCCTTTGAACGTTGACTTTTGACTTTGACCTTTGACTTTGTCCTTTGACCTATGACCTTTACCTTGACC
This sequence comes from Palaemon carinicauda, assembly GCF_036898095.1. Taxonomy (NCBI): domain Eukaryota; kingdom Metazoa; phylum Arthropoda; class Malacostraca; order Decapoda; family Palaemonidae; genus Palaemon; species Palaemon carinicauda. The sequence goes on along the minus strand of NC_090727.1, from coordinate 68,451,379 downwards.
TTTGACCTTGAGCGTTGACCTTGACCTTCTAAAATTTAATCAGTTCCAGCTTTTTACATAACGGTTAATCCCTGCAAGTTTCATTACTCTACGATTAAAATCATGACCAGGAAGCTGTTCACAAACAAACGCACAAACACACAATTATGGGGTAAAACATAACCTCCTTTCAACTTCATTGTCGGAAGTAATAAG
>NC_090727.1:68443434-68450684 GCF_036898095.1 Palaemon carinicauda | reverse complement strand
ACTTCATCATAGATGACAAATTTTTATTCATATACACGATTTGTGCATCATGTGCAAGACATAGAGAGAGAGAGAGAGAGAGAGAGAGAGAGAGAGAGAGAGAGAGAGAGAGAGAGAGAGAGAGAGAGAGAGAAAGGAGTTATAACAGATTCTGTTCACCTGAGTGTCTACGGTATTAAACTCCCAAACGACATCGTATCTCAGGAACACAAAGCGATAGCTGGTCGTAAGTCGGGCTGAGCTAAATCCTTACGCGTTTTGGGCATTTGGCCCCCCCTGAAGGTTAACGGGAAGAGATGCTGTCACTTGAATTTAATCTGAAGCAGAGGGATAGCATAAATACAGCTCTGTTCTAGTGCTGTCTTTAGCTGTTGCATTTATTTAGTTAATATGGAAATCAGATTATTTGCTCAATTGATTTTCAAAGGCATAAATACAGCTCTGTTCTAGTGCTGTCTTTAGCTGTTGCATTTATTTAGTGAAAATGGAAATTAGATTATTTGCTGAATTGATTTTTAAAGGCATAAATACAGCTCTATTCTATAGTCCATTTCTTTTAGCGAGGCATATTTGCACCGACTCGCAACGGTGCCCTTTTAGCTCGGAAAAGCTTCCTGGTCGCTGATTGGTTAGAATTATCTTGTCCAACCAATCAGCGATCAGGAAACTTTTCCGAGCTAAAAGGGCACCGCTGCGAGTCGGTGCAAATATGACTCGCTAACAGAAATGGACTATAGTGCTGTCTTTACCTGTTACGAAGTGCTGTTGTTATGGAGAAATACATTGAAATTTATTTACTTAATAAAACGGAAATCAATTTGTGTCTTATTGAAAACGTCTTTGTGTGGCGAAAGCCGGACTGGGGTTCGAGTTCCGTTCAAGCACGTTAGTTTTTTAGTGTCTTGCAACCTCACCATCATTATGAGCTAAGCTTAGGTGGGGTGGTTGGGGAAGCCTATAGGTCTACCTGCTGAGTCATCAGCAGCCATTAACTAGCCCTCCCTGGTCCTAGCTTTGTTGAAGAGGGGGCTTGGGCATTGATCATATTCATATATGGTCAGTCTCTAGGGCATTGTCAATCTCCTTGCCTCTGCCATTCATGAGTGGCCTTTAAACCTTTATCAAATCTGTACAACTCAGAGTACAAGAGGCTTACTCCATTTCATGATCACGTTAATGAATGTCCTGGTGGAGAGTCATCGGGAACTAATTGTCAATTAATTAACGGGGAGAGGCTGCACAAGACTCTCCAGGAATTAGTTTCGAATTTTAATTAAACATACTATTTTTTCTAACACTCGAAAAGACAGACATATCTAGCTTCAGTTAAAAATTCCATTATTATTATTATTATTATTATCATTATTATTATTAGTAGTAGTAGTAGTAGTAGTAGTTAAGCAATAACTCTTGTTGGAAAAGTAGGATGCTATAAGCCCAAGGGCTCCAGCAGCGAAAATAGCCCAGTGATGAAAGGAAATAAGGATACTACAAAAGAAGTAATTGACTACAATAAAATATCTCAAGTACAGTAAAAACATAAAAAATAATTCTTTCATATATAGACTTATAAAATTAAAAAAAATAAAAACAAGAGGGGAAGAAAAAGTGTGCCCGAGTGTACCCACATACAAGAAAACTCAAACCCAAGCCTTCAAACATTGCAGAGGCTGTATTAGTAAGTGTTAGTGATAGCGCAGCCAGTAATTTTACCCTTCTGGAAGCCTTCAAACATTGTAGAGGCTGTGCACTAAGTGTTAGTTGTAGTTCAGCCAGTAATATTAGCCTTCTGAATGCTTTCAAACATTGAAGTGGTTATGCAGTAAGTTTTAGTTGTAGTTCAGCCAGTAATTTTAGCCTTCTGGGAGCCTTCAAACATTGCAGAGGCTGTGCAGTAAGTGTTAGTGGTAGTGCAGCCAGTAATTTAGCCTTTTGGGAGCCTTCAAACATTGCAGAGGCTGTGCAGTAAGTATTAGTTGTAGTTCAGGCAGTAATTTTAGCCTTTCAGGAAGCCACCAAACATTGAAGAGGTTGTGCAGTAAGTATTAGTTGTAGTTCAAACAGTAATTTTAGCACTTCTGGAAGCCTTCAAACATTGAAGAGGCTGTGCAGTAAGTATTAGTTGTAGTGCAGCCAGTAACTTTAGCCTTTTGGAAGCCTTCAAACATTGTAAAGGCTGTGCAGTAAGTATTAGTTGTAGTTCAAACAAGTAATTTTAGCCTTCTGGAAGCCTTCAAACATTGAAGAGGCTGTGCAAGTAAGTATTAGTTGTAGTGCAGCCCAGTAACTTTAGCCTTTTGGAAGCCTTCAAACATTGTAGAGGCTGTGCAGCAAGTGTTAGTGGTAGTTCAGCCAGTAATTTTAGGCTTCTGGAAGCCTTTCAAACATTGTAGAGGCTGTGCAGTAAGTGTTAGTGATAGTGCAGGCCAGTAATTCTAGCCTTGTGGGAGCCTTCAAACAATTGTAGAGGCTGTGCAATAAGTGTTAGTAGTAGTGCAGGAAGTAATTTTAGCCTTCTGGGAGCCTTCAAACATTGCAGAGGCTGTGTAGTAATGGGTTAGTGGTAGTGCAGCCAGTAATTTTAGCCTTTTTGAGAGCCTTCAAACATTGTAGAGGCTGTGCAGTAAGTGTTAGTGGTAGTGCAGGAAGTAATTTTAGCCCTTCTGGGAGCCTTCAAACAATATAGAGGCTGTGCAGTAAGAGTTAGTGGTAGTGCAGGAAGTAATTTTAGCCTTCTGGGAGCCTTCAAACATTATAGAGGCTGAGCAGTAAGAGTTAGTGGTAGTGCAGGAAGTAATTTTAGCCTTCTAGGAGCCTTCAAACAATATAGAGGCTGTGCAGTAAGAGTTAGTGGTAGTGCAGGAAGTAATTTTAGCCTTCTGGGAGCCTTCAAACATTATAGAGGCTGAGCAGTAAGAGTTAGTGGTAGTGCAGGAAGTAATTTTAGCCTTCTGGGAGCCTTCAAACATTATAGAGGCTGAGCAGTAAGAGTTAGTGGTAGTGCAGGAAGTAATTTTAGCCTTCTGGGAGCCTTCAAACATTATAGAGGCTGAGCAGTAAGAGTTAGTGGTAGTGCAGGAAGTAATTTTAGCCTTCTGGGAGCCTTCAAACATTGTAGAGGCTGTGCAGTAAGTGTTAGTGGTAGTTCAGACAGTAATTTTAGCCTTCTGGGAGCCTTCAAACATTGTAGAGGCTGTGCAGTAAGTGTTAGTGGTAGTGCAGCCAGTAATTTTAGCCTTCTGGGAGCCTTCAAACATTGCAGAGGCTGTGCAGTAAGTGTTAGTGGTAGTGCAGGAAGTAATTTTAGCCTTCTGGGAGCCTTCAAACATTATAGAGGCTGAGCAGTAAGAGTTAGTGGTAGTGCAGGAAGTAATTTTAGCCTTCTGGGAGCCTTCAAACATTGTAGAGGCTGTGCAGTAAGTGTTAGTGGTAGTTCAGACAGTAATTTTAGCCTTCTGGGAGCCTTCAAACATTGTAGAGGCTGTGCAGTAAGTGTTAGTGGTAGTGCAGCCAGTAATTTTAGCCTTCTGGGAGCCTTCAAACAATATAGAGGCTGTGCAGAAAGAGTTAGTGGTAGTGCAGGAAGTAATTTTAGCCTTCTGGGAGCCTTCAAACATTATAGAGGCTGAGCAGTAAGAGTTAGTGGTAGTGCAGGAAGTAATTTTAGCCTTCTGGGAGCCTTCATACAATATAGAGGCTGTGCAGTAAGAGTTAGTGGTAGTGCAGGAAGTAATTTTAGCCTTCTGGGAGCCTTCAAACATTATAGAGGCTGAGCAGTAAGAGTTAGTGGTAGTGCAGGAAGTAATTTTAGCCTTCTGGGAGCCTTCAAACATTATAGAGGCTGAGCAGTAAGAGTTAGTGGTAGTGCAGGAAGTAATTTTAGCCTTCTGGGAGCCTTCAAACATTATAGAGGCTGAGCAGTAAGAGTTAGTGGTAGTGCAAGAAGTAATTTTAGCCTTCTGGGAGCCTTCAAACATTGTAGAGGCTGTGCAGTAAGTGTTAGTGGTAGTTCAGACAGTAATTTTAGCCTTCTGGGAGCCTTCAAACATTGTAGAGGCTGTGCAGTAAGTGTTAGTGGTAGTTCAGACAGTAATTTTAGCCTTCTGGGAGCCTTCAAACATTGTAGAGGCTGTGCAGTAAGTGTTAGTGGTAGTGCAGCCAGTAATTTTAGCCTTTTGGAAGCCTTCAAATATTGAAGAGGCTGTGCACTAAGTGTTAGTTGTAGTTCAGCCAGTAATTTTAGCCTTCTGGAAGCCTTCAAACATTGAAGAGGCTGTGCAGTAAGTGTTAGTGGTAGTGCAGCCAGTAATTTTAGCCTTTTGGGAGCCTTCAAACATTGCAGAGGCTGTGCAGTAAGTGTTAGTGGTAGTTCAGACAGTAATTTTAGCCTTCTGGGAGCCTTCAAACATTGTAGAGGCTGTGCAGTAAGTGTTAGTGGTAGTGCAGCCAGTAATTTTAGCCTTTTGGAAGCCTTCAAATATTGAAGAGGCTGTGCACTAAGTGTTAGTTGTAGTTCAGCCAGTAATTTTAGCCTTCTGGAAGCCTTCAAACATTGAAGAGGCTGTGCAGTAAATGTTAGTGGTAGTGCAGCCAGTAATTTTAGCCTTCTGGGAGCCTTCAAACATTGTAGAGGCTGTGCAGTAAGTGTTAGTGGTAGTTCAGACAGTAATTTTAGCCTTCTGGGAGCCTTCAAACATTGTAGAGGCTGTGCAGTAAGTGTTAGTGGTAGTTCAGACAGTAATTTTAGCCTTCTGGGAGCCTTCAAACATTGTAGAGGCTGTGCAGTAAGTGTTAGTAGTAGTGCAGGAAGTAATTTTAGCCTTCTGGGAGCCTTCAAACATTGCAGAGGCTGTGCAGTAAGCGTTAGTGGTAGTGGGGCCAGTAATTTTAGCCTTCTGGGAGCCTTCAAACATTGTAGAGGCTGTACAGTAAGTGTTAGTGGTAGTTCGGACAGTAATTTTAGCCTGCTTGAAGCTTCAAAAATGTAGAGGCTGTGCAGTAAGCGTTAGTGATAGTGCAGCCAGTAATTTTAGCCTTCTGGGAGCCGTCAAACATTGGAGAGGCTGTGCAGTAAGTGATAGTGGTAGTGCAGCCAGTAATTTTAGCCTTCTGGGAGCCGTCAAGCATTGGAGAGGCTGTGCAGTAAGTGATAGTGGTAGTGCAGCCAGTAATTTTAGCCTTCTGGGAGCCGTCAAACATTGGAGAGGCTGTGCAGTAAGTGATAGTGGTAGTGCAGCCAGTAATTTTAGCCTTCTGGGAGCCGTCAAACATTGGAGAGGCTGTGCAGTAAGTGGTAGTGGTAGTGCAGCCAGTAATTTTAGCCTTCTGGAAGCCTTCAAACAATGTATAGGCTGAGCAGTAAGCGTTAGTGATAGTGCAGCCAGTAATTTTAGCCTTCTGGGAGCCGTCAAACATTGGAGAGGCTGTGCAGTAAGTGATAGTGGTAGTGCAGCCAGTAATTTTAGCCTTCTGGGAGCCGTTCAAGCATTGGAGAGGCTGTGCAGTAAGTGATAGTGGTAGTGCAGCCAGTAATTTTAGCCTTCTGGGAGCCGTCAAACATTGGAGAGGCTGTGCAGTAAGTGATAGTGGTAGTGCAGCCAGTAATTTTAGCCTTCTGGGAGCCTTCAAACATTGTAGAGGTTGTGCAGTAAGTGTTAGTGGTAGTGCAGCCAGTAATTTTAGCCTTCTGGGAGCTTTCACACATTGTAGAGGTTGTGCAGTAAGCGTTAGTGGTAGTGGGGCCAGTAATTTTAGCCTTCTGGGAGCCTTCACACATTGTAGAGGCTGTGCAGTAAATGGTAGTGGTAGTGCAGCCAGTAATTTTAGCCTTCTGAAATCCTTCAAACATTGTAGAGGGTGTGCAGTAATCGTTAGTGATAGTGCAGCCAGTAATTTTAGCCTTCTGGAAACCTTTCAAACATTGTAGAGGCTGTGCAGTAAGTGTTAGAGGTAGTGCAGCCAGTAATTTTAGCCTTCTGGAAGCCTTTAAACATTGTAGAGACTGTGCAGTAAGTGTTAGAAGTAGTGCAGCCAGTAATTCTAGCCTTCTGGGAGCCTTCAAACATTGTAGAGGCTGAGCAGTAAGAGTTAGTGGTAGTGCAGGAGTAATTTCAGCCTTCTGGGAGCCTTCAAACATTGTAGAGGCCGTGCAGTAAGCGTTAGTGATAATGCAGCCAGTAATTTTAGCCTTCTGGGAGCCTTCAAACATTGTAGAGGCTGTGCAGTAACTGTTAGTGGTAGCGCACCCAGTAATTTTAGCCTTCTGGGAGCCTTCAAACATTGCAGAGGCTGTGCAGTAAGTGATAGTGGTAGTGCAGCCAGTAATTTTAGCCTTCTGGGAGCCTTCAAACATTGTAGAGGGTGTGCAGTAAGTGGTAGTGGTAGTGCAGCCAGTAATTTTAGCCTTCTGGAAGCCTTCAAACATTATAGAGGCTGTGCAGTAAGCGTTAGTGGTAGTGGAGCTAGTAATTTTAGCCTCTGGAAACCTTCAAACAAAGCAGAGGCTGTACAGTAAGTTTTATTGGTAGTGAACCCAGTAATTTTAGCCTTCTGGAAGTCCTTCAAACAATGTATAGTCTGTGTAGTAAGTGGTAGTGGTAGTGCAGCCAGTAATTTTAGCCTCTGGAAAACCTTCAAACAATGCAGAGGCTGTACAGTAAGTTTTATTGGTAGTGAACCCAGTAATTTTAGCCTTCTGGAAGCCTTCAAACAATGTATAGGCTGTGCAGTAAGTGGTAGTGATAGTGCAGCCAGTAATTTTAGCCTTCTGGAAGCCTTCAAACATTGTGAAGGCTGTGCAGTAAGCGTTAGTGATAGTGCAGCCAGTAATTTTAGCCTTCTGGAAGCCTTCAAACATTGTAAAGGCTGTGCAGTAAGCGTTAGTGATAGTGCGGCCAGTAATTTTAGCCTTCTGGGAGCCTTCAAACATTGTAAAGGCTGTGCAGTAAGCGTTAGTGATAGTGCGGCCAGTAATTTTAGCCTTCTGGAGCCTTCAAACATTGTAAAGGCTGTGCAGTTAAGTGTTAGTGGTAGTGCAGCCAGTAATTTTAGCCTTCTGGAAGCCTTCAAACGTTGTAGAGGCTGTGCAGTTAAGTGTTACTAATAATGCAGCCAGCAATTTTAGCCTTCAGGAAGCCTTCAAACAATGTAGAGGCTGTGCAGTAAGTGTTAGTGGTAGTGCAGCCAGTAATTTTAGCCTTCTGGGAGCCTTCAAACAATGTAGAGGCTGTGCAGTAAGTGTTATTGATAGT
>NC_090727.1:68433434-68438434 GCF_036898095.1 Palaemon carinicauda | reverse complement strand
TTCATCAATAGAAGAGAAAAACAACTGGTCCAAAGTGTAAATAAACAACTAGGTAAAAATACAGACAAATCTCCTGGCCATGGGCAAGGGTTTGCACTAACAGTTCATCAATAGAAGAGAAAAACAACTGGTCCAAAGTATAGATAAACAACTAGGTAAAAATACAGACAAATCTCCTGGCCATGGGCAAGGGTTTGCACTAACAGTTCATCAATAGAAGAGAAAAACAACTGGTCCAAAGTGTAGATAAACAACTAGGTAAAAGTACAGACAAATCTTCTGGCCATGGGCAAGGGTTTGCACTAACAGTTCATCAATAGAAGAGAAAAACAACTGGTCCAAAGTGTAGATAAACAACTAGGTAAAAGTACAGACAAATCTTCTGGCCATGGGCAAGGGTTTGCACTAACAGTTCATCAATAGAAGAGAAAAACAACTGGTCCAAAGTGTAGATAAACAACTAGGTAAAAGTACAGACAAATCTCCTGGCCATGGGCAAGGGTTTGCACTAACAGTTCATAAATAGAAGAGAAAAACAACTGATCCAAAGTATAGATAAACAACTAAGTAAAAGTACAGACAAATCTTCTGGCCATGGGCAAGGGTTTGCACTAACAGTTCATCAATAGAAGAGAGAAACAACTGGTCCAAAGTGTAGATAAACGACTAGGTAAAAGTACAGACAAATCTCCTGGCCATGGACAAAGGTTTGCACTAACAGCTCATCAATAGTAGAGACAAACAACTGGTCCAAAGTGTAGATAAACCACTAGGTAAAAGTACAGACAAATCTCCTGGCCATGGGCAAGGGTTTGCACTAACAGTTCATCAATAGAAGAGAAAAACAACTGGTCCAAAGTATAGATAAACAACTAGGTAAAAATACAGACAAATCTCCTGGCCATGGGCAAGGGTTTGCACTAACAGTTCATCAATAGAAGAGAAAAACAACTGGTCCAAAGTATAGATAAACAACTAGGTAAAAATACAGACAAATCTCCTGGCTATAGGCAAGGGTTTTCACTAACAGTTCATCAACAGAAGAGAAAAACAACTGGTCCAAAGTATAGATAAACAACTAGGTAAAAGTACAGACAAATCTCCTGGCCATGGGCAAGGGTTTGCACTAACAGTTCATCAATAGAAGAGAAAAACAACTGGTCCAAAGTATAGATAAACAACTAGGTAAAAATACAGACAAATCTCCTGGCCATGGGCAAGGGTTTGCACTAACAGTTCATCAATAGAAGAGAAAAACAACTGGTCCAAAGTATAGATAAACAACTAGGTAAAAATACAGACAAATCTCCTGGCCATGGGCAAGGGTTTGCACTAATAGTTCATCAATAGAAGAGACAAACAATTGGTCCAAAGTGTAGATAAACAACTAGGTAAAATTACAGACAAATCTCCTGGCCATGGGCAAGGGTTTGCACTAATAGTTCATCAATAGAAGAGACAAACAATTGGTCCAAAGTGTAGATAAACAACTAGGTAAAAGTACAGACAAATCTCCTGGTCATGGGCAAGGGTTTGCACTAACAGCTCATCAATAGAAAAGACAAACAACTGGTCCAAAGTTTAGATAAACAACTAGGTAAAATTACAGACAAATCTCCTGGCCATGGGCAAGGGTTTGCACTAATAGTTCATCAATAGAAGAGACAAACAACTGGTCCAAAGTGTAGATAAACAACTAGGTAAAAGTACAGACAAATCTCCTGGCCATGGGCAAGGGTTTGCACTAACAGCTCATCAATAGAAAAGACAAACAACTGGTCCAAAGTTTAGATAAACAACTAGGTAAAATTACAGACAAATCTCCTGGCCATGGGCAAGGGTTTGCACTAACAGCTCATCAATAGAAGAGACAAACAACTGAACCAAAGTATAGATAAACAACTAGGTAAAAGTACAGACAAATCTCCTGGCCATGGGCAAGGGTTTGCACTAACAGCTCATCAATAGTAGAGACAAACAACTGGTCCAAAGTGTAGATAAACCACTAGGTAAAAGTACAGACAAATCTCCTGGCCATGGGCAAGGGTTTGCACTAACAGTTCATCAATAAAAGAGACAAACATCTGGGCAAAAGTATAGATAAAGAACGAGGTAAAAGTAGAGACAAACCTCCTGGCCATGGGCAAGAGTATGCACTAATAGCTCATCAATACTACAGACAAAATTCTGGGAAAAGGTATACGCAATCAGCTGGGCAAAGGTATCCAATAACAGCTCATCAACATTACAGAAAACATTTGAGCAGAAGTACAGATAAATATCTAGGCAAAAGTACAGACAACCAGCTGGGCTAAAGTACAGTACAGGAAAATTCTGACAGCTCACTAATGGTAAAAACAATCTGCTGTGTGAGAGTACAGGCAAAAATCTGAGCAAATGAAAAGCCTGAGAGTTTATCAATAAATCAAAATATTTGGCAAAGATGCAGATATACAGATGGGCAAAAAGTACAGACTAATATAATGGCAATCGAATAGACAAACTTGCAGCAAATGTTTTTATGTTGAACAGGCTGACATACGTCTTTTTATAGTTTATAAATAACATATCTGTTTTGATGTTACTGTTTTTAGAATAATTTATAGTTATTTTTTTTTCTCATTGCTTATTTATTTCCTTGTTTCCTTTCCTCACTGGGCTATTTTTCCCTATTGGAGCCCTTGAGCTTATAGCATCTTGCTTTTCCAACTAGGGTTGTAGCTTGGCTAATAATAATAATAATAATAATAATAATAATAATAATAATAATAAAGGTAGATAAAAAGCTTATTTCTCATTGCTTATTTATTTCCTTGTTTCCTTTCCTCACTGGGCTATTTTTCCCTATTGGAGCCCTTGAGCTTATAGCATCTTGCTTTTCCAACTAGGGTTGTAGCTTGGCTAATAATAATAATAATAATAATAATAATAATAATGATAATAATAATAATAATAAAGGTAGATAAAAAGCTTATTTCTCATTGCTTATTTATTTCCTAGTTTCCTTTCCTCACTGGGCTATTTTTCCCTATTGGAGCCCTTGAGCTTATAGCATCTTGCTTTTCCAACTAGGGTTGTAGCTTGGCTAATAATAATAATAATAATAATAATAATAATAATAATAATAATAATAACAATAATAATGATAATAATAGCAAAAGCAGAAAAGCAGGGGGAAAGTAAATAGAAATAAACAGGAGGGCAAAGGTACAAACAAATGAGTAAATATACCAAAAGATGAGCACAACTCCAACTCACCTCGACTTCCTAAATCATAAAATCTCTCTGGAACAGAAACTTTCATTTTTTTCGGTTATTCAGAAACTTTTTAAATGCAGAGCGAGGAGCTAAAATAGCTGGAAGGTATTTATTCGTTCTCAAATCGACAAACATCTCTCTCTCTCTCTCTCTCTCTCTCTCTCTCTCTCTCTCTCTCTCTCTCTCTCTAGGATTAACATCTTTGTGAACTATTACGTAAAATGAGTCAGTCTGTCTGATTGTCTCTCTCTCTCTCTCTCTCTCTCTCTCTCTCTCTCTCTAGAGGATTAACATCTTTGTGAACTATTACGTAAAATGAGGCTCTCTCTCTCTCTCTCTCTCTCTCTCTCTCTCTCTCTCTCTCTCTCTCTCTCTCGTCTCTCTCTCTCTCTCTCTCTCTCTCTCTCTCTAAGATTAACATCTTTGTGAACTATTACGTAAAATGAGTCTCTCTCTCTCTCTCTCTCTCTCTCTCTCTCTCTCTCTAGGATTAACATCTTTGTGAACTATTACGTAAAATGAGTCTCTCTCTCTCTCTCTCTCTCTCTCTCTCTCTCTCTCTCTCTCTCTCTCTCTCTCTCTCTCTCAGTGAAATAGCCAATACTATACAGCAGAAAAGGTTTAACATATTTGTGAAGTATTACGTAAAATGAGTCTCTCTCTCTCTCTCTCTCTCTCCTCTCTCTCTCTCTCTCTCTCTCTCTCTCTCTCTCTCTCTCTCTCTCTCCATTCTTTTACTTAATGAACGCAATAAGAGGTTTAATGCAATGTATATAAAAAGTTTTTTTTCTTACAGGCAAGTTACTCGTTTGAACGCTTCCCACTAAGCCATTCACATTATTCTTCATCATTTTTTTTTTCATTTTTTTTATTCTTTTATTCTATAATTCCTTTCTTTCCTTGTTAATACTTTGCTTTCACAATGGGAAATTATTTCCTTTCCTTTTCCTGTTAGCAGGAAACAACAAGAGATAGTTTGTGCAAGGGTAATCAATAAATTCTAGTCATTTTTCATTTCTCTTGTATTCCGATAAGCACTCTTGAAGTTTTTGGCCAAATCAAGATTTTGGACAAATCACCACAGAAAATAAGAATCAAATCAATATTTTGGAGAAGTCACCATAGAAAAGAAGAATCAAATGAAGATTTTAGACAAGTCACCACAGAAAAGAATCAAATGAAGATTTTGAACAAATCACCACAGAAAAGAAGAATCAAATCAAGAATTTAGACAAGTCACCACAGAAAAGAAGACTCAAATCAAGATTTTGAATAAATCACCCGAGAAAAGAAGAATCAAATCAAAATTTTGAACAAATCACCACAGAAAACAAGAATCAAATCAAGATTTTGAACAAATCACCACAGAAAAGAAGAATGAAATCGAGATTTTGAACAAATCACCACAGATAAGAAGAATCAAATCAAGATTTTGAACAAATCACCACAGAAAAGAAGACTCAAATCAAGATTTTGAACAAATCACCACAGAAAAGAATAATTCAATAAATATTTTGGACAAATCATAAAAGAAAAGAAGACTCAAATCCTTGTTTTAGATAAATCACGACATCAAAGAAGAATCAAATAAAGATTTTGGACAATCACCACAGAAAAGAATCAAATCAAGTTTTTGGATAAATCACCACAGAAAAAAAATCAAATCAAGATTTTGAACAAATCACCGCAGAAAATAAAGAATCCAATCAAGATTTTGGATAAATCCTCACATTAAATAAAAA
>NC_090727.1:68420934-68428434 GCF_036898095.1 Palaemon carinicauda | reverse complement strand
TTTTAGTCTGTTACTTTTAAGCACAAAAGCTAGAGCTTTGTAAAGTTGCATGGGGGAAGTACTGTATTTTGATGTTTACTAAACTAAAGGAATTTTTTGAAGGAGAAAGATACACACAGATAGATTGTATGAACACAAAAGCTAGAGATAGGTAAAGTTCCCAAGAGGGAAGCACTGTAAACTGATATTTACTAAACTAAAGGAATTTCTTAAAAGAGAAAGATACACACAGATAGATTGTGTGAATACAAAACCTAGAGATTGGTAAAGTTCCCAAGAGGGCAGTGCTGTCATTTAATATTTACTAAACTAAAGGAGTTTTTTAAAAGAGAAAGATACACACAGATAGATTGTGTGTACACAAAACCTAGAGATTGGTAAAGTTCCAAAGAGGGCAGTACTATACTGTAATCTGATATTTACTAAACTAAAGGAAATTTTTTAAAGGAGAAAGATACACAGCTAGATTATGTGAATACAAAAGCTAGAGAGTGGTAAAGTTCCCAAGAGGGCAGTACTGTCATTTGTAATTTACAAAACTAAATGAATTTTTTTAAAGGAGAAAGATACACACACATAGATTGTATGAATACAAAAGCTTGAGATTGGTAAAACAGCCAAAATGGGAGTCCCATAATTTGATATTCACTAAGCTAAAGGATTTTTTTTAAAGGAGAAAGATACATACAGCTAGATTGTGTGAACACAAAAGCTAGAGATTGGTAAAGTTGCCAAGAGGGAAGCACTGTAATTTGATATTTACTAAACTGAAGGAATTTCTTAAAGGAGAAAGATAAAAACAAAAGCTAGAGAATGGTAAAGCTGCCAAGAAGGAAGTACTGTAATTTGATATTTACTAAACTAAAGGAGTCTTTTAAAGGAGAAAGATACACATAGATATATTGTGCGTACACAAAACCTAGAGATTGGTAAAGTTCCCAAAAGGGAAGTACTGTCATTTGTTATTTACTAAACTAAAGGAATTTTTCAAATGAAAAAGATACACAGATAGATTGTGTGAACACAAAAGCTCGAGATTGGTAAAGTTGCCAAGAGGGAAGTACTGTAATTTAATATTTACTAAACTAAAGGATTTTTTTTAAAAGAGAAAGATACACACAGATAGATTGTGTGAACACAAAAGCTAGAGATTGGTAAAGTTCCCAAGAGGGAAGTACTGTCATTTGTTATTTACTAAACTAAAGGATTTTTTAAAAGGAGAAAGATAAACACAAAAGCTAGAGAATGGTAAAGTTCCCAAGAGGGAAGCACTGTAATCTGATATTTACTAAACTAAAGGAATTTCTTAAAGGAGAAAGATAAACACAAAAGCTAGAGAATGGTAAAGTTCCCAAGAGGGAAGCACTGTAATCTGATATTTACTAAACTAAAGGAATTTTTTAAAGGAGAAAGATACACACAGATAGATTGTGTGAACACAAAAGCTAGAGATTGGTAAAGTTCCTAAGAGGGCAGTACTGTCATTTGTTATTTACTAAACTAAAGGAATTTTTTAAAGGAGAAGGATACATACAGATAGATTGTGTGTACACAAAAGCTCGAGAAGGGTAAAATTGCCTAGAGGGAAGTACTGTAACTTAATATTTACTAAACTAAAGGAATTCTTTTTTAAAGGAAAAAGATACACACAGATAGATTGAGTGAACACAAAAGCTCGAAAAGGGTAAAGTTGCCAAGAGGGAAGTACTGTCATTTGTTATTTGCTAAACTAAAGGAGTTTTTTTTTAAAAGAGAAAGATAAACACAGATAGATTGAGTGACCACAAAAGCTAAAGATTGGTAAAGTTCCCAAGAGGGCAGTACTGTCATTTGATATTTGCTAAACTAAAGGAGTTTTTAAAGGAGAAAGATACACAAGGATAGATTGTGTGAATATAAAAGCTTGAGATTGGTAAAATTGCCAAAATGGGAGTACTGTAATCTGATATTTACTAAACTAAAGGAATTTTTTAAAGGAGAAAGATACACACAGCAAGATTGTGTGAACACAAAAGCTAGAGCTTAGTAAAGTTCCCAAGAGGGAAGCACTGTTATTTGATATTTGCTAAACTAAAGGAATTTTTTTTAAAGAGAAAGATACACACAGATAGATTGTGTGAATATAAAAGCTTGAGATTGGTCAAATGGCCAAGAGGGAAGTACTGTAATTTGATATTCACTAAACTAAAGGAATTTTCTAAAGGAGAAAGATACACACAGCTAGATTGTGTGAACACAAAAGCTAGAGATTGGTAAAGTTCCCAAGAGGGCAGTACTGTCATTTGTTATTTACTAAACTAAAGGAATTTTTTTTAAAGGAGAAAGATACACAGATAGATTGTGTGAATACAAAAGCTCGAGAAGGGTAAAGTTGCCAAGAGGGAAGTACTGTAATTTAATATTCACTAAACTAAAGGATTTTTTTAAAAGAGAAAGATACACACAGATAGATTATATGAATAAAAAAGCTTGAGATTGGTAAAATAGCCAAAATGGGAGTACCATAATTTGATATTCACTAAACTAAAAGATTTCTTTAAAGGAGAAAGATGCACAGATAGATTGTGTGAACACAAAAGCTTGAGATTGGTAAAACTGCCAAAATGGGAGTACCATAATTTTATATTCACTAAACTAAAGGAATTTTCTTAAAAGAGAAAGCTACACACAGGTAGATTGAGTGAACATAAAAGCTCGCAATTGATATTTACTAAACTAAATTAGTTGTGTAAACTAGCATGTATCGAGTTTGATAAAGTTGGCATGAGGGAAGTACTGCAATTTGATATTTGATAAACTAAAGGTTTGTAACCTGACATGTATCGAGTTTGATAAAGTTGCCAAAATGGAAGCACTGCAATTTGATATTTGATAAACTAAAGGTTTGTAACCTGACATGTATCGAGTTTGATAAAGTTGGCATGAGGGAAGTAGTGCAATTTGATATTTGATAAACTCAAGGAGTTTTGTAACCTGACATGTATCGAGTTTGATAAAGTTGCCAAAATGGAAGCACTGCAATTTGATATTTGATAAACTCAAGGAGTTTTGTAACCTGACATGTATCGAGTTTGATAAAGTTGGCATGAGGGAAGTACTGCAATTTGATATTTGATAAACTAAAGGAATTTTGTAACCTGATATTTATTGAATACACAATTAAAGTGAAAAAAAAAAGATAAACAGAGAGAGAGAGAGAGAGAGAGAGAGAGAGAGAGAGAGAGAGAGAGAGAGAGAGAGAGAGAGAGAGAGAGAGAAAATGTATAAACTTAAAAGATCCAGTAGGTCTTCTGAAAGTTATTTAACTTTCATACTGTCCTGGTTGTTTTCATGATTCTAAATTGAATTTCCTTCTATAATTTACATTATAGCAAATGATATCGACGTCAATGACGAGCTTGGTAAAGTTGCCAACATGGAAGAATTGTAATCTTATAATTAATAAACACAATGGTATTGTAACTTATAACAAACTGAATACATAAGGACAGTCAAGCAGAAAAATGCACACACTTATAAAGTATCTACATATGCCTGACCCAAATATTACTCCATACGTTCCTCCCAGAGTCCCTTGTTAGGCTGGGAGGAACGTAGAGAGTAGATGTCCCCTTTTTTGTTTTTGTTTCATTTGTTGATGTCAGCTACCCCCCAAAATTGGGGGAAGTGCCTTGGTATATGTATGTATGTTTGACCTAACCTCCCCCCATAAACATTTCATCCAATTACCACCATCTGCTGAAACCAGTTCCCTATTACAGTTACTATAGATGTTTATACACAGCAATACTATCTCCTATGAGGCTAAAGCTTACGGTAAGGGCAAGAAAAACATGGTCAGCTAATTTCCTGTTGTTTAAATTCGAAATTATTTGTGTAGTGTTTTCATTTGTAAAAAAAAAATGGTTGTAACTTCATTGTTTTTTTTTTTTTTTTTTTTTTTTTGTATGTAAATTATATCTGGGGTTTTATTTTTGTACATAGCTTTTTTTTATTTATGTAAATTAAAGATAGAATGGGCTGTCTAGCAAGACTTAACAGCTTATTTTGACGCCCCTTTTATCATGATCATCATCATCTCCTCCTACGCCTATTGGCGCAAAGGGCCTCGGCTAAATTTCGTCAGTCGTCTCTATTTTGAACTTTCAAATCAATACTTCTCAATTCATCATCTACTTCACGCTTCATAGTCTTCAGCCACGTAGGCCTTGGTCTCTCAACTCTTCCAGTGACTATTACACCATTGAAAATTTAGGCCAAATTAAATTCGAATTCCTCTGCAGGGTTCATCTACTTTCTGTTGCGTGATCTTGATCCAGCAATAACCATTAAAAATCTGCTAACAACACTACTTGAAAAAGAAATTAATGATTTAAATTCAAACACTTTATTGATTTAAAGAAATTAGTTCACCAAACTTTCAACTGGGCTCCACAAGGCACTGGAAGAATTGAGAGACCAAGGCCCACATGGCTGAAGACTATGAAGCGTGGAGTAGATGATGAATTGAGAAGTATTGATTTGAAAGTTCAAAATAGGAGACGACTGACGAAATTTAGCCCAGGGCCCTTTGCGCCAATAGGCGTAGGAGGAGATGATGAGGATGATAAAAAGGGCGTCAAAATAAGCTGTTAAGTCTTGCTAGACACACATTCTATCTTTAATTTACATAAATAAAAAAAAACTAAGTACAAAAGTAAAACCCCAGACATAATTTACATAAAAAAAAACAAAAAAACAAAAAAACAAAAACAATGAAGTTACAACCATTTTTCTTACAAATGAAAACACTCTACACAAGTAATTTCCAATTTAAACAACAGGAAATTAGCTGACCTATAGTATTCTGATGCTGTCCTTATTAGCAGAACACCACAGGACTTGGAAAGCTTGCTTACCTGAATGCATGAAATATCACATGAGGTTGGACTCCATATAAGTAGAAAAAAGAGAGCTGACGAGAAAGGAATATGCAATGGAAGATGAAATATCATTAGAAGACAAAAGGATTAATGAGGTAGAATCATTTTAATACTGATTTAAAAGCTCATGATAGAGACGACTGGGGAAATCTAACCGAGGCCCTTTGCGTTAATGGGCGTAGGAGGAGATGATGATGATGATGATGAAATATCATTGGAAGGATTAATGAGGTAGAATTATTTAAATTTTAATTTAAAAGCTCAAGATAGAGACGACTGGCGAAATCTAACCGAGGCCCTTTGCGTCAATGGGCGTAGGAGGAGATGATAATGTAGATGATGAAATATCATTGGTAGGATTAACGAGGTAGAATCATTTAAATATTGATTTAAAAGCTCAAGATAGAAACGACTGGCGAAATCTAACCGAGGCCCTTTGCGTCAATCGGCGTAGGAGGAGATGATGATGTAGATGATGAAATATCATTGGAAGAATTAATGAGGTAGAATCATTTAAATATTGAATTAAAATCTCAAGATAGAGACGAGTGGCGAAATCTAACCGAGACCATTTGTGTCAATAGGCGTAGGAGGAGATGATGTTCATGATGATGATGAATTAACAAAAACCTTATAAGACTTAAATGAATGAATGAATGAATAAATGAATAAGTTGAAGTACTCCAGCACCCACGACTAAACTTTCTGGCTCTAATGACATTACGCAATTAGCGGCTCCATTTCCATATTAATTGAGACACTTACCTTTGCTACTGTTCTCACAGCATGGAACCTGCTTCCGGTGGGGTGCCATGGCTTTGTGGTTCTGCCTGGAATTGATAAAGTTAATAGATTAGGAGACCTTTAGGATATCAAAAATGAATGCATGATTTGTAATTATCTGGGATCATAACATCACTGGTCACTGAACCGGATTCAGGTATGTTTAATTATTATTATTATTATTATTATTATTATTATCATCATCATTATTATTATTATTATTATTATTATTATTATTATTATTATTATTATCATCATCATCATCATTATTATTATTATTATTATTATTATTATTATTATTATTAATATTATTATCATTACTTGCTAAGCTACAACCCTAGTTGGAAAAGCAGAATGCTATGAGCCCAGGGTCTCCAATAACGAAAGTAGCCCAGTGAGGAAAGGAAACAAGGGAAAATAAAATGTTTTAAGAACAGCAGCAACACCAAAAATTATTATTATTCTTATTATTATTATTATTATTAATATTATTATTATTACTTGCTAGGCTACAACCCTAGTTGGAAAAGCAGAATGCTATGAGCCCAGGGGCTCCAACAAGGAAAATAGCCCAGTGAGGAAAGGAAACAAGGGAAAATAAAATGTTTTAAGGACAGCAGTAACACCAAAATAAATATTTCCTATATAAACTATAAAACCTTTAACAAAAACATGGCTTTGTGGCTCAGCCTGGAATTGATAAAGTTAATAGATTATGACACCTTTAAGATATCAAGATAGTAAAAGGACATTTAAGGTGTTGATTATACCCATTAATTTTATAACTAACTAATCAATCATATTTAATCATTATGCATAAGATAAAGATGTAAGCAGTTATAGGTGATACTATAGTCAATATTTTTCAGTGAGGCAGATTTGCAACTACTCGCAGGGATACCCTTTTAGCTCGGAAAAGTTTCCTGATGGCTGATTGGTCGGGCAAAAGTACTTCCGACCAATCAGCTCATAGGAAACTTTTCCGAGCTAAAAGGGCACCCCTGCGAGTCGGTGCAAATCTGCCTTACTAAAACAAATTGACTTTAGATATTTTGTTTCTCCACATCAATATTGTTTACTTAGAAGCGTGTTTGATATGTAGTGTGAAATAAAGGATTGATTAAATTAAATATATATATATATATATATATATATATATATATATATATATATATATACATATATGTATATATATATATATATATATATATATATATTTATATATATACATATATGTATATATATATATATATATATATATGTATATATATATTATATATATACAGTATATATATATATATATATATATATATATATATATGCATATATATATTTATATATATATATATATATATATATATATATTTTATTTATTTATATAGTATATATATATGCATATATATATATATATATATATATATATATATATATATATAATTTGCTTTAAATAGGTTTGTAGGATTACTAGCATTATAAAGCCAAAATCAATAACAAAACAACAAAAACTTAAAATACATAATTATATCAGCGTAAACTCCTTACCAATAAAAATCGACCTTTTAGATAAGTAATAGGAAACTTTCTAAAAACCATAAATCACTCGAACTAACAATTAAAACACGAATACAATAAAAAAACAAAAAATTTTGTATTAATACAATCATTCACAACGCGCTCAGATCACGAATCGGATATTCATCTCTGTCTCGACTCATTTCTAAAATGAGAACTAGAGCTGGCATTTCGGAGAGGATTTCATTTCCAATAAAGGGGGGGAGGGTGTGTTGGATGGGCG
>NC_090727.1:68408434-68415934 GCF_036898095.1 Palaemon carinicauda | reverse complement strand
GGGTGGGGGGGTGGGGGGGTGGGGGTTGGGGGGTTGGGGGGAACTTGATCGAAATCCCTGCAGGAAAAAAAAGATCCCTTATCAACAGGCAATATTCGCCGAAGGATTCAAGTTAGGATATTGGAAGACTGAGGGCTTTGGTGCCTGGACAGCTAATTTGAAGGATCGTGTTGTTTGTCTTAACATATGTACACACACACACAAACACACACACACACACACACACATATATATATATATATATATATATATATTATCAATCACAAAACTGCAAGTGACAGATATATTCAAGTGTAAAATCCACAGAAAACAGGAAAGTAAAAAGACCAGGTACCAAGCGCTTTCGTGTATTACGTATACTTCATCAGGGTACCCTGAAGAATTGTACGTGATACACGAAAGCGCTTGGTACCTGGTTCTTTTTACTTTCCCCGTTTTCCTATGGATTTTACACTTTATATATATATATATATATATATATGTGTGTGTGTGGGTGTGTGTGTGTGAGTGTGTATATACATACAAACACATAATTATCATTTAATATTACCTCCCTCAAACCTCCTTCGTCCACACTCCAACCATCAGGAAATCCCTCTAGCGGCAGCTAAGGGAACAATAACACCAGAAAAACTTACCGACTAAAGTTACTACACCAAGTTTGCCTTGATCCCGAAGGCTTACGCATGTTCGATTCGAACTATTTTATCATACTTTTTTCGAACAAAGTCGAAATTATTCTCGAACTCGAATCAGAGGAAGTTTTTCGAGTAGATTTTTTTTTCGAGTAAGAACTGGCATGAATGTGGATAATGGCTTGAAATGCCCATTATCCGAAAGGGAAAGTTGAGCTAATGGCTGATTTCTGCCGATAACACAAGGCTTCAAACGGAAGTAAAGATGTGGGGAGTTTTTAGTTAGAATTGTGTAACGGTAAAAAATCCTTCCTCCATGTGAGCTCTCTCTCTCTCTCTCTCTCTCTCCCCCCCCTCTCTCTCTCTCTCACTCTCTCTCTCTCCTCTCTCTCTCTCTCTCTCTCTCTGCACAATACACGGCTTCAAACCGGAAGTAAGAAGTGGAGCTTTATTTTGAATTGTGTGTAACGGTAAAATCCTTCCTCAACGCGAGCTTCCTCTCTCTCTCTCTCTCTCTCTCTCTCTCTCTCTCTCTCCACAACACACGGCTTCAAACGGAAGTAAGATGTGAGCTTCAACTCCAGGGGCTCTCATATGATGTTCAAGGGGGTATCTCAGAAAATTACCTCAAATTTAGAAAAAATTACCTCAAAAATTAGAGAGAATAACTTAAAATTGAGAAAAAAATACCTAAAATTTAGAAAAAATTACATCAAATTTAGAAAAATTACCTCAAAATTTGAGAAAATTAACTTAAATTGAGAAAAAATTTACCTAAAATTTAGGAAAAATTACATCAAATTTAGAAAAATTACCTCAAAAATTAGAGAAATTAACTTAAATTGAGAAAAAATTACCTAAAAATTTAGAAAAAATTACATCAAATTGAGAAAAAATTACCTCAAAATTAGAGAAATTAAACTTAAATTGAGGAAAAAATACCTAAATTTAGAAAAAATTACCTTAAAGACTAAAAAAACTCATAAGACGCAAAAACCATTATATCACGATTAACAAAAGCTCTCGATTTTGTGAAAAAATCTGAAAGATAAAATTCTAGATACACAATGTTAACCTATAATCAAAACGTTTACCTAATGAAAAAATACCTTAAAATTACCCTGAAAGTACCATTACTCTACAAATTTTCCTTAAATCAAACCAAAATAAACTCTGAGGTATCTACCTTGAAAATGAGAACACTATTCCCCCCCCCCTCTCTCTCTCCTCTCTCTCTCTGCAGCTACTCGAGGCAGAGCGAGCAAGATCTCTCTCTCTCTCTCTCTCTCTCTCTGCAGCTACTCGAGGCAGAGCGAGCAAGATCTCTCTCTCTCTCTCTCTCTGCAGCTACTCTAGGCAGAGCGAGCAACGTCTCTCTCTCTCTCTCTCTGCAGCTACTCTAGGCAGAGCGAGCAACGTCTCTCTCTCCCTCTCTCTCTCTCTCTCTCTCTCTCTCTCTAGCTACTCGAGGCGAAGCGAGCAAGATCTCTCTCTCTCTTTTCATAATACAAGAGGATGAGAAGATAGAATAGTGTGCCAGAGTATACCCTCAAGCAAGAGAACTCTAACCCAAGACAGTGGAAAGACCCATGGTACAGAGGTTACGGCAATACCCAAGAAATAGAGAATAATGGTTTTAATTTCGGAGTGTCCCTTCACATAGAAGAGCTGCTTACCATAGCTAAAGTTTTCATCTTGCTTTAACTAGAGAAAAATATTAAATTGTTTTCCAAATAGGCCTAAAAATACACCATACATAAAATTATATAAAATATAAGATTTTTTCATATAATTTTTTTTTTCATCGTGTTTATTTTCTTTATTTCCTTTCCTCACTGGGCTATTTTTTCCCATGGTGGACCCTTGGGCTTATAGCATGCTGTTTTTTTTTTCCAAATAGGGATTGTAGCCTAGATAATAATAATAATAATAATAAATAATAATAATAATAATAATAACGTTAAAATAATAATAATAATAATAATAATAATAATAAAAATAATAATAATAATAATAATATCAATAATAATAATAACGTTAAAAATAATAATAATAATAATAATAATAATAATAATATCAATAATAATAATAATGTTAAAATAATAATAATAATAATAATAAATAATAATAATAATAATAATAATAATAATAATAATAATAGTAATAATAAATAATAATAATAATAACTTTATAATTCGGTGGACTAACAGTCCTCAGCTTTTAATCGAAAAATATGTTTTAAACTGGTTTTCAAATATGTCTAAAATAAGACACAAATATGTCTATAAAAATATTCCTAACCTTATTTTCCCAATCACAACGGCCTATTTATTATTAGTATTATTACGTATATATTTTATAAAACAGAGAATATAGAAAATAATTGTAACAATCGTATGAAAATTCCCAAAGAGTTTTTGGGTGCGGAAAAGCGGTAGATATACGAGTAATATAAACCGTATGATATTTTCAATGAGTATTAGGTGCGGAAGAGCGGTTCTGGCGAGAAAGTCTTCTGGTGTTATTTTTAAAGTACTATTTCTTCTTATGGTTAATGTTGGGATATACACGTCCTTATTTTATAGATTTTTTTATCATTTATCTCCATTCAAATCATTGCTATGCACCATATATATGTTATATACAATATTTTACCCCCCAGTTTAAAAAAAAAAAAAAAAAAAGCTACGCTTCTTAGCTAATGCATTGGCTAGGCTTACATGTGAATGATAAATTACATTACTCTGGTTGCCGTTATAGTATGTGGCCTACCTTTTTTGGATATGTTATAGTATGTGGGCCTACCCGGTTTGAATGTGTCCCTACCTAAGCCGGTTTTGAATGTGTCCTACCTTAGGAAGAGTTTGTATATATATGTAAATGAAAATCAATTATTTTTTCACAATTGTTTTAATATCTAACAATACAATTTTAAAAGAACAGTTTTCCTTGCCTACGAGTATGACGGGAGAAGCTAACTTAAAAAAACCCACCTAACCTATGCTAAAAGCCGTGTCCTTACCTACGAGTACGACGGGAGAAGCTAACTTAAAAAACCCACCTAACCTATGCTAAAAGCCGTGTCCTTACCTACGAGTACGACGGGAGAAGCTAACTTAAAAAACCCACCTAACCTATGCTAAAAGCCGTGTCCTTACCTACGAGTACGACGGGAGAAGCTAACTTAAAAAACCCACCTAACCTATGCTAAAAGCCGTGTCCTTACCTACGAGTACGACGGGAGAAGCTAACTTAAAAAACCCACCTAACCTATGCTAAAAGCCGTGTCCTTACCTACGAGTACGACGGGAGAAGCTAACTTAAAAAACCCACCTAACCTATGCTAAAAGCCGTGTCCTTACCTACGAGTACGACGGGAGAAGCTAACTTAAAAAACCCACCTAACCTATGCTAAAAGCCGTGTCCTTACCTACGAGTACGACGGGAGAAGCTAACTTAAAAAACCCACCTAACCTATGCTAAAAGCCGTGTCCTTACCTACGAGTACGACGGGAGAAGCTAACTTAAAAAACCCACCTAACCTATGCTAAAAGCCGTGTCCTTACCTACGAGTACGACGGGAGAAGCTAACTTAAAAAACCCACCTAACCTATGCTAAAAGCCGTGTCCTTACCTACGAGTACGACGGGAGAAGCTAACTTAAAAAACCCACCTAACCTATGCTAAAAGCCGTGTCCTTACCCGGGGGGGGGGGGGGGCACAGCCCCCCCCGGACCCCCCCCCCCCTTACACAACATTAACATTAACTACATAGTTAAATACTGAAATCCATGTGTACTTACATGATCAATATTCGTAATAACAGTATGTAGGCCACATACTATATCAGAGACAAAATTCCGTAGGCCACACTCGAAAGGTAGGCCACATACTATAACGGCACCCATGCTCTTATTTACCTAATCTCTAATCGTATTTTGTTCATCACATTAATCATACAGTTTTCCTACACTTTAGAGCTTGCCATTGCCTCAAAAAACACTAAAGACATCATGTTTCGAGGTATATATAGCAAACTAACATATATCTTTGGGTATTCTTTCCAGCATAGGGCTATACTTCACGTATTTTTTCTGCTTCGTGTTACCCGGTACACTGATATACAGTAGATAATCTCTATAGTGCGTAATATAATTCCTGTAGGAATGTAAACTACATATAAAAAGTACTTTGTTAACTTACCGCACTGGAAAAAGTACTCGGTAAAATGTGATTAATCGTAAAGTTTCTTCAATGTCAATCCGTTCCGGTGAGTAACTGAGCTAGATACTAACAGAGCTTCCTAACCAGTATTACCAACCTATCAGATTGCACAATACAGAAAATTAGCAAACGAACAATTATATAAACAAATATTATATACTGTACATAAATAAATTTTATATATAGATATACATATACGTATCTTTACCCCTGTATTTATATAATCTCCATCATGTAAATAGAAAATTAATCCAAATAAGGTTGGCAACTGAGCTAGACAACAGAGCTTCCTCACCAGTATTACCAACCTATGCGATTGCACAATACAGAAAATTAGCAAACGAGCAATTATATAGGCAAATATTATATACTGTACATACATAAATTTTATATATAGATATACATATACGTATCTATATCCCTGTATATATACAATTCCCATCTTGTAAATAGAAAATTAATCCAAATAAGGTTGGCAACTGAGCTAGACAACAGAGCTTCCTCACCAGCATTACCAATCTATCAGATTGCAAAACACAGAAAATTAGCAAACGAACAATTATATAGGCAAATATTATATACTGTACATACATAAATTTTGTATATAGATATACATATACGTATCTATATCCCTGTATATATAATCCCCATCATGTAAATAGAAAATTAATCCAAATAAGGTTGGCAACTGAGCTAGACAACAGAGCTTCCTAACCAGCAATACCAACCTATGCGATTGCACAACACAGAAAATTAGCTATAAAGCAGTTATATAGACACATATTATATACTTTATAGACATATATTAATTACATAGATATAAATATACGTATCTATACATGTATATTAATAATCCCGATCTTTTAAATAGCAAAATAATCCAAATAAGGTTGGCAACCCTACCGTAGTTGCTTGCAAGACTGTATTCAAAACATGAGACCGATCATGACAGCCTACGATATCTCGAGTGTGATTGTAAACAGTGATTAATTTGCGTCTGTGATTTCAATTAATGATTATTCTTTTACGTGGACGTTATTGAAGCCTTTCCTTTCACATATATAAAGTTTAATTAATGTGTCGATATACGCTAACGGAATATTCTGGATAATCTTAAATTGTCATGAGGTACCCCAATGGAGGTCTACATTGGTCTTCCAACGAAGGAAAGGTAACGTAAAATACATTAATAAGTTATTTATTATAAATATCTGTTGGGAAATCAATAGGCCAAAAACTGTAACTGGTTCTGACGGATCGTGTGATTTCAGCCAGTAATCAAAATGGTAAATATTTATTGTAGTATAATGGAAAATAAGACATTTCTTATGTATTTATAGGTATTTTGAACTGTCACGATGCAAATAACTGATGGGAAACCATTTTATTTCATATTTTAGACGTTTTAAAAATCAAAATGGTAAATATTTATTGTAGTATAATAGAAAATAAGACATTTTTAATGTATTTTTAGGTATTTTGAACTGTCACGATGCAAATAACTGAAGTAAAAACCGTATTTTCATATTTTAGATGTTTTAAAAATCCAAAAGTTGAGTAAAAAACAGTTTAAAAGCGAAACGAACACAAGAACACCAGCTAACCTGAGGTTCCCTTACGTAACCTAACCTAGGAGACGTATCCTACTTACCGGGAGGGGTTGGGGGACACGCTTAAACTACCGTATCCTTAGTTTATCCTTGGCTTATCCTAGGAATAGAGTCGTTATCACGGTAGATATAATTTCGTGGACGTAACCTAACCTAACAGCCTTATCTTACTTACCGGGAGGGGCTGGGGGCACGCTTAAACTACCGTATCCTAGATTATCCTTAGCTTATCCTTAGGATAGAGCCGCTATCACGCTAGCAATAGTTTCGTGGACGTCTCTCACACTTAAGCAATAGTTAAGTGAACGTAACCTAACCTAACTTATCCTACTTACCTACTGGGTGCTGGGGGAACGCTTAAACTACCGTATCCTTAGTTTATCCTTAGCTTATCGTAAGGATAGAGTCGTTATCACACTAGCAATAGTTTCGTCAACTTTCGTGGACTCCTGAGTTTCTCGTTGATCTTCTCCCTACCGCATTTGTCTTCGTCAGCAGTGTTGCCAGATCTGGGGATTTATCCCTAGATTAGGGAGTTATGGGTGTCTGATGGGAGTTTTCTGTACACATTTCTATGAAGAAGAAACAAAGATGATAAACCTTTATATTGTGGCAACTAGTTTACATGGTCTTATAGTATAGTGAGTACTTTCCATATTAGTAAGGCCTATATGATCAGAAGAAAATATATTTGTGAAAATGGGGATTTTTGGCTTGTTTTAGGGATTTTTAATAATTAGTTTTGGGGATTTTTAGCCTAACCCATCTGCCGACACTGGTCGTTCGAATGTAAACAAACCGGCATTGTGATAAGTGTTTTGAGTTTATCCGATATACTAATTATTATTATTATTATTATTATTATTATTAGCCAAGCTACAACCCTAGTTGGAAAAGCAAGATGCTATAAGCCCCAGGGCTCCAACAGGGAAAAATAGCCCAGTGAGGAAAGGAAATAAATAAATGATGAGAATAGATTAACAATATATCATTCTAAAAACAGGAACAGCGTCAAAACAGATGTGTCCTAT
>NC_090727.1:68368434-68403434 GCF_036898095.1 Palaemon carinicauda | reverse complement strand
GAAATATCAATTTTAAAAGAAGACTTATACTATATCGTATTTTCACTACATTTTGAAATATCAATTTTAAAAGAAGACTTATACTATATCGTATTTTCACTACATTTTGAAATATCAATTTTAAAAGAAGACTTATACTATATTGTATTTTCACTACATTTTGAAATGTCAATTTTAAAAGAAGACTTATACTATATCGTATTTTCACTACATTTTGAAATGTCAATTTTAAAAGAAGACTTATACTATATCGTATTTTCACTACATTTTGAAATGTCAATTTTAAAAGAAGACTTATACTATATTGTATTTTCACTACATTTTGAAATGTCAATTTTAAAAGAAGGCTTATATTGCATTTCACTACATTTTGAAATATCAATTTTAAAAGAAGACTTATACTATATCGTATTTTCACTACATTTTGAAATATCAATTAAAAAAAAAAGACTTATACTATATTGTATTTTCACTACATTTTGAAATATCAATTTTAAAAGAAGACTTATACTATATCGTATTTTCACTACATTTTGAAATATCAATTTTAAAAAAGACTTATACTATATCGTATTTTCACTACATTTTGAAATATCAATTTTAAAAAAGACTTATACTATATCGTATTTTCTCTACATTTTGAAATATCAATTTTAAAAAAGACTTATACTATATCGTATTTTCTCTACATTTTGAAATATCAATTTTAAAATAGACATACTATATCGTATTTTCACTACATTTTGAATTATCAATTTTAAAAAAGACTTATACTATATCGTATTTCAACTACTTTTAGAAATATCAATTTTAAAAAAGACTTATACTATATCGTATTTCAACTACTTTTAGAAATATCAATTTTAAAAAAGACTTATACTATATCGTATTTCAACTACTTTTAGAAATATCAATTTTAAAAAAGACTTATACTATATCGTATTTCAACTACTTTTAGAAATATCAATTTTAAAAAAGACTTATACTATGTCGTATTTTCACTGCATTTTGAAATATCAATTTTAAAAAAGACTTATACTATATCGTATTTCAACTACTTTTAGAAATATCAATTTAGAAAAAAACGACTTATACTGTATCGTTTTTTACTACATTTTGTAACACCAATTTTAAAAAAGGCTTGCTCTATACTAAGCAATAATCTCTGGCCTTCGGTATCTCGCAGAGAAAATCCGATTCTAAATCTGTTTTGTTCTTCCTCCCTAAGGCCCTTTGACCCACATCCAAATCCTGGTGTCAACATACCTCGGGCTCGGTGCCTCTGTCAAATCCACAAAAGGTTTGGCAAGGCTTTGACCTTTGCTAAAGCTTTACCCTCTCTCTCTCTCTCTCTCTCTCTCTCTCTCTCTCTCTCTCTCCCTCTTTCTCTCTCTCTCTCAGTATTTTAGGATGAATATAATTTTTACAGATCTCTCTCTCTCTCTCTCTCTCTCTCTCTCTCAGCATTTTGATAAATGTATTTGATGCTAATATTCTTCTGGATCTACTATGCAGAACTCTCTCTCTCTCTCTCTCTCTCTCTCTCTCTCTCAGCATTTTGATAAATGTATTTGATACAAATATTCTTCTCGATCTTGTTTGCAAACCTCTCTCTCTCTCTCTCTCTCTCTCTCTCTCTCTCTCCCCTCTCTCTCTCTCTCTCTCTCTCAGCATTTTGATAAATGTATTTGATGCTAATATTCTTCTGGATCTTGTTTGCAAAACTCTCTCTCTCTCTCTCTCTCTCTCTCTCTCTCTCAGCATTTTGATAAATGTATTTGAGACAAATATTCTTCTCGATCTTGTTTGCAAGACTCTCTCTCTCTCTCTCTCTCTCTCTCTCTCTCTCTCTCTCTCAGTATTTCGGTTCAATATATTGATACAATTATATTTCTCGATCTTGTATGCAAAACTCTCTCTCTCTCTCTCTCTCTCTCTCTCTCTCTCTCTCAGCATTTTGATAAATGTATTTGATACAAATATTATTCTCGATCTTGTTTGCAAAACTCTCTCTCTCTCTCTCTCTCTCTCTCTCTCTCTCTCTCTCAGTATTTTGAATAAATATTTTTGATACAATTATTCTTTTAGATATAGTATGTAACTCTCTCTCTCTCTCTCTCTCTCTCTCAGTATTTAGAATAGATATGTCTGATACAAATATTCTTTTCGATCTAGTATGCGAAATTTCCCCCCCCTCTCTCTCTCTCTCTCTCTCTCTCTCTCTCTCTCTCAGTACTTTAGGATAAATATGTTTGTTATAAATTTACTCAATCTGAGGTAATTACGTTCGAAAGAGAGCCCCCCCTCTCTCTCTCTCTCTCTCTCTCTCTCTCTCAGTACTTTAGGATAAATATGTTTGTTATAAATTTACTCAATCTGAGGTAATTACGTTCGAAAGAGAGCCCCCCCCCTCTCTCTCTCTCTCTCTCTCTCTCTCTCTCTCTATGTGTTTTGTAATTATTTGTTTGTATATCTTGCGAAGTTAATTGAAGAAGTCCTGCTTCCTGACCAACAACAAATTGTTAAATTCTGTCATGATGCGCGAGCTTTGATTATTATGATAATAGTGATATTGATATCATAAGATTATATAAGCGTCGCAGCCAGAGAGCTTAAGTGTGGAACTCTCTGCAGTCTCCCTTATGTGATAAAGAGCATGTGTCTGACTATGTATATATATATATATATATATATTTATTTATACAGTATATATATATATATATATACAGTATATATATATATATATATATATACAGTATATATATATATATATATATATGTTTGTGTGCGTAGGTGTGTGTGTTTATACATATATTTGTATATATATTTATATATATATGTTATACATTAGTATGTATATAAATATATATATATATATATATATATATAAAGAGAGAGAGAGAGAGAGAGAGAGAGAGAGAGAGAGAGAAATACATTATAAATATATATTATAAATATATTTGAATATATAATATATATACAGTATATATTTCTTTCATGGCATACTCAGGTAGCAGAGGGAAGGTCATACCCTATTGAGAGGGGGTTACCCGGAGAGGTACAGTCGGAAACCACACTTTCTCACAAATTACCGAACCAGTTTATTGTAGTTCGGAAAGGGGGAAGGGGGTTAAGAAGGGTTGAATAAATGTATGTGAGTGTGCACATATCAATCTATATATTTAGATGTCATTTTTACAGCTATGTTACACTATAGTCAATTCTTTTTAGTGAGGCAGATTTGCACCGACTCGCAGGGGTGCCCTTTTAGCTCGGAAAAGTTTCCTGATCGCTGATTGGTTGGAGACGATCATTCTAACCAATCAGATAGTAAGTACGTTTTCCGAGCTAAAAGGGCACCACTACGAGTCAGTGCAAATGCGCCTCATTAAAAAAAATTGAGTATAGTACTTTATATTGTATTGTTGAAGGAATGAATGATTTGAAGTTCTCTTGCATCCTGACATCAAAGGTTGCATTGTTGAACTGAGTCAGGAATAATAAACATTACTTTTCATCAGTTTAGGATAATAAAAATCCCTCAAGAGACAGCAACGGATTTATTACAAATATACAAACACGATTAGATATATTCACGGGGGTTCAGTATTAAGAGCGGGGTTACTTGCGTGACCAAGTAAGAAAGGAAATACTTATACAAATTTAATCAATCAAATGTTACACTTGATAAGTAGTTTTTCAGAGTTCTGGAATGATATGAAATAAAGTCTTGGAAAATGTTTCTGGATTCCAGAGTTCTGGAATGAAATGAAATAAACTCCTGGAAAATGCTCTTGGAATTGGAATAATTTGTTTACCAATTTAATCAAGGAAATGTTAAACTAATGGAGTTGATTGATCTGATAAACTAAGTAGTTTTTCAGAGTTCTGGAATGAAATGAAATAAACTCCTGGAAAATGTTTCTGGAATTGGAATAATTTGTTTACAAATTTAATCAAGGAAATGTTAAACTAGTGGAGTTGATTGATCTGATAAACTAAGTAGTTTTTCAGAGTTCTGGAATGAAATGAAATAAAGTCCTGGAAGATGCTTTTGGAATTTGAATAATTTGTTTTACAAATTTAATTAAGGAAAGACAGTCCTCTTAATCAAATGTTAAACTAATGGAGTGGATTGATCTGATAAAATAAGTCGTTTTTCAAGTACTTATAGTCGCCGCAAAGATTCCGGGTGAAATAAGCCCCACCCCTTATGACGTCACAGCCAATCATGTGTCCCGCTGCTAACGTGGGAGACGACGTGATTCGCTATGACGTCATCAAGAGGCGGGGCTTATTTCGCCCGGAATGTTCGCTGCAACTATAGTTCTTGAATGAAGTAAAATAAAGTGCTGGAATTTGGAATTCGAAGTTTTGTTGGACCGTGGTATTAGTGGGTCTTTTATTCTATCTTTTTCATACTTTGCAGCGTAGAAAAACATACTGAATATAGACTTTCATAATTTCATATAGAGAATTCTGCATTTTTTGATTTTTGGAAATTCGATTCGACAATTGTTCGCATGTCTAATTTAATTGGAAAAATAAATATTTGGTTTTCACTGTAAATTGAATAGGGACTTGAGTCGACATTTGTTAGTATGTGGCTAATTTAATAAGAAAAAACTAAATTTTTGGTTTCTACTGTAAATTCAATAGGGGACTTGAGTTGACATTTATTCGCATATGGTTAATCTAATAAAAAATAAAAAAAATTTGTTTTTACTTTAAATTGAATAGGGAACTTGAGTCGAAATTTGTTTGCATATGGGTAATTTAATAAAAAAAAAGACTAAATTTTTGGTTTCTATTGTAAATTTAATAGGGAACTTGAGTCAACATTTGTTTGCATATGGTTAATTTTATAAAAAAAACTAAATTTTTGGTTTCTATTGTAAATTGAATAGGGAACTTGAGTCGAAATATATTCGCATATGGGTAATTTAATAAAAAAAAAAAAACTAAATTTTTGGTTTCTATTGTAAATTGAATAGGGAACTTGAGTCAACATTTGTTTGCATATGGTTAATTTTATAAAAAAAAACTAAATTTTTGGTTTCTATTGTAAATTGAATAGGGAACTTGAGTCAACATTTGTTTGCATATGGTTAATTTTATAAAAAAAACTAAATTTTTGGTTTCTATTGTAAATTGAATAGGGAACTTGAGTCGAAATATATTCGCATATGGGTAATTTAATAAAAAAAAAAAAACTAAATTTTTGGTTTCTATTGTAAATTGAATAGGGAACTTGAGTCGAAATATATTCGCATATGGGTAATTTAATAAAAAAAAAAAACTAAATTTTTGGTTTCTATTGTAAATTGAATAGGGAACTTGAGTCAACATTTGTTTGCATATGGTTAATTTTATAAAAAAAACTAAATTTTTGGTTTCTATTGTAAATTGAATAGGGAACTTGAGTCGAAATTTGTTCGCATATGGGTAATTTATATATAAGAAAAAAAATTAAATTTTTGGTTTCTATTGTAAATTGAATAGGGAACTTGAGTCGAAATTAGTTCGCATATGTTTAATTTAATAAAAAAAAAAATAACTAAATTTTTGGTTTCGATTGTAAATTGAATAGGGAACTTGAGTCAACATTTGTTTGCATATGGGTAATTTAATAAAAAAAAAAACCCTAAATTTTTGGTTTCTATTGTAAATTGAATAGGGAACTTCGAGTCGAAATTTGTTGGCATATGGGTAGTTTAATAAAAGAAAAACTAAATTTTTGGTTTCTATTGTAAATTGAATAGGGAACTTGAGTCAACATTTGTTTGCATATGGTTAATTTTATAAAAAAAAAAAAAAACTTTTTGTGTCTGTTGTGAATTGAATTGGGAACTTGAATCGACATTTGTTCGCAAAGTGAATATATTGAAAAATAGAAATATTGCATAATTTCTGGATTCTCATTACAATATATAACTTAATTATAACAGTAAAATTCAAATGAAAACAACGTAATTATACTAAATTTATCTTCAAAATATTTCACAAGAAATAGATTGTCTGTTTCTGCATTTTCGTTACAATATATAACTAAATAAAAGCAATAGAGATTAGATGGTTCATATGTTCATTTCTGCATTATCGTTACAATATATAACTAAATAAAAGCCACATAGATGAGATTGTTCAGATGTTCATATCTGCATTTTCGTTACAATGTATAACTAAATAAAAGCAATAGAGATTAGATTGTTCATTTGTTCATTTCTGCATTATCGTTACAATATATAACTAAATAAAAGCCATAGAGATTAGATTGTTCATATGTTGATTATCGTTACAATATATAAATAAATAAAAACCATAGAGATTAGATTGTTCATATGTTCATTATCGTTACAATATATAACTAAATAAAAGCCATAGAGATCAGATTGTTCATATGTTCATTATCGTTACAATATATAACTAAATAAAAGCAATAGAGATTAGATTGTTCATTTGTTCATATCTGCATTTTCGTTACAATATATAACTAAATAAAAGACATAGAGGTTAGATTGTTCATTTGTTAATTTCTGCATTATCGTTACAATATATAACTAAATAAAAGACATAGAGATTAGATTGTTCATTTGTTAATTTCTGCATTATCGTTACAATATATAACTAAATAAAAGCAATAGACATTAGATTGTTCATATGTTCATGATCGTTACAATATATAACTAAATAAAAGCAATAGAGATTAGATTCTTCATATGTTCATTATAGTTACAATATATAACTAAATAAAAGCAATAGAAATTAAATTGTTCATGTGTTCATTATCGTTACAACATATATCTAAATAAAAGCCATAGAGATTAGATTGTTCATATGTTCATCATCGTTACAATATATAACTAAATAAAAGACATAGATTGTTCATTTCTCCATATAAATGAATAAAAGCCATGGAGATTAGATTGTTCATATGTTCACTTCTGCATTATCGTTACAATATATAACAACTAAATTAAAGCCATAAAAATCAAATGATAACTAAATTCAACTATCTTCATAACATATCACATATAGGTTGTTTATCTTTGATAGAGGTCACAACTACAAGAATATATTTTGCCGAAGAGAAGGTCTCTACATACCTACCAATTTCGAGAAAGACGACAAAGCAAAAGAAATGGAAGAAAAAGTAAACCAAAGAAATGAGATCAACAAAGCTGGTGTTTCTGGAAATAACTCAGATATGTCTGCGGGGGATTTTTTGTCTCTTTTGAAATACACATCACGTTCTTCTTCTTCTCCGCTTTTTACCGTTGGAGGTCTTGACTCTAATTGCCGTAGGGGAGGACTCCCGGGTGTTCTTCGAAGCTTACGTTAACCTGATCGAGGAGAGGAGGATACGAAAGAGCGTGTGTTAGTAAGACAGACAGGTATTTGACGTGTGTGAAAGGTGAAAGAGTACGTTTCAGTAAAATCAGTCCAGATATTTGACGTTAGTGAGGGTTGAAAGAGTGTGTTAGTAAAAACAGATCAGATATTTGATGTAGGTGAAAGTTAAAAGAGTACGTTTTAGTAAAATCAGATCAGATATATGACGTTGGTGAGGGTTGAAAGAGTGTGTTAGTAAGACAGACAGGTATTTGACGTGTGTGAAAGTTGATAGAGTACGTTTTAGTGAAATCAGATCAGATATTTTACTTTAGTGAAAGTTGACCATGCTAGTATAAACAGACCAGATATCTGACGTTGGTGAGGGTTGAGAGAGTGTGTTAGTAAAAACAGACGAGATATTTGATGGTGAGGGTTGAAAGAGTGCATGTCAGTAAAAAGAGCCTATATATTTAACATTGGTGAAGGTTGAGAGAGTGCGTTAGTAAAAACAGATAAGATATTTGACGTTGGTAAGGGTTGAGAGAGTGTGTTAGTAAAATCAGCCCATATATTTAACATTGGTGAAGGTTGAGAGAGTGTGTTATTAAAATCAGGCCAGATATTTGATGATGGTGAGGGTTGTAAGAGTGTGTTAGTAAAAACAGACAGGTATTTGACGTTGGTGAGGGTTGAAAGAGTGTGTTAGTAAAAACAGCCCAGATATTTGATGTTGGTGAAGGTTGAAAGAGTACGTTTTAATAAAATCAGGCCAGATATTTGACGTTGGTGAGGGTTGAGAGAGTGTGTTAGTAAAATCAGCCCAGATATTTGACGTTGGTGAGGGTTGAAAGAGTGTTGTTGGTAAAAACAGCCCAGATATTTGACGTTGGTGAGGGTTGAAAGAGTCTATTAGTAAAACCAGCACAGATATTTGATGGTACTGAAGGTTGAAAGAGTGTTAGCAAAAACAGCTCAAATAGCTGACATTAGTGAAGGTGGGAAAAGTGTGTTAATAAAACCAGCACAGATATCTGACATTGGTGAATTTTGAAAGACTGTGTTAGCAAAATTAGCACAGATATCTGTCATTGGTGAAGGTTGAAAGTGTGTTAGTAAAAACAGACCAGATAGTTGACGTTAGTGAAAGTTGACCATGTTAGTAAATTCAAACCAGATATTTGAAGTTAGTGATAGTAGACCATGTTAGTAAAAACAGACCAGATATCTGACATTGGTGAAGGTTGAAAGAGTGCGTGTTAGTAAAAACAGCCCTGGTATCTGGTATTGGTGAAAATTGAAAGAGTGTGTTAGTATAAACAGCCAAGATATCTGACATTGGTGAAGGCTGAAAGAGTGCGTGTTAGTAAAAACAGCCCTGGTATCTGGTATTGGTGAAAATTGAATGAGTGTGTTAGTATAAACAGCCCAGATATCTGGCATTGGTGAAGGTTGAATGAGTGCATGTTAGTATAAATAGCCAAGATATCTGACATTGGTGAAGGTTGGATGAGTGTGTGTTAGTATAAACAGACCAGATATCTGGCACTGATGAAGGTTGAATGAGTGTGTTAGTATAAACAGCCCAGATATCTGGCATTGGTGAATGTTGAAAGAGTGTGTGTTAGTATAAACAGCCCAGATATCTGGCATTGGTGAATGTTGAAAGAGTGTGTGTTAGTATAAACAGCCCAGATATCCAACACTGGTGAATGTTGAAGGAGTGTGTGTTAGTATAAACAGCCCAAATATCTGACATTGGTGAAGGTTCAATGAGTGCGTGTTAGTAAAACAGACCGGTGTTCGACGTTAGTGAAGGTTCAGCTTTAGATTATATCTATGTCAAGTAGACATTTTTAGCAGGTGTATTGTGAATGGATGCAAGACCAGCTCTTAAGGCTGTTTCAGGGGTGCAAAGGTCTTTTGAGAAGGGGAATTTAGGTTTAGTTTGGATAACGAGGAAGAGATTCATCTCTCACCTGAGCAGATTCGACTTGTGTGCTTCCTGCTACGATGCTAGTTTCGTCACTGAGGGAACCCTCTGAAACAAGAGCAGAAAAGTCATTTACTACTACTACTACTACTACTAGTACTAGTACTACTACTACTACTACTACTACTACTACTACTACTATCATCCTCCTGGCTAGTTGAGTCTTAATGTGTTTGCCTAGTATTAATATGGCAGCAGATTGATCATAGCCCGGGACTGTGAGTTTAAGCTTGTCTACTGGGGGGAGGCTACTGCTTTGGTTGGGTACCACAGTTGGGTGTTGGGCTTGCCCAGTTTATGTTTTGGTGAGCATTTATTGTAATGAAAATAGATCTGAAACCAGACACCTTTACTACTACTATTACTACAGTACTACTACTACTACTACTACTACTACTACTACTACTACTACTACTACTACTGTAGTACATGCCAATTCATGCCCTGGGTTGAAAAATATGAATGTTCATATTTATTAGTGCAGGGGAGTAATTATATTTTATCTTCATTTATTCATTCTGTACAAAACTTGGAAACGTTAATTGCCCATAGGTTTACCTGCTGAGTCACCAGCAGCCATTGCCTGGCCCTCCCTGATCCTAGCTGGGGTTTAGAGGGGGCTTGGGGTCTGATCATATGTATATATAGTCAGTCTCTAGGGTATTATACTGCTTGAAAGGGCAATGTCACTGTACCTTGATTCTACCATTCATGAACGGCCTTTAAACATTTAAACATGGATTTGACTTAGATTAACTCACTTACCTGAAGCCAATGTATCGAGGGTAATCCCTGGGTAGTGTTGTAGCTGACGAGGAGGCACTTGTACGCGACCGGAGAAGGGCGGAAACCTCTCCCACGCCCACATGGCGATCCCCACCACCAAGGCCATCGCCATGATCAAAACACCGGCCATTATGCCGCCCAGTCTCCAGTCGACTCCTTCCAGGAGATTGGTCCCTATTCCCAAACCGGTTTCGGCTACGGGATGCGTCGTCGGCGGCTGGAGCGGGGGAGCAGCTTCAGGGGGAAGGGATGGTAAAGGGTTAATTTTTTTTTAAATCTTTGAGGTTTAAAAGGAATATTTTTTTATGGTTCACTAATAAGGAAATGGTTTTGAAGTTGTTGTCTATATATGAAAGTTTTCTTTAGATGAGATGGGACATAGGAATAGTTTATATATATATATATATATATATATATATATATATATATATATATATATATATATATATATATATATATATATATATTGTTTCAAGAAAAAATTATTTATATCATATATATATATATTATATATATATATATATATATATATATATATATATATATATATATATATATATATATATATATATATATGTATATACATAAACACACACCCACAGAAGAGATCACTTTCAAAGGGAAAGATAATAATATTAATAAGACAAAGAAAAAACAAAACGATATAATCAACAGAAGAAAGAGAATATGTAAAACAGTTACCATATGGGTAAGTCAAGACAGTAAGGCAATTTCTTTTCAAATAACAGAAGGGAGAATTTAATTATGATAATGAAGCGAAATGGAGGTGAATATTCATGAAGAGTGCCGTCAGAAATGAGTTAAACTTCCGCGTGGAGAGTCGTAACACAAATGAAGCGAGGTACGAGGTTGCGAAGGGAACTAGTAAGTCTTGCATCATTACGTCGAAGGGGATTAATTGCATGGATAAACTAGAGGGGCACTGAGTAGAGCGCAGAATTCCGCGGCGGCGGCTTATTTCTCGACCTTTTGATCAACCTTGACCTTTGACCTTAACATGTATTAATTGGCGTGGATTTACATATGCACAAATATGAACCAAGAGGATCTCCACCACGACAGATTATTTCTCGACCTTTTGCTCAGCCTTGACCTTTGACCTTAACATGTATTAATTGGCGTGGATTTGCATACGCACAAATATGAACCAAGAGCACAGACTTCCCCCATGGCAGCTTATTTCTCGACCTTTTGCTCAACCTTGACCTTTGACCTTAATATTTATTAATTGGTGTAGATTTGCATACGCACAAATGTGAACTAAGAGCGTAGACCTCCACTGCGGCAGCCTATTTCTTGACCTTTTGCTCAACCTTGACCTTTGACCTTAACATGTATTAATTGTCGTGGATTTTCATGCACACAAATGTGAACCAAGAGCGTGGACCTTCGCCGGGGCAGCTTGTTACCCGACCTTTTGCTTGACCTTGACCTTTGACCTTAACGTGTAATAATTGGCGTGGATTTCCACACACTCAAAATATCAACCAAGTTTGAAGTCTCTGTGACAACGATGCCCAAACGTATGGCAGATTACGTGAATTGGACAATTTGCTTGACCTTTGACTTTGACCTTCCAAAATTTAATCATTCCCAGCTTTATACATAGCAGTCAATCCCTGCAAGTTTCATTACGATTAAAATTGCGTGCCAGGAAGGTGTTCACATACAAACACAGACAAACAAGGGGTAAAACATAACATCCTTCCAACTTCGTTGGCGGAAGTAATGAAGCGAAGTACGATCTTACAAAGGGAACGAGTTAATTCTTGCCTCATTACGCCGGTGGGAATTAATTGCATGGATAAATGAGCTGCTATCTATTGTAGCTTTATTGACATCAAATGAATTTGATATACGGGGATGCTGGTGGAGAAAATATTGTGGGAAGGAGTTTAGTCATTAAGGGTTTCTGAAGATGAATTTTTATGAGTAATAATTTTTTTTTTTTTTTTTTTTTTGCTAATGAACAAATGATTAGAATGGAGTTGAATTTTTATAAGAAATACTTTTTTATTGTTGCTGATTAAAAAGTTTATAATGAAGTTGAGTTTTTTTTTTCTTTTTTTTTTTTGCTAATAATTTTTTTTGGCTGATTAAAAATGTTTATAATGAAGTTGAGTTTTTATTAATATTTTTTTTTCCTGATTAAAAAAATGTTTATAATGAAGTTGAATTTTTATGAGTGATGTTTTTTTTTCTAATATGAAACTGTTTATAATGAAGTTGAAAATTTATGAGTAATATTTTTTTTTTTGGGCTAATTAACAAATGATTATAACAGTTGAAATTTTATGAGTAATACTTTTTTTGCTAATTATTTTTTTTTTTTTGCTGATTGTAAAAGTTTATAATGAAGTTTAGTTTTTATGAGTAATATTTTTTTTTTTTGCTTATTAAAAAATGTTTATAATGAAGTTTAGTTTTTATGAGTAATATTTTGTTTTTATTAAAAAAAAGATTTATGATGAAATCGAATTTTTATGAGTAATATTTTTTTTCGCTTATTAAAAAAATGTTTATAATGAAGTTGAATTTTTATAAATAATATTTTTTTGCTAATTAAAAAATGTCTATAATGAAGTTGAAAATTTATAAGTAATATTCTTTTTTTATTTTATTTTTATTTTTTTTGCTAATTAAAAAAATGTTTATAATGAAGTTGAATTTTTATAAGTGATATTTTTTCTGCTAATTAAAAAAAAATTCATAATTCAGTTGAATTTTTTTTTTTTTCTTTTGCTGATTATTTTTTTATAATGAAGTTGAATATATATGAATAACAGTTTTTTTTTGCGAATAAAAAAAATATGTAATGAATTTTCAAAAGCAGTAAAGTCTTTTGACCAATTGTGTGTAGCTATTTGCCGTGTAATATTTTTTAATATATGCATTTGACAATGCATGGTTAGAATTTTATGGAAATTATTTTAGTAATACGGAGTTTCTAACGTTGAATATTTATAAGTAAAATTATTTATAATAAAAAAAAATTTATATTATTTTTCACCATAATTAAAATCTGACCATTTTTTTATATAATTAAAGAAAAAATGTATATGATTATTTTTCAACAGAAGTAAAATCTCACCAATTAGTTGTAGCTATCTGTAAAACCATAAGCTTAAAGTTGAATATTTATCGTAAAATTTTTTTGATAATTAGAAAAAAATTATATGATTATTTTTCACCATAAGTAAAATCTTACCATAAGCTTTTACCCCCAAATTACGTACTGGTACGTTTCACAAAACTCATCCCTTTACCCACATGGACGTACTTGTACATCCATGCAAAAACTGCTATTCACATTTTTTTGCATATTTTTGATAACTTTATGAGAAACTTCAGGCATTTTCCAAAAGATTGAGACTAACCTGACCTCTCTATGACGAAAATTAAGGCTGTTAGAGCAATTTAAAAAACATGTATTGCAAAATGTGCTTGAAAAAAAATGCCTTGGGGTTAAGGGTTGGAAAGTTCCAAATAGCATGGGTGTAAAAGGGTTAATTAAGATATGCATTTGACTAACCATTATAATGCCAGCTGTCTTATTCTTGAAATATTTGGTTATAAGTAAACTCAATTGATCAATTATATGTAGCTATTTGATGTGAAAGGTACAAAGTCATTAACTTTCAAGATTATATATATATATATATATATATATATATATATATATATATATATATATACATACATATACATATATATGTATATATATATACATATATATGTATATATATATATATATATATATATATATATATATATATATATATAAACATATACATATATATATATATATATATATACATATATATATATATATATATATATATATATACATATATATATATATATATATATATATATATATATATATATATATATATATATATATATAGCTAGCATATATCAATATTGGCAAATATTTTCAATGTGAAAATTCAAACCTATCTGACTAAGAAATACTTGAAGATTAAATTATCGATAAATAATTTTGTTTTCTTATCAATTTCATTTAGTTTTTAATGGAGATATTGAGGTCAAAATATAAGTTTCCTTGTTAAGCTTCAGATATATTCAAATTCGAATAGATATTTATATTAGATATAATATAAAGAAGTATATCTCCGCTAAAGATATATAATTGCTTGGAAATCAATATAAATTGATAATGAAATGTAAATTAGTTTTGAAAATAATGGTCAGGATATTTTCAGAACAGTGAATGCTCAAGAGGAAGATTTTGTGATAGTTTCTCCAGTTTCAAGAAGGCTTATGGGTAAACTCACACCCCCCCCCCTCCTGTTGGACTTCCAACAAGGTAAGGTAAGTACAAACACATGTTTATTTTAACCAAATTCATCTCCTTAAATTCTATGGTAAACTATTCATGATATTCACTTTTTTTCTAGAATAGATTCGAATTATATATAGTTTATATGGGAAATAATTATTTCAATGTTGTTACTGTTCTTAAAATATTCTATTTTTCCTTGTTTCCTTTCATCACTGGGCTATTTTCCCCGTTGGAGCCCCTTGGCTTATAGCATCCTGCTTTTCCAACTAGGTTTGTAGCTTAGCAGTGAATAATAATAATAATAATAATAATAATAATAATAATAATAATAATAATAATAATAATAATTTATTTTACTAAAATTCCTTTTCTGAAGCCTTATGCCAGACTAATAATGTTATTTTTATTCAATTTATTTAGAATAGGTACGAAATATCTATTTATTTAAACAAAATTCGTCTTTTGAAGCCTTATGCCAGGCTAATAATTATTATTATTTTTATTTTTTTTTACTTAGGATAGGTACGAACTATATATCTATTTCAACCAATTTCCTATTCTTAAATTCTTTGTCAGACTAATAATGTTATTATTCTTTATTAATTTATTTAGAATAGATACAAACTACATATTTATTTTAACCAGACTCCTCTTTGGAAGCCTTATGCCAGACTAATAATGTTATTATTCTTTATTAATTTATTTAGAATAGGTACAAACTACATATTTATTTTAGCCAGACTCCTCATTGGAAGCCTTATGCCAGACTAATAATGTCATTATTCTTTATTAATTTATTTAGAATAGGTACAAACTACATATTTATTTTAACGAGACTCCTCTTTGGAAGCCTCATGACAGACTAATAATGTTATTAATCTTTATTAGTTTATTTAGAATAGGTACAAACTACATATTTATTTTAACCAGACTCCTCTTTGGAAGCCTTATACCAGACTAATAATGTTATTATTCTTTATTAATCTATTTAGATTAGGTACAAACTACATATTTATTTTAACCAGACTCCTCTTTGGAAGCCTTATGCCAGACAAATAATGTTATTATTCTTTATTAGTTTATTCAGAATCGGTACAAACTACATATTTATCTAAACCAAATTTTTCATCTACGCCAGATTACTGTAATCATGTTTTTCATTTTTCAATTTTCTATAATAGATATTGAAATTGAATAAATCGTGTTAGATTGTAATAAACCTTCGTGTCATTTTTGCAAATGGTTACTTTAATTTTGCGACTGGTACAGTTGGATACAGAAATTCCTGGTATACATCACTCTGAAGAAGTGCACCCAGCCATACTCTTAGACTACTTCGCAGTGACGTCCTCAGTTTAGCCCTGCCCACCGCCTCTGCCGTATCTTCCTACACTATTATTATTATTATTATTATTTATTATTGTTATTATTATTATTATTATTATTAATTGCTAGGCTACAACCCTATTTGTTAAAGCAGGATACTATAAACCAAAGGATTCCAACAGGAAAAAATAGCCCAATGAGGAAATGAAGTATTTGTTTGGTTACTTGCCGCAAAGCAAGGTGTGATTGGGGGCACTTCTTTGGAGTGAGCTGTACCAGGGACTCCTGTATCTAACTGTACATTATTATTATTATTATTATTATTATTATTTTTATTATTATTTTCATTATTATTATTAGCTAAGCTACAACCCTAGTTGGAAAAGCAGGATGCTTTAAGCCCAAGGGTTCCAACAGGGAAAAATAGCCCCGTGAGGAAAGGATTATTATTATTATTATTATTGTTATTATTATTATTATTGTTCTTGTTAGCTAAGCTAGAACCCTAGTTAGAAAAGTAGTATTCTATAAGGCCAAGGGTTCCAACAGGGAAAAATAGCCCCGTGAGGAAAGGATTATTATTATTATTATTATTATTATTATAAAAAGCAGGATGCTCTAAGCTCAAGGGTTCCAACAGAGGAAAATAGCCCTGTGAGGAAGGATTATTATTATTATTATTATTATTATTATTAGCTAAGCTACAACCCTAGTTGGAAAAGCATTATGCTCTAAACCCAAGGGCTCCAATAAGGAAAAATAGCCCTCTGAGGAAAGGATTATTATTATTATTATTTTTATTATTATTATTATTACTACTACTACTAGCTAAGCTACAACCCTAGTTAGAAACGTAGTATTCTGTAAGCCCAAGGGCTCCAACAGGGGAAAAGAGCCCAGTGAGAAAATAAAATAAGGAAATAAATAAACTACAAAAGCAAAGTGGAGCATACCTGATAAGTGTACATGCTTCCTCGGCTGTGT
Organism: Palaemon carinicauda; assembly: GCF_036898095.1. NCBI lineage: Eukaryota > Metazoa > Arthropoda > Malacostraca > Decapoda > Palaemonidae > Palaemon > Palaemon carinicauda. The sequence continues at coordinate 68,386,686 of NC_090727.1, read as the reverse complement.
TTTAGTATACATATACAGAGGTGTTGAGCGCGAATGGGAAGAGGCAGTGTAGAGGACAAGGCGTAGGTGGGCGTCCGGAGGTAGACCTCGCACGCTGAATATGGGGCGTCCTTCGCTCACGTTCGCCACTAGGGTGTCTCCGGACCATACCTGAAGGTGATAGGAACTTAATTGGTTTCAATATCAAATATAATCTCTGAATCTTCATTACATTTTTTTTTTCAATTTCGAGTTATTTTTTAAATAAGATTATCATGGATATGTAAAATTCAATATCGTCAAGGAGAAGTCGAAGAGAAAAATCATTCCAAAATAGGAAAGATTATTTGGGAGGTTGGGGTGGTCCAATACACTGGTCGCTGTTATTTGAAAATTATAATATTTGGATTTTCCATAAGATGGATACTTGAGAGAAAAAAAGGTGATTTGATTAATATCTACAGTATATATATATATATATATATATATATATATATATATATATATATATATATATATATATATATATATTATATGTGTGTGTAGATATAAATATGTATGTATTCATAAACAAATAAGTTGGACTGGGGTTCGTGACCCTATCAAGCTTAATAGTTTATTGTAGTGTCTACAACCTTACCATCCTTGTGGGCTAAGGATGCGGTCTTTTTGGGGAACCTATAGCTATAGGAAGATTTGCCTTTACATGAACCACCGTCATCTCAAGATTTGCCGTTGTTCGAACCAATATCAACTCCAGATTTGCTTTTGCATGAACCACTAACTTCTAAAGATTTACCCTTCTACGAACCACTATCATGTCAAGATTTACCTTTGTATGAACCAATTTCATCGCAAGATTTCCCTTTGCACGAACCACTATCATCTCAAGATTGGCCTTCGCATGAACCACTATCATTTCAATATTTGCCTTCGCACGAACCACTATCATTTCAATATTTGTCTTCACACGAACCACTATCATCCCAAGATTTGCCTTCGCACGAACCACTATCATCTCAAGATTTGCCTTCGCACGAACCACTATCATTTCAATATTTGCCTTTGCATGAACCACTATCATCTCAAGATTTGCCTTTGCACGAACCACTATCATCTCAAGATTTGCCTTTACACGAACCACTATCATCTCTAGATTTGCTTTGGCAGAAATCGTTCTAATATTTAAGTTAACTCTCTTGCTATCCTATCTTATGATTCAATCGTATAAACTAGTGTTAACTCTGGGTGTGGGTTCTTACCTCCGGACTTCCATTCATATCAATCGATCTTGCGTCCAGATCTTCAATCGAATAAAACAATCTCTATTTCCAGACTTGCATTCCTATGAGCCACTCTTCCAGAATTGTGTTCGTGTCAACCGATCTTACCGACAGATTTACAATGAAATGACCTAATCGCTACCTCGAGATCTGCATTCGTTCGAACCAGTCTTACCCACATATTTGTTTTCATATCCAGCAAACCTATCTTCCGATTTGCATCCATATCAACTAATCTTGCTTTCAGATTTGCATTCATATCAACTGGTCTTACCTTCAGATTTGCATCCATATCAATCAGTCTTGTCTTCAGAATTGCATCCAGATCATCAGGTCTTACATTCAGATTTGCATCCATATCAGTCAGTCTTGCCTTCAGATGTACATCCATATCAACTACTCTTACCTTCAGATTTGCATCCATAGCAATCAGTCTTGTCTTCAGAATTGCATCCAGATCATCAGGTCTTACATTCAGATTTACATCCATATCAAGCAGTCTTGCCTTTAGAATTGCATCCATATCAGTCAGTCTTGCCTTCAGATGTACATCCATATCAACAAGTCTTACCTTCAGATTTGCATCCATATCAATCAATCTTGTCTTCAGAATTGCATCCAGATCAGGAGGTCTTACCATCAGATTTGTATCCATATCAAGCAGTCTTGCCTTTAGAATTGCATCCATTGCCTTCATATTTGCATTCATATCAAGCAGTCTTACCTTCAGAATTGCATTAGAGTGAATCAGTCTTACCTCCAGATTAGCTTTGGTGCTTGATTCGGGCGACCTGACGAAACTCATGCTGGGGGAATGTTGAGCATCTTGCATGGCAAGGTTGACGTCCCTCGAAGGATCTTGAGCGTATATTGGGTCGTCGCATCTCACCTCCATCCTGGTGATGCCTATCAGCGTTACGTTGCAATCCTGCAAGGCTTTCGGGGGCTCTGTTGCAAGTTGTATTGGAAGAGAGACCGGTTTAAGGAGGGAGGATACTGTTATTGTATTATAAATGTTATTTTTTTACTTAGGTATATTTAAGTGGAATTTGGAAACCACAAATCTAAGATAAGAAAGATTCAAACTGAAATATGCGTTATTTCATGAGATAATATAAGTATAAGAAGTGAAAAGCTTGATGAATATACTCTACTAAGTGGAAAATGGTAATAATTACAAAGAAAAGGAGAGTAATAATCACAAGAAATATGAGAAAAAGGAAAGATATATTGTAAGTGAAAAATGGTAATGAAAAACAAATATCAGAAGTGATATGAAATATACCTACGAACTGATTTGTTCCGGAAGTAGAGATAACGTTAACGAAGACGACTGGGAAGGAATCTCTCCTTTCGAAAACAAATAAATAAACTAATAAACAAACTGAAGAGTTCATGGTGGCACTGATGCAGATTTTCAACCTTCTATCCAGAGAAGCAGTTCGCATTTGTCGTTCGTACCAATTCCAGTCTAATTTTACAGGAAAATTAGTTTTCCTTTTACAACGTTGGTTCATTAAGTTTCGGTAATTAATTACGTCGGTTTCCTATTTTTATCTTATATTTGATGAGTTTTTCCTTGTATCTATTAATATAATTATCTTTATTCTTCCTATTATCGTTCTTGTTTCTCTATTTGACGGAACGAATAGTGCAAAATGAGGTTTCCAACGAATGAAGAATTAAGAAAAGAGGAATAATGATGCTTTCTCATTTTGGCACTTGCCTTTCTTCATAGAATTTCATTGAGTGAATATGGACTTTTTTTGTGTGCTACTTGAATAGATATTACCCTTCAAGACAAATTTGTTGTAAGTTCAAAATATAGATAAAAAACTAGTAAGTTTAAATGGAAATATTACAAGGAATTTTGAAATACCCTTAGAAGTTGATGAATCATGAAGGGGGAATTGCTGGAACCTGATTACATCTATCTTAATGTACCCAGAATAAATCTATCACTTAACTCTTATGCCAATCGTTCTAAACTCAAGGAGTTAGCTATTGCACTGAAAAATTTTCAGTGGCTACCTTCCACTGGTAAGAGTAGATGAGATTCTTTAGTTATGGTAAGCAGCTCTTCTAGAAGGATACTTCAAAATATAACCATTTTTCTCTAGTCAAGAGTTGTGCTATAGCCTCTGTAATTAGATGTTTTCACTTGGTTAATTAGGACACTTACAAACATTACGAATTTGTCGGATAAATCCCAAGATAGTTTCTCTTGAAGTGTAGAATGAACAAGAAAATGATGGGAAACAAAAAAGATAGTATTTAACCTTTTCACCCAGTAGCCACACTTAGGAAATTTGTCACTCACCTACTACTGTGAGGGCGTATGTACAAGGAACCTCCATATGACCGACGCTATTCCGGGCGTAACATCCAACCACCGTCGATGCCGTAGGGGTCAGAGTTACCGTCGACCTCCCAGGCTGAGTTGGATCACGTTGATGCTTCACCTCCTTCCACTCTTCTCTTCCCGACCTGGAAAACAACTGCCCACCGTCCTTCCAGTCTTCTCTTTCCTGCCTGGAAAGTACCCGGCCACCAGTGGCCTTCTGGTATGCTGCCTGATCAGTGTCACCTGAAGACACTTGGGTCCCCGAGGTGTCAAGATGAATCTGAAGGTTATTGGAAACGAAGGGTAGACTTTTGGAGTCCAACTTTCCACGACTTGGCCACACTAGGTTAGACGTGCCATCTTTATCGAGGTCCGTCGAAATCCCTCCTGCGACTGAATCTGAATCGTGCGGGATAGGGGGGCTTGTCTCAGAGTCAGAGAAGATTCCATAGCTAGCCTTGTGGCTTTTTGTGCTCTGACTGTGCCTCTGAGAAAGGGCTGGAATACCTATTTTCTGGTCCGTCAAAGACTCTCTTGTGGCTGAATCTGAATTGTGTTGGATAGGGTGACTTGTCTCAGGTTCGGAGAAGAGTCCATAGCTACCCTGGTGGCTTCTTGCTGCACTCTGACTGTGCCTCTGGGAAAGGGCTGGAATACCTATTTTCCAGGTGAAAGTAATGTCTTGGGGTTGGGCCTCCACATGGCAGGTCAAGCTGACTGAAGTGTTCGCTGTTACTACTAGTTTCTGATGGGAAGGACCTGAACAGTAAGGCAGATCTAAAATAGGGAAAAATGAACAAGTTAGTAAGCATAATGTGGGTGAATAGAATTAAACAATATATCAAATAAGGGAGAGATTTTTACTTATAAGGTATGCTGTAAATGTCAGTTAGATTCGGTTATGTAGACATTTATAAACTTGCTACAGTTCGTATACAAAGCAATGTTGGAGTTCATGACTTCGGCCTTTCTATCTATGCTACAGACGTTTTTACTAAAAAATATATGGATTACATGCAATGCGATCTACAAAATTATATATCAATGTATGCCAAAACAGTTCATGTAGGAATGTATTATGCTTCTACGTATTTAATCAAGAGTAAATGAGTATTTTGCTACTCTGAGATGACTTAGAAGTTCAAGTACAGGTTCCTTATTATACGTATAACTATATTTAACACTATACCTATATCTATACCTACCTGTCTATCTGTCTAACTATATATTTACGTAAATATATAAATTTATGTTCATATATATATATATATATATATATATGTTATATATATATATATATATATATATATATATATATATATATATATATATATATATATATGTATATATATATTTATACATTATATATATATATATATATATGTGTGTGTGTGTGTGTATATAGGTAGATGGATAGATAGATATACAGTATACACACACATACATATAAATATATATATATATATATATATATATATATATATATATATATATATATATATATATATATATATATATATATATATAGATATGTGTGCGTTTGTAAATATTTGAACGTGAATGCTTATTCATGCATGTGTGATGTAATTTTCGTTGTAACATACTGTAAAAGCAAAATAATCCGCCATACTTCTGTTTTTATAAATATTACAGACAATAATTGATATTATGTGCAGATATGCATAAAATAAAAGAAGACACATAAGTTACACTTCTACTTTTGGATTCCAGTAAATAGTGATGTTAAAAGTTCCATTTATGGACGTTATTACTTTCTGCTGGGCACTGACAGGCTTCCAGTAAAATTATAACCCATTTATCAGTAAGTACATGACTTTCTGTATCCGGAATATTACATATTAGAAAATTAGGTGCGTGATCATTTAACAAATGTAATTACACACTAACATCTTTTACATAATGATATGCTGTCTGTAAACTAAGTATATAGAATTTACAGTTTGCTGTCTCTACAGTATAGTATATGGAATTCATATTCTGTCTCTAAAGTAAATCAGATCCATATGCTGTCTCTAAAGTATATGGAATTAATATGTTGTCTCTAAAGTTTATCAAATTCATATTCTGTCTCTAAAGTAAATGGAATTCATATTCTGTCTCTAAAGTATATCAAATTCATATTCTGTCTCAAAAGTATATGGAATTTATATTCTGTCTCTAAAGTATATCAATTTCATATGCTGTCTCTAAAGTATATGGAATTCATATTCTGTCTCAAAAGTATATGAAATTCATATTCTGTCTCAAAAGTATATGGAATTCATATTCTGTCTCTAAAGTATATCAATTTCATATGCTGTCTCTAAAGTATATGGAATTAATATGCTGTCTCTAAAGTATATCAAATTCATATACTGTCTCTAAACTATATGGAATTCATATGCTTTATTTAAAGTATATCAAAACCATATACTGTCTCTAAAGTATATCAAAACCATATGCTGCCTCTAAAGTATATGGAATTCATATGCTGTCTAGAGTATATCAAATTCATTTTAAATGCTTGTTACCTATCCACTTATAGAAAAAAGGGGGTTTGGGCTATGTGCTTTCCTTGCATAAATGACCTTCCAGTCAGATGCAATTTGATAGAAACTCACGTTTGACGATGACTGGAATGGCATTCGAGTGGCCGTCCCCCTCCGAGTTGGATGCCAAGCAGGCGTAGATGCCGGAGTCTTGACGCGTCACGGGCGATATGACCAAAGAAGAATTGTCTCTTGCTAGAACTCGTCCTCCAACGTCCCTCCTTTTGCCCTAATGCACAGATAGAGGTGTAGATTAATCACTATTTTCAAGGGTGCTATGTAAATTAACCTCTGTTTATTCAGTCATACAAATTATCATTCACTTTTCCATTGAGTGATCATTATAAAAGTATCCAAAAAGTTCATAAGATTCCCCAGGCTGTAAATACCAACATAGAAAAATAAAAAAGATTGTCAACTTTGATTCTCATAAAAAAGAAATCTACAATCGCTTTCCTTATTAAAAGTAGTAGGTATTGACACTCCTCTTGTTGGGTAATGAGAGTTCTCCCAATATAAGATTAGCTGTTTTTGACCCATCTCTTAATGAGTAACAAGAGTCATTCCTCTTTAAGATTAGCTGTTTATCACCTTACTTTTAATTGGTAATGTGAGTGTTTTTCCTATTCAGATAGTAAGTTATTGACCCTTATCATAAGGAATGATAAGTCATTCACCATTAGGAGTAATATATATTTACCTTCATCTGGATGAGTAAGGAGCGGCCTTCAACATGAAATATAACATTTACTTACCTCACATTAAGTATGGTAATTTTTTACCCCCTTATTTATGATGTTTTAGTTTCCGAATCCATGATGTTAATATAAACAAATCTGATATTCCTTTCCTGTAATATCAATACTTACATTATGAAGCCAGATTAAGTTGTAGACTGGTGGGTCTGCTCGGACGGAGCACAAGAAGGACAGCGTCTGTCCCTCCGTCAGTTCCAGGCCACCTCCGAGGAGGGCGCGTCCACCATCACTCTCCATCACGGCCACGGGAACATCTGCAGATGAAAGCAGAGGATACAATAACAGAGAATATCTTTGCTGTTTTAGCCTTGCTCTATTTGATAATCAGTGGTTAACACGCTCAATTTGACCAGGTTCAATTCCCCCGGTGTTATAGCAAGTAAGGTTTGTTTTACAGTTGGGACGTTTGATCAGGCCTTGGTTTCATTAGTAATTAAGACTCGGCAGCCTGTCCCTGATGTGTTATACTCAGGTAAGATATATATAAAATTTCAAGCAGACCGGAATGGGATTTTGAGTGATCTTTAGCATTTGAATTGGTGACAATTGTATAATTGTTAAGCATTTCTCTTGAAGGAGAATCTGGTCAACATAATTGATAGGCCCATTCCTTCTCATGTGCTAAAGTACCAAGTGCAAGACCAACCCTGGTTTAATGATGATTTTAGACATGCTTATTTGGAAAAGCAGGAGGCCTATCATCTTTGGAAGGGTAACAGATTAACAAGTTCTTTTTGCACTTGATATTACTTCATTTGGTAAATTTCTATCATTTAAATATTACCTACAGTTCTTGAATGTATTTTAGCAAAACGTCTGAATAGATAGATATGATGTAGGTAATATTTTACTCCCTAGTTTGTCCTTTGGCTTTGGCAGAGACCTAAGAGCATGTGATGCCCCTAACAACTTCCAATGCTGTACGGAAATCCCTTGATTGTGGTCGGGAAGTCCGTATGATTGGCCTTAATTTTAGTACTGCCTTTGACTGTGTTAATCATCACGATGCCCTTGTTTTTGAATTCAAACAGTTGCAATTAGGAGTCCTTTTCATAGCATGCTCTTTTTTAAATTTTTAAGTAATTGATTGCTAAGAGTTTTTGATGGGCACCATAATGAATATAGGAAAGTGATATCTGGTGTTCCTCAAGGTAATGTTCTTGGCTCATTACTTTTCATACTATATCCACATATGTGGATTGTCCTAGAGTACAAGCTTGTTGCATATGAAGGTGACGCTACTCTCTTTGCATCAATTCCATCTCCTGAATGTAGATACAACATCCAAATCTCTGCATGGATAAATGTATCTTTAACTGCATGCATTTCTTATTAAGATTTTCAGCGTGATTCTTGATTGCAAATTTACGTTAGGGGAACACATTTTTGTCTGTTTCTTCTTCAATTGTACAAAAATTGTCATATAGAAAGGCCTCAACTTACAGGCTTAATAGGTTCCAAGAATCTGTTGGTAAGTCGAATTTTGTTAAATTTTGTCCTAGTGCAGGCTTAACATGAATCCCATGCCCATGATTCCCAGCTACAAAAGTCAACAAAGCCTTCTAAGATTTACCATCATTTTCATTACCAATATACTAAGGCTACATTACCATCCACATGGAACGAGAGGGGAACGGCTATATTTTTTTAACATGCAACCTGAACTCGGCTATCCCAACCATTCCTACCATTCGAAGGAATTCTGTTAATGTCATATGGTGTTCCATTTATGTCCCCTGTCCCAACCTCTCCCATTCCTGTACAGTTCCTTGGTTGGTATGGGAACTGGAGTTAGAACTGATGTGTGTAATGGGGGTATTAGACTCGCAGACAAGTCCAAGTGACGTAATCTCACTGATAATTGAAATCTTAATACATGAAATAGGCCAAATATAATCGACCCGTTGAACTCACAGTACATCCCGATAGAAATCGACGTATTGAAATTACAGTACATGGCGATGGTAATCGACCTATTGAACTCAGTACATGTGATAGTAATCGACCTATTAAACTCACACTCACAGTACATGACGATAGTAATCGACCAATTGAACTCACAGTACATGGCGATAGTAATCGACCCATTGAACTCACAGAATATGGCGATAGTAATCAACAGTTCATGGTGATAGTAATCTACCTATTGAACTAACAGTGCATGGCGATAGTAATCGACCCATCGAATTCACAGAACATGGCGACAGTAATCGACCCATTGAACTCACAGAACATAGCGATAGTAATCGACTTATCAAATTCACAGAACATAGCGATAGTAATCGACCCATTGAACTCACAGAATATGGCAATAGTAATCAACACAGTACATGGTGATAGTAATCTACCTATTGAACTAACAGTGCATGGCGATAGTAATCGACCCATTGAACTAACAGTGCATGGCAATAGTAATCGACCCATTGAACTCACAATACATGGCGATTGTAATCGACCTCTCGGTGATATTAGCGGCTATGTGAGGGTTGCTTTTATCAGTAGTGACGAGATTGCAAGTGACGTTGGCGTTCTGGTAACTCTCCTGGACTACCGTGATGGCTAGGCGGTTGACGACGATGCCTTCCCCGGCAGAGGCCCAGGAGGTGTCTAAGGGCTGCCCCTCCAGGAACCACCAGAGGCTCTCCACGTCTGATGTTCCTGGGAAGGAATGGTTTAGACTGATTAGAAATCATTGTCAGGTATGAGTTCATAGTATTATTTTAGTATTTTTTTTTCTTCTTCTAAGTCTTTTATGGTGTTCAGGTTTAAAGATGATGTGCTGTTATCATTAATTACGAAGGTATATATATATATATATATATATATATATATATATATATATATATATATGTATTATATATGTATATATGTATATATATACACTGTGTATATATATATATATATATATATATATATATATATATATATATATATATATTGATAATAATATATAAATGTAAAAAAAATATATCATCATTTATTCGATCACCATCACAAATGAAAATGATGTCGTCATTCTCAATCATCATTTATTTCATCATCGTCATTAAAGAGGATTTAATAATTCCCCCAAAATCGTTGAATTTTAGAAATGGTCAATGCGCCATCTCCAATGCCTCATCTCATCAACAACCATTGTTTATTTTCTCTCTCTCTCTCTCTCTCTCTCTCTCTCTCTCTCTTCACATGCAAAATATTCTCTCTCTCTCTTCCCATAGCAAAATATTCTCTCTCTCTCTCTCTCTCTCTCTCTCTCTCTCTCTCTCTCTCTCTCTTTCTCTCTCTCTCTCTTTATAGCAAACTCCCTTCCTTCTCATAGGTAACTATTCTCTCTCTCTCTCTCTCTCTCTCCTCTCTCTCTCTCTCTCTCTCTCTCTCTCTCTCTCTCTCTCTAGCAAACTCCCTTTCTTCTCATAGCAAACTATTCTCTCTCTCTCTCTCTTTATATATATATATATATATATATATATATATATATATGTATATATATATATATACTGTATATATATATTTATATATATATATATATATATATATATATATATATATATATATATATATATATATATATATATATATTCAGTCTGCTTTCCTCTCTCTATCAAAACTATTTTCAGTTTGCCTCTCTCTCTCGCTCTCTCTCTCTCTCTCTCTCTCTCTCTCTCTCTCTCTCTCTCTCTCTCTCTCTCTCTGTGTTATCCTAATTTCATCACATTACAGCCAGATTTATCTCGTTGTTTTACCGACAAGAAACAGACGCTCTCCGTTCAGGGACTGTCAATGCCAGTAATCGAAAAGTGATGAAAGAAGAAATATCATCTTCGAAACGACCTCAGTATTTTTCTCCAGAGAAGAGATTGGGAATGGAAGCGATGGGTGATAAGGAATGTTAAACCAAAATGGCATTCATAGATAGATAGGCTGAAGGTAATCATTTGTTCCCCAGTTTGCAGTTTGGATTTGGTAGTGACCTAGAAGTATGTGATGCCCCCCATGCTACTTCCAATGCTGTTCAGAAATCCCTTGATTGTGGTGAAGAAATTCGTATGATTGGCTTTGATTTTAGTACTAGCTTTGACCGTGTTAATCATGAATCCCTTGTTTTCAAACTCAGTCAAACCGTTTCATTTAGGAGGTCTTTCCTTAGCATGTTCTTTTTTAAAGTTTTAAGTAATAGATTGGTAAGAGTTGTTGATAGGTACCATAGTGAGTACAGGAAAGTGATATCTGGTGTTCCTCAGGGTAGTGTTCTTGGGCCATTACTTTTCATACTGTATCCACATGATATGTGGTGATCTCTTAGTCATCCAAATCAGAAATAAGGTGTTAAAGAGGGGTTCTCAACCTGGGGTACGTGTACCCCCAGTGGTACATTTTTACTCTTCAGGGGTACATAAGCTAAGAAAATAGCCAGTATTTTGCAGTGCATGATGTAATTTACATTGATATTGAATAGTATAATTACATGGCAATATGAGTTTCGTTATATCTTTTTCATCCTCAATTTTAAGGGTACACTGGAATCTGTTAACACGCCCAAAGGGTACAGAAGAACTAATAGGTTGGGAACCCATGGCTGTAAAAGTATGCAAAGTCGTAATATATTGATTTGAGGCTTAATTTTTTCTTAACGAGAGAATTATTATGAGAAATATTTGACCTTTTTAAACACCTGATGTACAAATAATTTTTGATAATCAAATGAAGAGAAAATGTAAGTTTTTAACCTTTTAAGTAAAGGGAAAACATAAGATTGAAGTTCCCATAATAAGTAATGTAAGAGTCAGGTTCAACTCAATTATTAGTAGGTAAGGGAAATATCACTAAAAGACAGAAGGAAAGCAAACTAAAGTAGAGGATATTCTAACATGTAAGGAAAAAAAATGGATATGGGTAGTACATATAATGCGAATGACAGACAATCGATGGAAATTAAGAATAACAGAATGGGTCCTTCGAGATTGCAAAAGAAGCAGAGGAAGAGAGGAAGGAGAAGAAGACGATGGATTGATTAAATAAGTAAATTTGCGGGTTTAAACTGTCATAGAAAGATCATAAACAGATGCGAGTAGAAGGACATGTCTGAGGCTTTCGTCTTGCAGTTGACTAGTTATGGCTTATAATGATGAATGCAAAATTGACGTTTGGCTTTTTATAACCAGAGGAATTCATAAAATGAGATAAGATTCTTTTAGAAAGAGGGCCAACTCGGGTATCTACTCAAGGCTCACCATGTGAAGCTTGACACGTCAGTGTGAGGTTTGCCCCTTCTGCTAGAGGTCCTACTTGGGTGTTCACGGTTCGACCTGTGCTGTCCTCCAAAACAACTGTCTCAACGTCATCTGTTTAAAGCAGGGAAAATATGTTTATATTACTGTGGTATTTACTATAGTCGCCGCAGAGATTCCTGGCAAAGTAAGCTCCACCCTCTGATGACGTCATAGCCAATTATGATGTCTCCCGTGTTAACAGCTGTCACATAGCATCCCCTCAAATTGATTATAAGTTAGTATACTTTAAAATTTTTGAGGGGATGTATTGTGACGGCTGCTAACGTGGAATACAATGTGATTGGGAATGACGTCATCAGGGGTGGGGCTTATTTCGCCCGGAAACTTTACGGCAACTATACAGGTTGCTCAAAAATTCGACTGTCGTCCAACTACTTACTGCGGAGAGACTATTTGAACACCCTGTATAATTCACAATTATTGCACACTGTTTGGAGTTGGATCCAATCCTGTAATGGGGAGTATTTTAGATTTTATAATTATAAAAGACTCAATTTGAAAGTGCGCTATAGATAGGTCAAGAAGAAAATAACAAATATACCAAAAATAAATCATTTCTACGAGTTATTTAGTTTCTTAATAGTATATTTTGACCATGATTTTTACCATATTCTCATTCTGATTATGAATCGAGAAATGCTACATATAAAGTTGATAAGAGTTAGATAAAGTTATTTGGGTTCTGGTCTATTGTAACAAGTCTTACTGTCTTACTGTATTCCGGTCTATTCTAACAAGTCTTACTGTCATACCGTATTCCGGTCTATTCTAACAAGTCTTACTGTCTTACTGTATTCCGGTCTATTCCAACAAGTCTTACTGTCATACCGTATTCCGGTCTATTCTAACAAGTCTTACTGTCTTACTGTATTCCGGTCTATTCCAACAAGTCTTACTGTCTTACCGTATTCCGGTCTATTCCAACAAGTCTTACTGTCTTACCGTACTCCGGTCTATTCCAACAAGTCTTACTGTCTTACCGTACTCCGGTCTATTCCAACAAGTCTTACTGTCTCACCGTATTCCGGTCTATTCCAACAAGTCTTACTGTCTCACCGTATTCCGGTCTATTCCAACAAGTCTTACTGTCTCACCGTATTCCGGTCTATTCCAACAAGTCTTACTGTCTCACCGTATTCCGGTCTATTCCAACAAGTCTTACTGTCTCACCGTATTCCGGTCTATTCTAGCAAGTCTTACAGTCTTACCGTATTCTGGTCTATTCAGACACGTCTCACGGTCTTACCATATTCTGGTCTATTCTAACATGTTGCGGTCTTACCATATCCTGGTGTATTCAAACAAGTCTTGTGGTCTTACCGTAGTCCGGTGTACAGTATTCTAACAAGTCTTATGGTCTTACCTTATTCTGGTGTAGTCTAACATGTCTTACGGTCTTACCGTATTCCAGTGTATTCTAATACGTCTTAGGGTCTTACCGTATTTGATCTATTCAAGTAGGTTTTACGGTCGTACCATATTCCAGTCTATTCTAACACGTCTTACGGTCTTACCGTATTCCGGTTTATTCTAACAACTCTTATGGTGGTTACTGTATTCTGATCTATTCAAATGTGTTTTACGGTCTTATCATATTCCAGTCTATTCTAACACGTCTTACGGTCTTACCGTATTCTGGTCTTTTCTAACAAGTCTAACCGTATTCTGGTCTATTCAAACAGGTCTTATGTATTCTAACACATCTTATGTTTTTACCTATGCCAGTCTATTTTAACAGGTCTTACTGTCTTACCGTATTCCAGTCTAACACGTCTTACGGTCTTACCGTATTCCAGTCTAACAGGTCTTACTGTCTTACCGTATTCCAGTCTAACACGTCTTACGGTCTTACCTTATTTCAAGTCTTACTGTCAGACCGTATTTCCGTCTTATCCATAACAAGTCTATTCTACCAAGCCTTACCTGCCACAACTAACATCAGCCTCTGCGTCCAGGTGGGAGACTGCCTGAAATGGACCCTGCATCTGTACTCTGCCTCATCTGTGTCTCTCACATTTCTGATGATGAGCGTAGTCCCTCCAGAACTGAGACTCTTTCTTTCCTTCCCAGAATCTGCATTTGCCTCTAGGCTTCTGATACTCCTTTGGGAGGTGGAGTCTAACGTTCTTCTTCTTTTATTGTTTTTTATGACTTCGTTTTGTCTGATTGAGTTTTCGCTTACTGCTGGTGATGGTTTCTTTTTGCTCTTGGGGTATTTTGTTTTGGTCGTGTTTCCATTCTTGTCCAGGCTTCGGGCGTCGTGGCTTTTAGAGAGAAGAGGAAAGGTTTTAATGGAAAATAATTACTTTCAGTTTTAGAAAGAAATGTAATCTATTTTAGACCTGGTCTAATTAACATTTAACTCATTTTTAAAGGATTACTCTCAGGTTTTGAAATAAATGTAATCTTGTTTAGACTTGATGTAATTAACACTTAATTCAAGTTAAATGATTACTCTCTGATTTAGAAAGAAATTTAATCTAGTTTAGACCTGGTCTAATCAACATTTGACTCATTTTTAAAGGATTACTCTCAGGTTTTGAAATAAATGTAATCTAGTTTAGACTTTATGTAATTAACATTTACTTCATGCTAAATGATCACTCTGATTTAGAAAGAAATGTAATGTAGTTTAGATCTGATGTAATTAACACTTACTTCATGTTAAAATGATTACTCTGATTTAGAAAGAAATGTAATCTAGTTTAGAATTGATGTGATTAACATTTACTTCATGTTAAAAAGATTACTTTCAGTTTTAGAAAGAAAAAGTAATCTACTTTAGAGTTGGTGTAATTAACACTTACTTCATGTTAAATGATTATACTCAGCCTTAGAAAGAAATGTAATCTAATTTAAACTTGGTGTAATTCAAAATGTCTCTTAATAATTATATTTAATTTTTTCCAGGTTGTTTCGACGAAGAAAGGGATCTGCATGTAAGTGTTCATTGAATATTCATTACTTCTTCATATCTTTCCTCAAGTTAAGTTTCTTCTGTAAATTTATACATTTAAAAATGGAGTTTTTTTATGTCTTTCTTACTGTATTTGGATCTTGATTTAGTAGCGTTTGTGATATATATTGATTAGATGTTATAATGCTGAATGTACTGTGTAACCTATTAAGTATGTATATATATGTATATATATATATATATATATATATGAATTTATTATATATATATTTATATATATGTATATTTATATATAATGTATACGTATATTATTATATATATATATATGTATATATATAATTGTATATAAATATATATATATATATATATACACATATATATACTATATATATATATATATATACATATACATATATATTTATATATATTTATAGTCTATACATATGTGTATTTATATATGATATATATATATATATATACACATATATATATGTGAATACATGCATATATATATATATATATATATCTATGTGAATACATGCATATATATATATATATATATCTATGTGAATACATGCATATATAAATATATGTATATATTCACATCCTCTTTAAACCAACTATATAATAATGTTTATTCTATCCTGCGGTCAACCCCCCTCCCCACACACACACTTATTTCCAACCAGTGCCATATTCAACCCTCACCGAAATCAAAATCGACTCCTCTTTTATACCACCACACCCACTACCCAACACTGCACAAAAGAAGGATGAAAACGTTCACCCATTCTTTTCCAGTGCTGGCATTCCGTTTAAGCCATAGTTCACGAGGTCCGTTCATTATCCCGAAAACACTGCGAAACGGTGGATTCAATTTTGTTACCCACGGAGCGCTGGCCAAAACATCAAAAATTACAGAGCTGAATATTTGATCAATCGCCATCGAGTAAAACCCGAACTCTAGTTAGGGTAGAGAGCGAATTAATAAAAAGGAACATGCATGTTGCATGTAATGAAATACGTTATATGTAAAAATCTGGTTGCGAGCGCATGTCGAATTGTGAAATAAAATCCGGCATGTCGATCACGAATTGTACTGGTCTGTGCAGTCAATTTTTATATTCCAGTTTTATTTCTGATTTGCATTTACCCTCGTGCGTGAGAGGAATAATTTATGGAAGCCTTTTTTTGTCTATTCTTATTTTTCAGAACAAGGATTTACAACATTAAGAACTTGCTATTGATTGATATTGTAAGAATAGATGTTTTGATATGGCAAGAAGTAACTTAGGCTCGCTTCACCTTCATGATCATCATCCTGACTGTGAAGTGGGCCCAAGTTGACTAAATCCATAGAGAGATTCATTGGCTAGATACATCAAAGGATAGCCAGTTCCTTATGATGCGCAGTGCCTATCTAACTAAGGCAAGTGACCCTTGCCGGTCCATACTAATTCTAGTAAGATCAATCGTCAGGCGGGCCCAAGTTGACTAAATCCATAGAAGATTCATTGGCTAGATACATCAAAAGATAGCCAGTTCCTTATGATGCGCAGTGCCTCTCTAACTAAGGCAAGTGACCCCTGCCGGTCCATACTAATTCTAGTAAGATCAATCGTCAGGCGGGCCCAAGCTGACTAAATCCATAGAGGATTCATTGGCTAGATACATCAAAGGATAGCCAGTTCCTTATGATGCGCAGTGCTTCTCTAACTAAGGCAAGTGACCTCTGCCGGTCCATACTAATTCTAGTAAGATCAATCGCCAGGCATCAGGAGTAAAAGCCAAAGAGACAGCTTGTCCATCGCCTTAAACCCAATCTGTCACCCAGCTGCCAGTGACTTCATCAAGGTTTAGGGGGGCATTTCTTCTCATTACTCCACCAAGTTGGTCATCCGCCTATACGAGTATAATTGTTGGCAATCATCGATTGCTAAGATGTACCGCCGAGCGATTTTTTTTTCCACGCAGTAACATTTCCGCACGGTAATATCTCCGCACAGTAATATTTCCGCTCGATAATAATTCCGCTCGTTAGAAGGCATGGCTTCACACAAGAGGATTTTCCCTGAGCGGCTTTGTAGTTTCTATAGGCTGCTAAACTGGAACCACGCGGATTAACAGTGCACATGTCTAGCAAGTCACAACCGCTCGGAATTTCTTCCGCGCGGACAGCTTGTGAAGAGCCTCATTGCTCTTCATTGATTTCTAATCCGTGCGAGTATTCCTCAGGTAAACAAAACGTTAATGTTGGAACGTCCTAAACTGAACGTTTATTATGTCCGAAACTGAACGTTTAAATGTCCAAAACTGAACATTGAAATGTCCGAAACTGAACGTTGGAATGTCTGAGACTGAACGTTGAAATGTCCGAAACTAAGCGTTGAAATGTCCATAACTAAACGTTGAAATGTCCGAACCTGAACGTTGAAATGTCCTAAACTGAACTTTGAAATGTCCGAAACTGAACGTTGAAATGTCTGAAATTGAACGTTCAAATGTCCGAAACTGAACGTTGAAGTGTCTTAACTGAACGTTTGAATTTCAGAAACTGCACATGGATAAGTCTGATACTGAATGTTGAAATGTTTGAAACTGAATGGTTAAATCTCCGAAACTGAACGTTTAAATGTCCGAAACTTAACGTTTAAATATCCTAAACTGATCGTTTAAATATCCTAAACTTAACGTTTAAATATCCTAAACTGAACGTTCAAATATCCTAAACTTAAATTTTAAATATCCTAAACTGAACGTTCAAATATCCTAAACTGAACGTTCAAATATCCTAAACTGAACGTTTAAATGTCCTAAACTTAACGTTTAAATGTCCTAAACTTAACGTTTAAATATCCTAAACTGAACGTTTAAATATCCTAAACTTAACTTTGAAATATCCTAAACTGATCGTTTAAATATCCTAAACTTGACGTTTAAATATCCTAAACTGAACGTTTAAATATCCTAAACTTAGCATTTAAATATCTTAAACTTAACGTTTAAATATCCTAAACTTATCGTTTAAATGTCCTAAACTTATCGTTTAAATATCCTAAACTTAACGTTTAAATATCCTAAACTGAACGTTTAAATATCCTAAACTGAACGCTTAAATGTCCTAAACTCAA
>NC_090727.1:68355934-68358434 GCF_036898095.1 Palaemon carinicauda | reverse complement strand
TAATGTTATTCTTCTTAAAATATTTTAGTTGTTCATTACTTCTATTTTAGTTTATTTATTTCCTTTCCTCACTGGGCTATTTTTTCCTGTTGGAGCCCTTGGGCCTATAGCATCCTGCTTTTCCAACTAGGGTGGTAGCTTACCAAGTAATAATAATAAGTAATTATATTTATATACTTACTTTTAAGGTGAACTCTTTTTAAGTAACGTTCATCTATATCTTACTTATATACTTCCTTTAAAGGTGACCTAAAAAACTGAAAATCGAGCCGTATTTGTTTTCCTCAGCAGCATAAGAGAGAGAGAGAGAGAGAGAGAGAGAGAGAGAGAGAGAGAGAGAAGCACAATATGATGGTGGGGACTCGCATGCAAAAAAAAAAAAAAATATATTCATTTCTCTTCATTTTCTCGAGGCAATATTGGACACGAATATCCCAACGTTCCTTCGAATATTCTGTAAAAAATGGGTTGGAAATTTCACCAATTGGCAACTGAGCGAATAGCACGGGCTGAGACAGTGTTGCCAGGTTTTCTAAATGAGAAAAGGCCAATTTTTGCCATTTTCTAATCAACAAAAGCTTTAAAAGGCCAACTCATTAGTAGAAAAAGGCCACATATATAGTATTTAAAGCCCGCCTTTTTTCATATTACTGAAGGACAACCAAATTCAAAAAAGGCCAAATTTGATGTTTTTTTATCTAAAAAAAGGCTAAATTGGCAACCCTGGGCTGAGATACTGTATGTGTTTACAATCTCGTTATTTCTCGAATATTTCGTTCAAAATCGGTCATATATCGAGGTCGCAAAATAAAGGGTGATGTTACACCTCTCTCTCTCTCTCTCTCTCTCTCTCTCTCTCTCTCTCTCTCTCTCAAGAGTACGTTTATTCTTACATTCAATTATTCATGTTGATTAGTATTGAATTAAAATCTACATCTGAAAGATGAAATGTTAATTATGTACGCATACATACATGCATTCATATCATACTCATTGACGCCTAAACACGCGCATTCATACATACGTACATAAATACATACATACATATGAATATATATTTATTTTTATGAGAGATTTTATATATATATATATGTATGTATATATATATATATATATATATACGTGTATATGTATATATATATATATATATATGTATATATATATACATATGTATAAGAATATATGTATATATATATATATATATATATGAATATATATATATATATATATATGTGTGTGTATATATATATATATATATATTGTATGTTGTATTTTATATATATGTTGTATATATACGTATATATATATATGCACTGTAAGTATATATATATATATATATATATATAATGTCATCATCCTCATCATCATCATCATCATCATCAGCCGTTGGTCCACTGTAGAACAAAGACCTCTGACTTGTCATTCCTCTTGCATCTGTTTATGGTCTTTCTATGCCAGTCCACACCGCAAACTTTCTCAGTTAGTCAATCCATCGTCTTCTCTTCCTTCCCTTGTTTTTTTCAATCTCTAGGGAGCCATTCTCTTATTCTTAATGCCTATATGTTATCTGTCATTCTCATTATATGTCCTGCCAATGTGCTTTTCTTTTTCTTACATTTTGTTAGAATATCCTCTACTTAAGTTTGCTCTCGTATCCATGTTGCTTTTTTTCCGTCTCCTAGTGTTATTCACATGCGAATAAGATATATATATATATATATATATATATCACAAGCACACGTGATTTCAATTAATGCAAATATCACCCACGAATGGCATTTAATACCGAATTCTATCTTGGGAATATACATCCACTTGGAATTCATTTTATGGTAACAGCTTTTGGCCGGGTGGAGATTCGAACCCCCCAGTATATATATATATATATATATATGTGTGTGTGTGTGTGTGAGTGTGTGTCTGTGAGTACTGTATATGTTTATATTTACGAGATTTTATATATTTATATATATATATTTATATTTTTTTATGTATTGTGAATATATATACATATATATACAGTATATATATATATATATATATATATATACATATACATATACATACATAAGTAAAACAGTATTCCTGCAAATGAACAAACAGAAAAACACACATTGACATTTAAAATATTGATAAACTTAATCAACCTTACAATGTACCACACATAAAAAGAAAATACACAAGAGCTTAACAAGTATCCGAAGTGTCAATACAGAAGATTGATGAAGCCTGATGAACGCTCTGGGAAGTAAAAATCCTGATAGGAGTTTATTGGGGGAAATATACATTTGAAATAGAATTACCCAAAAAAGAGGAAATGGACTTCGGGGGAAATAAGGCAAAATTGGGACATTTTCTTCCATGCCGGCAAAGGAAGCGGAACATTATTATATACACGATGTTGTGTTGATATTTATCCATATTGACTCATTAGGGGTAATTTGAATGAATTACTACCAATTGTGTCACGTGGTGGGCCGGGAAGTCGGGTAAAACTCGC
>NC_090727.1:68337029-68350434 GCF_036898095.1 Palaemon carinicauda | reverse complement strand
AAACGAAATAAGAAGCAGTGAACAATCAAAATAAAATATTTTAAAAACATTAACAACATTAAAACAGTTATTTCATATATAAACTATTAATGCTTATGTCAGCCTTTTCAGCATAAAAACATTTGCTGCAAGATTGAACTTTTGAAGTTCTACTGATTCAACTACCCGATTATTATTATTATTATTAATATTATTTTTATTATTATTATTATTATTATTATTATTATTATTATTATTATTATTACTTGCCAAGCTACAACCCTAGTTGGAAAAGTAAGATGCTATAAGCCCAGGGGCCCCAACAGGGAAAATAGCCCAGTGAAAAAAGGAAACGAGGAAAAATTAAATATTTTAAGAACAATAACAACATTAAAATATCATTCCACAACTTGGTCACAACTGAAATAAAACTTCGAGAATACTGTGTAGCATTGAGCTTCATGATGGAGAAGGCCTGGCTATTAGAATTGATTTATATAGAAAGAATGATAAGAGATATTATTCACTAGGCAGGCAGTTCATTCTAATAGCCAGACCTTCTCCATCACGAGGCTCAATACTACGCAATACTCTAGAAGTTTTATTCCAGCTGTTACCAAGTTGTGGAATGTTCTTCCTAATCGGGTAGTTGAATCAGTAGAACTTCAAAAGTTCAAAGTTGGAGCAAATGTTTTTTTGTTGACCAGACGGACATGAGTCTTTTTATAGTTTATTTATGACATATTTGTTTTTGATGTTGTTAATAGTTTGTATATGACATGTCTGTTTTGACGTTGTTACTTTTTTTTAGAATGATTTATTGTTAATTTGTTCTTTTCATTTATTTATTTCCTCATTTCCTTTCCTCACTGGGCTATTTTTCCCTGTTGGAGCCCCTGGGCTTAGAGCATCTTGCTTTTCCAGCTAGGGTTGTAGCTTGGATAGTAATAATAATAATAATACTAGACTTTTTTGTATCTAGTAAACTTTACAAGTTACATAAATCACCCAAGAGACATTTAACCTCCTTAAGATCAAGCCAAGACATTAAATTTCTTTTATAATATGATTTCTAGTCCCAAAAAATTAATGGGAATAATATATTTTGATTAATATACAAAAAAATTTTTTTTTGAAAAATTGCCTGAAATTAGTTTTTTTTTTCAACCCAAGACTCTGAATTATAAAATGATTTAGATTCAAGAAAAAAAAATTAATGGGAATATTTTGATTAATATACAAAAAAATGTTTTGGAAAATTGCCGGAAATTATTTTTTTTTTCAACTTAAGACTTTGAATTATAAAATCATTTAGATTAAAAAAAAAATGGGAATAATATATTTTGATTAATATACAAAAAAATATTTTGAAAAACTGCCGGAAATGAACCTTTTCAAGCCAAGACTCTGAATTATAAAATGATTTAGATAAAAAAAAGAGAAAAAAATGGGTATAATATGTTTTGATTAATTTCTATAAGTTTTGATAAATGGCCGGAAATTAGTTTGTTTGTCTCAGTTGGAGGTTGGAAATTTTATCTCTCCTATATTCATCAAAAGGATAAAAACCCTACAATATTCCTCCTTTATTTTTCCATCTCGATGATCAAATTCTCTTCATTATTATTATTATTATTATTATTATTATTATTATTATTATTATTATTATTAAATGATAATAATAATGATCAAACTCTCTTCATTATTATTATTATTATTATTTTTATTATTATTATTATTATTGTTATTATTATTATTATTATTATTATTATTACTACTCTCTAAGCTACAATCCTAGTTAGAAAAGCAGAATGCTATAAGCCTAAAGGCTCCAACAGGGAAAGTAGCCCAGTGAGGAAAGGAAATAAGGAAACTGCAAAAGAAGTAATTAATAATTGAAGTAAAATATTTTAAGAACAGCAACAACTTTAAGTTATATCTTTCTTATGTAAACTATAAAATCTTCAAAAAAAGTAAAAATCAAGAGTAAGAGAAATTAGATAAAATAGTGTGCCCGAGTGTACCCTCAAGCAAGAGAACTCTAACCCTAGATAGTGGAAGACCATGGTATAGAGGCTATGGTACTACCCAAGACTAGAGAACAATGGTTTGATTTTGAAATGTCCTAGAAATGAGACACGGGCTCTTGCTCATAACAGGCCGTAAATATAGGTATCTCAAATTTCCTTGCTTCTGCCATTAAAGTAAGAATTGTTGAAGGGATCAAACATGTATTTTGAAAATTTATTATTATTATTATTATTATTATTATTATTATTATTATTATTATTATAATCAAAGTAGACATTATTATTATTATTATTATTATTATTATTATTATTATTATTATTATTATAATCAAAGTAGACATTATTATTATTATTATTATTATTATTATTATTATAATCAAAGTGGACATTATTATTATTATTATTATTATTATTATTATAATCAAAGTAGACATTATTATTATTATTATTATTATTATTATTATTGTTATTATAATCAAAGTAGACATTATTATTATTATTATTATTATTATTATTATTATTATTATTATTATTACTATTATCATTATTATTATTATAATTATTATCATAATCAAAGTAGACAGCTCATCTAACATCCCAAAGACTTTCCCTCTTAACAATAAGCAAAGAGCCTCAGGGGAATACGTGTGAACTTGAGCCTGTCAGTTCATATAGATTTTCTCTCGGCTTTACCATAAACAATGCATTAACAAAGCGGCTTTTCCTCGCTTTTGTATTACACATGAAGCATTATCAACGTAAACATTCATAAAGTACTTCAACATAACATTCTTTTACCTTACGGTGGGTAATGTTCAAGAATTTACTTTAGCAGAGGAATCTTTTTTTTTTTTTCATTCCTCAGCAGCTATTGTTATTATCATTATTACTTGCTAAACTACATCTCTTTTGCCACTTTTGTGTTTTATGAACTATTGTTGAGTTTTCTAGGCTACTGTTGAGTTTACTGAGCTACTTGTGTGTTTTCTGAGATATTGTTGTGTTTTCTGAGATACTGTTGTCCTTTTCTGAGCTACTGTGGCGTCTCCTGAGCTACTGTGGTGTTTCTTGAACTATTGCAGAGTTTTTGGAGCTATTGTTGAGCTGTGTTAGCTACTGTTGAGTTTATTGAGATACTTTTGTATTTTCTTAGGTACTGTTGTGTTTTCTGAGGTACTGTTAAGTTTTCTGAGCTAGTATTGTGTTTTCAGAGATACTGTTGTATTTTCTGAGCTACTGTTGTGTTTTCTGAACTACTGTTGTTTCTTTTCTGAGCTACTGTTGTGTTTTCTGAACTACTGTTGTTTCTTTTCTGAGCTACTGTTGTGTTTTCTGAGATACTGTGGTATTTTCTGAGCTACTGTTGTGTTTTCTGAGCTACTGTTGTGTTTTCTGAGGTACAGTTGTTTCTTTTCTGAGCTACTGTTGTGTTTTCTGTGCTACGTTTGTTTTTTCTGAGCTACCGTTGTGTTTCTGAGATACTGTTGTATTTTCTGAGCTACTGTTGTGTTTTCTGAGCTACGTTTGTTTTTTCTGAGCTACCGTTGTGTTTTCTGAGATACTGTTGCATTTTCTGAGCTACTGTTGTGTTTTCTGAGCAACTGTTGTTTCTTTTCTGAGCTACTGTTGTGTTTTCTGAAGATTTCTTTTACTGTGTAGCCTACAATGAGAGACTTGTCTTTTTATTACTTTTCGGCCACGCCTAGCTCTTCGCGTCCCTCCGGTAGGGGGAGGGGAAGTAGCCATACCCTGGTGAGATGGGTGTGTGTGTGTGTGTTTGTGTGTTCATATCTATCTGAATAGTCAGTCTTCATTTTTGACGGGTCGCGTACAGTAGTTTAGTATAAGTAGTAAGCAGTAAATCTTTAAAATCATTTCAAATTTCTTATTCATCTGGGAAAAGAGAAAGATTAATCTTGAATGTATCGATGAAAAAAATCCCTTTTAACTCAATTTGAGTGATCACTCCTTCTGTTAAAAAAAAAAAAAAAAAAAAAAAAAAAGCCAATGGCATAAAAGTACGGAATTGTTCTCAATTCAGAATCATTTTTATAACGAGGGGGAGAATTTGTGGGCGGGGAGGAAATTCAATATCACAATTGTGCCATCATCAGTGCTAATGGACTGTCTCTTATTTTATTTCACGCAGCTTAATCAAATGACTCTCCATATCCAATATCCCTGGATTAAGTACGAGTGTGTTATTTGTCAAATGAGCTTTCAGCGATAAACCTTTTATTCCCATTGGGTTTTCGATATCAGTTCATTTGAAGGATGATTTAAGTGACAGAGAAATGTCATTAAGATAAATCATACTATTGGATAAGAAGGGACTCTTTAGCTATGGTAAGCAGCTCTTCTAGGAGAAGGACACTGCTAAATCAAACCGTTGTTCTCTACTCTTGCGTAGTGCCATAGCCTTTGTACTATGGTCTTTGGGTAGAGTTCTCTTGCTTGAGGAGATACTGAGGCACGCTGATGATAAAGGAGACTTTTTAGCTATGGTAAGAAGCTCTTCTAGGAGGACACTGCAAAATCAAACCCTTGTTCTCTAGTCTTGGGTAGTGCCATAGCCTCTGTACCATGGTCTTCCCCTGTCTTGGGTTAGAGTTCTCTTGCTTGAGGAGAAACTGAGGCTCGCTGATGATAGATGAGACTTTTTAGCTATGGTAAGCAGCTCTTCTAGGAGGAGGATACTCCAAAATCAAACCGTTGTACTCTAGTCTTGGTAGTGCCATAGCCTCTGTACTATGGTCTTCCACTGTCTTGGGTTAGAGTTCTCTTGCTTGAGGAGAAACTGAGGCACGCTTATGATAGATGAGCCTTTTTAGCTATGGTAAGCAGCTCTTCTAGGTGGAGGACACTCAAAAATCAAACCGTTGTTCTGTAGTTTTGGGTATTGCCATAGCCTCTGTACCATGGCTTTCCACTGTCTTGGGTTAGAGTTCTCTTGCTTGAGGGTACACTCGGGCACGCTATTTCATCTTATATCTCTTCCGCTTGTTTTGTGAAAGTTTTTATAGTTTATATAGGAGATATTTATTTTAATGTTGTTACTGTTCTTAAAATATTTTGTTTTACCTTGTTTCCTTTCCTCACTGGGCTATTTTCCCTGTTGGAGCCCCTGGGCTTACAGCATCCTGCTTTTCCAACTAGGGTTTTTAGCTTTACAAGTAATAATAATAATAATAATAATAATAATGCATAAGGTTAATATGTGTGAGTGAGAGTGTGTGTGTGTGTGTGTGTGTATTTGCATTTCTATCTAAACATTTAACATTCCTTTTTGACGGGTTGCTTACATTAATTAAACAAGAAATGTAAAAAAAAAAAAAAAAAACATGAAACTTTCATATACAACTTCTATGTTGATCCGGCAGACGAAAAAAAAAAAACACATATAAAGGTCATAAAGTTTATTCAACCCGAATAAACTTCCATTTCTGACAATAAAAAGGAAAAATTACAGACGAAAAAAAATATACACATAAAGGTCATAAAGTTTATTTAACCCGAATAAACTTCCATTTCTGACAATAAAAAGAAAAAAAATTGCAGACGAAAAAAATATACACATAAAGGTCATAAAGTTTATTTAACCCAAATAAACTTCCATTTCTGACAATAAAAAGGGAAAATTGCAGACGACAAAAATATACACATAAAGGTCATAAAGTTTATTTAACCCAAATAAACTTCCATTTCAGACAAAAAAGAAAAATGTCACAAAAAGTTGCGAATTCATCAGCGCAACTTTTTAATCGTTTTCATAACAGGGGAGTTAATTGTATAATTGCATTCTTGATTACACCGTCATTAGTGGAAATGGCTCCTGTATTGTTTTTATTAGGCTGGAAGTATCAGTTCGAGAAATGGCTGGCTGCATGCTGGTCCTGGGGTTTAAGATACACACTGTTTGTTTGTGAAATGATGGCTATTTACATATCATCTAGGGCAGTGGTTCCCAACCTGAGGGAAAATTTCCTCCTGGGGGGAAATTTGAAGCTTCCAGGGGGGAAATAATTACACTACCTACTAACTAATACAAGCGGAAAATGTCCACATAGTACGTGCGGCAATTTGTTGTTAGCCAATCAATTGTGATATGATCATATCAGTTCTCAAAGACATGATATTCAAGGGGAGAATTGGAGTGTCATGCCCATTTCTGAGGCAGGCGAGTGGGCATGAGGGCTGGGCGGGGCATGAAGGGGGAAATATGGATGGTTGAACTGGGTGCAGGGTGGAAATGACAGAAAAAATGTTGGGAACCACTGATCTAGGGGGTGTGTTGATCCTCGACTGCTGTTGTGGATGTCTTGTTGTTGTTGTTAATACAACAATAACAATAACAATAATCCTAATAACAACAATAATAGTAATGATAATTCATTACTATCATTGTTGTTGTAGTTGTTGTTGTTGTTGTTTTTATTATTGTATGTGATGTTATTATGATTATTATTGTTGTTGTTGTTATTATTATTATTATTATTATTATTATTATTATTATTATTGTTGTTGTTGCTGCTGTTGTTGTTATTAGTATTGGTAGTGTTATTATTATTGTTGTTGTTGTTTTTATTATTATTATTATTATTGTTATTATTATTATTATTATTTGTTGTTACTATTATTTGTGGATAAGCTACGAGCCTAGTTGGTAAAACAGGATGCTATAACCCCAAGGGCCCCAACAGGGAAAAATAGCACAGTGAGAAAATGATTATTATTATTATTATTATTAATTTGTTTTTTATTATTATCTAATTAAACTATAGACCTAAGTGGAAAAGCAGGATGCTATAAGCCCAAGGCCCCCAAGAGGGAAAAATAGCCCAGTTAGGAAAGGAATATTATTATTATTATTATTATTATTATTATTATTATTATTATTAATATAGTTACTACTACTACTACTACTACTACTGCTACTAAGTAAGCTACAACCATAGCTGGAAAAGCAGGATGCTATAAACCCAAGGGACCCAATAGGGACAAATAGCCTAGTGAGGAAAGGGTTATTATTATTATTATTATTATTATTAACTAAGCTGCATGCTTAGTTGGAAAAGCACGATACTATAACTATAGCACAAAATCTTCATTTATTAGAGGATATTTGTTCAAATTGTTTGCAAACTATATACAAATAATTGAACCTTGAATCTCACACTGTTTTCAAGCATATAACACCCAGTACAATTAATGAATAATGCTACAGTTTAATCATATTTAAAATACAAAAATAGATTCGTCAAATCTACTTAAAAACTTAAACTAGAAACCAAATATTGAAAGGAAGTCCAATGCATCGGAAATTGACATGGTTAGCAGTTCACCGAACACGCGAATTAATCATGTTCGTTACAAGTTTACGGGCGAGACAAACTTCCCAGTTGGCGTATGCAAATGCCCTTGTTCCCGTCGGCTGTTCCCCTGAATACTTTGCATGACTCCCAACAACCTCGTTTAGTATTCGGGAATCTGCCCTCGTCCAGGGGTCTGGAGCAGACGGAAGTTTGCTGTTGGTAACAGTGGCCGAACACGAATAGAACGCGTAGGTAGGGTGGGAGCAGAATTATCTGTATTGACTGGGTGGTGGTCGAACACGAATAGAACGCGTAGGGAGGATGGGAGCAGAATTATCTGTATTGACTGGGTGGTAGTCGAACACGTATAGAACGCGTAGGGAAGGTAGAAGCAGAATTATCTGTATTGACTGGGTGGTAGTCGAACACGATTAGAACGTGTAGGTTGGAAGGGAGCAGAATTATCTGTATTGACTGGGTGGTAGTCGAACACGTATAGAACGCGTAGGGAAGGTAGAAGCAGAATTATCTGTATTGACTGGGTGGTGGTCGAACACGAATAGAACGCGTAGGGAGGATGGGAGCAGAATTATCTGTATTGACTGGGTGGTAGTCGAACACGTATAGAACGCGTAGGGAAGGTAGAAGCAGAATTATCTGTATTGCCTGGGTGGTAGTCGAACACGATTAGAACGTGTAGGTTGGAAGGGAGCAGAATTATCTGTATTGACTGGGTGGTAGTCGAACACGTATAGAACGCGTAGGGAAGGTAGAAGCAGAATTATCTGTATTGACTGGGTGGTGATTGAACACGAATAGAACGCGTAGGGAGGGTGGGAGGAGAATTATCTGTATTGACTAGGTGGTAGTCGAATACGAATAGAACGCGTAGGGAGGGTGGGAGGAGAATTATCTGTATTGACTGGGTGGTGGTTGAACACGAATAGAATGCCTAGGGAGGGTGGGAGCAGAATTATCTGTATTGACTGGGTGGTGGTCGAACACGAATAGAACGCGTAGGGAGGGTGGGAGCAGAATTATCTGTATTGACTGGGTGGTGGTCGAACACGAATAGAACGCGTAGGGAGGGTGGGAGCAGAATTATCTGTATTGACTGGGTGGTGGTCGAACACGAATAGAACGCGTAGGTAGGGTGGGAGCAGAATTATCTGTATTGAGTGGGTGGTGGTCGAACACGAATAGAACGCGTAGGTAGGGTGGGAGCAGAATTATCTGTATTGAGTGGGTGGTGGTCGAACACGAATAGAACGCGTAGAAGGGTGGGAGCAGAATTATCTGTATTGACTGGGTGGTGGTCGAACACGAATAGATCGCGTAGGGAGGGTAGAAGCAGAATTATCTGTATTGACTGGGTGGGGGCAGAATTATCTGTATTGACTGGGTGGTGGTCGAACACGAATAGAACGCGTAGGGAGGATGGGATCAGAATTATCTGTATTGACTGGGTGGTGGTTGAACACGAATAGAACGCGTAGGGAGGGTGGGAGCAGAATTATCTGTATTGACTGGGTGGTGGTTGAACACGAATAGAACGCGTAGGTAGGGTAGGAGCAGAATTATCTGTATTGACTGGGTGGTAGTCGAACACGAATAGAACGCGTAGGGAGGGTAGAAGCAGAATTATCTGTATTGACTGGGTGGTGGTTGAACATGAATAGAACGCGTAGGGAGGGTGGGAGCAGAATTATCTGTCTTGACTGGGTGGTGGTCGAACACGAATAGAACGCGTAGGAGGGTGGAAGCAGAATTATCTGTCTTGACTGGGTGGTGGTCGAACACGAATAGAACGCGTAGGGAGGGTGGGAGCAGAATTATCTGAAATTGACTGGGTGGTGGTCGAACACGAATAGAACGCGTAGGTAGGGTGGGAGCAGAATTATCTGTATTGACTGGGTGGTGGTTGAACACGAATAGAACGCGTCGGGAGGGTGGGAGCAGAATTATCTGTATTGACTGGGTGGTGGTTGAACACGAATAGAACGCGTAGGTAGGGTGGGAGCAGAATTATCTGTATTGACTGGGTGGTAGTCGAACAGGAATAGAACGCGTAGGGAGGGTAGAAGCAGAATTATCTGTATTGACTGGGTGGTGGTTGAACATGAATAGAACGCGTAGGTAGGGTGGGAGCAGAATTATCTGTATTGACTGTGTGGTAGTCGAACACAAATAGAACGCGTAGGGAGGGTAGAAGCAGAATTATCTGTATTGACTGGGTGGTGGTTGAACACGAATAGAACGCGTAGGTAGGTGGGAGCAGAATTATCTGTATTGACTGGGTGGTGGTCGAACACGAATAGAACGCGTAGGGAGGGTGGGAGCAGAATTATCTGTTTTGACTGGCTGGTGGTCGAACACGAATCCAACGCGTAGGGATGGTGGGAGCAGAATTATCTGTATTGACTGGGTGGTGGTCGAACACGAATAGAACGCGTAGGGAGGGTAGAAGCAGAATTATCTGTATTGCCTGGGTGGTAGTCGAACACGAATAGAACGAGTAGGGAGGGTAGAAGCAGAATTATCTGTATTGCCTGGGTGGTAGTCGAACACGAATAGAACGCGTAGGGAGGGTAGAAGCAGAATTATCTGTATTGCCTGGGTGTTAGTCGAACACGAATAGAACGCGTAGAGAGGGTAGAAGCAGAAATATCTGTATTGTCTGGGTGGTAGTCGAACACGAATAGAACGCGTAGGGAGGGTAGAAGCAGAATTATCTGTATTGCCTGGGTGGTAGTCGAACACGAATAGAACGCGTAGGGAGGATAGAAGCAGAATTATCTGTATTGCCTGGGTGGTAGTCGAACACGAATAGAACGCGTAGAGAGGGTAGAAGCAGAAATATCTGTATTGTCTGGGTGGTAGTCGAACACGAATAGAACGCGTAGGGAGGGTAGAAGCAGAATTATCTGTATTGCCTGGGTGGTAGTCGAACACGAATAGAACGCGTAGGGAGGATAGAAGCAGAATTATCTGTATTGCCTGGGTGGTAGTCGAACACGAATAGAACGCGTAGGGAGGATAGAAGCAGAATTATCTGTATTGCCTGGGTGGTAGTCGAACACGAATAGAACGCGTAGAGAGGGTAGAAGCAGAAATATCTGTATTGTCTGGGTGGTAGTCGAACACGAATAGAACGCGTAGAGAGGGTAGAAGCAGAAATATCTGTATTGTCTGGGTGGTAGTCGAACACGAATAGAACGCGTAGGGAGGGTAGAAGCAGAATTATCTGTATTGCCTGGGTGGTAGTCGAACACGAATAGAACGCGTAGGGAGGATAGAAGCAGAATTATCTGTATTGCCTGGGTGGTAGTCGAACTCGAATAGAACGCGTAGAGAGGGTGGAAGCAGAAATATCTGTATTGTCTGGGTGGTAGTCGAACACGAATAGAACGCGTAGGGAGGGTGGAAGCAGAATTATCTGTATTGCCTGGGTGGTAGTCGAACACGAATAGAACGCGTAGGGAGGATAGAAGCAGAATTATCTGTATTGCCTGGGTGGTAGTCGAACACGAATAGAACGCGTAGGGAGGATAGAAGCCGAATTATCTGTATTGCCTGGGTGGTAGTCGAACACGAATAGAACGCGTAGAGAGGGTAGAAGCAGAAATATCTGTATTGTGTGGGTGGTAGTCGAACACGAATAGAACGCGTAGGGAGGGTAGAAGCCGAATTATCTGTATTGCCTGGGTGGTAGTCGAACACGAATAGAACGCGTAGAGAGGGTAGAAGCAGAAATATCTGTATTGTGTGGGTGGTAGTCGAACACGAATAGAATGCGTAGGGAGGGTAGAAGCAGAATTATCTGTATTGCCTGGGTGGTAGTCGAACACGAATAGAACGCGTAGAGAGAATAGAAGCAGAAATATCTGTATTGTCTGGGTGGTAGTCGAACACGAATAGAACGCGTAGGGAGGGTAGAAGCAGAATTATCTGTATTGCCTGGGTGGTAGTCGAACACGAATAGAACGCGTAGAGAGGGTAGAAGCAGAAATATCTGTATTGTCTGGGTGGTAGTCGAACACGAATAGAACGCGTAGGGAGGGTAGAAGCAGAATTATCTGTATTGCCTGGGTGGTAGTCGAACACGAATAAAACGCGTAGGTAGGGTGGGAGCAGAATTATCTCTATTGACTGGGTGGCAGTGGCAGTCGAACACGAATAGAACATGTAGTGAGGGTGGGAGCAGAATTATCTGTATTGACTGGGTGGTGGTCGAACACGAATAGAACGCGTAGGGAGGGTAGAAGCAGAATTATCTGTATTGCCTGGGTGGTAGTCGAACACGAATAGAACGCGTAGGGAGGGTAGGAGCAGAATTAACTGTATTGACTGGGTGGCGGTCGAACACGAATAGAACGCGTAGGGAGGGTGGGAGCAGAATTATCTGTATTGACTGGGTGGCGGTCGAACACGAACAGAACGCGTAGGGAGGGTGGGAGCAGAATTATCTTTATTGACTGGGTGGCGGTCGAACACGAATAGAACGCATAGGGAGGGTAGGAGCAGAATTAACTGTATTGACTGGGTGGCGGTCGAACACGAATAGAACGCGTAGGGAGGGTGGGAGCAGAATTATCTGTACTGACTAGGTGATGGTTGAACACGAATAGAACGCGTAGGGAGGTTAGAACACGAATAGAATGCGTAGGGAGGTTAGAACACGAATAGAACGCGTAGGTAGGGTGGGAGCAGAATTATCTGTATTGACTGGGTGGTGGTCGAACACGAATAGAACGCATAGGGAGGGTAGAAGCAGAATTATCTGTATTGACTGGGTGGTGGTCGAACACGAATAGAACGCATAGGAGGGTGGGAGCAGAATTATATATATTAACTGGGTGGGATCAAAATTATCTGTATAGACTATGGGTTAGAAGAGAGTTATGTGTATTGACTATGGGTGGAAGGAGAGTTATCTGTATAAGTAGTAGGTTGGCCAGGGCACCAGCCACTATTGAGATACTAATGTTAGAGAATCATTTGGCTAGTTACTGTATCTGTATAGGTAGTAGGTTGGTCAGGGCACCAGCCACCCGTTGAGATACTACCGCTAAAGAATCATTTGGCCCTTTGAGTGACCATACAGTACTACATTGGTTCCTTCGCGCTAGTTACGGCTCATTTCCCTCTGCCTACACACACCGAATAGCCTATTCTTTACATATTCTCCTCTATCCTCATACACCTGACAACACTGAGATTACCAAGCAGTTCTACGCTCCAGGGGTTAACTACTGCACTGTAATTGTTCAGTGGCTACTTTCCTCTTGGTAAGGGTAGAAGAGACTCTAGTTATGGTAAGCAGCTCCTCTGGGAGAAAGACACTCCAAAATCAAACTATTGTTCTCTAGTTTTGGGTAGTGTCATAGCCTATGTACCATGGCCTTCCACTGGCTTGGATTAGGGGTCTCTTGCTTTTTATAGCTTACAGATGAAATATCTATTTCAAAATATATCATTTCAATTGTTCATTACTTCTCCTTATGTTTGTTTATTTTCATATTTCCTTTCATATTTGGCTATTAGCCATTGGGGTGGTAAAAAGAAGATTCATTAATACGAATAATTTTTCAATCTCATATCGTTTTTGTATCTTAATTCGAACAGGCGATTAAGAAGCCAAAGATATAATTGTTTCAAATTTTATCCATCTTTACATAGCCTAAAAAAAAAAATTAGGAATTATCAAGGTGGTGGATGACAGATGTACTCATTATGATATAATCTCTCTCTCTCTCTCTCTCTCTCTCTCTCTCTCTCTCTCTCTCTCTCTCTCTCTCTCTTGTAGATATACACATATTTAGTGATTATGTTATTATTATTATTATTATTATTATTATTATTATTATTATTATTTCAGCAGGGTACAACCCTATTTGGAAAAGCAAGATGCTATAAGCCCAAGGGCTTATGTATATATATATATATATATATATATATATATATATATATATATATATATATATGTATATATATATATATATATATATATATATATATATATATATATATATATATATATATGTATATATAAACATATCTAGTGAGTGTACATATATATATATA